>NC_054546.1:33953826-34328826 GCF_017654505.1 Polyodon spathula | reverse complement strand
TAGGGAAAAGCTTTAGAAATTAAAAAAAACAGCAGACATTGATGAATTTTGATACTTTATTTACATGCTATATTTTTGGGACAATGCCATTGCTGGGGTATGTTACAAGGTAATAATGGAGTTTCATTATTTACTGAGGTACAAACCACAACAATGTCACCATTACAATTATACTACAACATATTTATTTATTTACTCAGTTGGCTTGAAATAATCATTGTAGTTCACTGAACGAGTTAAATTTTTGAGAGCAGAGATTGAGTGAACTTGTGTAGCGTTTCATTAGTGTGCAGTGGTTTTAGAACAGGTGTTAATTAGTACCATATTTTCTGTTATTGAGTAACACAGAACAGCTGACCTCCATAGAACACAATAGGAAAGAAGTGTCCAGATGTTGCATAACGTATCATAATAGAGGTGTTTACGGCTTGTATCGTGATTACTGATGTTTCATGAGGCTCAGTCTCAAATAAGTGAAGACCCTTCTGGGGAACAGAATTTTTAACACAATTCCACCGATAACTTCTCTACAGGTATTAGACATATCCCTCCAGAACAATTTAAACTTGCAGCTTGCAGACTTGCCACCTTGAATCAGCGCCAGCCTACACCTTAATCACAGCGTGACAGATGGCGTTTTCATTTTATGTCCAGCTCCTATGAAATGGCTGCAGATCTCTAAAAGCATGTTTGCAGTATCTCCGTACTCACCTCCAGCAGCAGGTCTCCTAGATTCTGATGAATGTTAAGCAACTGAATGGCAGCTTCCTGCAGATCCTGCTCATTTACAGATTGGTGTCTTTTCTTCACTAGCCTAGCAGCTAAAAAACAATACATGCACAATTGACATACCTGTATTTTTGTTTTATTAACATACACTTTCAAGGGGCTGCATTCCACAGAAAGCTAGTGTCCACCTCTCAAAAAGTTCTTACCTGTACTTTTCTTGTTTTTGAAGTTTATTACAGACAGCCTCACAAGCATCTCATTAACCTGAACTCTTTTTTTTTTTTTTTTTTTTTTAATAAGACATACACCCCAAAATTAAACATCTACAGCATTACATAGATAACGACTGCTAAAATATGTATGTAAAATATGTAGCGGGTGGGGTCGGGAGGAGGTCAAGATGTAGGGACAATATACAGCATATACCTGAAATCTAAATACATGTCTATAGTGGTTTTTGTTTTGTATACAGAAAAAAAAACACAATTGTTTTTATGTTAACTATAAATAACTAAGTTTGTAATTTAGGTACACCGGAACCGCTTTTACGATTATACATACGCTGTTTATTCTAACAGCGACGTGGTAGGCAAAATGGAATACTACTCAATGACAGGAAAAATAGAGGAAAGCCCTCTTCGTAAACATTTGAACAATGTTCTGTCATCGTAGTACTCACAGGTACTCGGATACACACACAGCCAGGATGTGATTAGTCAGTTACGGCAGGGTCCAACGTACTCACCAAGCAAAGCAGAAAGGCTTCTCTTCTGGGTTATCGTACTCTGCGAAAAAGACTCTGAGAAAACCGAAGTATCGCCAGACATGTTTACATATTTATCAAGGCTCCTCTTAACATAGTACTAATAATTTTAAAAGAATAAAGAAAACGCTTTTAGTGGTGTGTATGCATTTTATTTCGTTGAGAAACTCAGTACCGTATTATCCTGCTGTTATCCTTATGCACAAAGTTTGCATTATTATTTTTCGCAACTCTCTCTCCCTCTCTAGACTTCCGCAAAAATGCAGTAGCGCGCTCTTTACTATGATTGGTTAGAGGGCTGAATTGTTACTCAACCCTATTGGTTATTGTCTACTTTTAACGCCTTACTGGATGTGGGAATTGTGAAAAATATGTATTGAGTTAACGCTGGGATATTTTGTTAATAGAATAGCTTTGATTAAAAATATGCAATGAAGACTGGTGTCCCATTACGGGTTTTAAAATATATTTTTTTGTTTTTTGTTTTTTACACAAATGGAACACATTTTAAACCATTAACCACAAAAAAAAAATGTGTTTGCATGTTTGTTTTGCTTAGCAGAGATGAAACCAATAACATTATGCTGCTACATTTTTGTCCACATTTTGTCGAGAAGTTCAAGCATGCAGACTGTCTACAGCTCAAAATACCTATACGGAAAGTGAACAAACTGGAAAGCCAACGATGCATTAGTATTCTAGCAACTGCGTTTACCGTTACTAAGGACATCACATTTGTGGATGAAGATGGTCTTAGTGGACTTCCCATTTAACGAGAACTGTTTACCTATAATCGCATGTTTTTGTATTAGCATTCTCCTCGTGAAGGTCATGTTGTCCCAGGAGAGGTGAGGTCAAAGGGCTGAATGTTCGCATGTTTGGGTAAAGAGAGATGATACATTTTTGTTTATGAAACCAAGATCTGGAGGCCAGCAGGTTATTTTGTTACCTGGAGGTGGGTTTTATAAACTTTGTTTAAATAATGTTTTATCACTGGTATTGCTGCGTGGTTATAATGAATCATGTTTTGCCGAGTGTTGACGAGATAAGAGTATATAATGAATTAGCAGAGCTTTGATCCCTCTCAAAAACACGATGAGTTAAACTAGGATAGTAACAGCGCCAGGTTATTCCTGGGATGTTGGGACTAGTTTCAGGGACTGTGTGGGTGGAGCGCTCCTGGGGTCGGAGCTCTGCACGCCTTAGAATTCAGTATGACTCACCCAGATGTATTTACTTTGTGTGAAACCAGTCAACCAGTCCTAAACCTCTGTACATTGGTCATAGTTTGATGACATAATTACATATTATCGACTTAAGAAGGTGTTCCTTTAAGAAAAGAAAAATACACATCTGCCCAACATTCCTAATCACATTTGTGAAAGGTGTAGGTATTCTCCTGTGGATGTGGAGATTGGAGCGTAGATAACCCATTGTTTGGGAACGGTCACAACCCCGTTTACAGTGATATCTTTTGAACTGAGTTAGTTTAAAATCGACGCCCTTCCAATTAAACCTAGAGTTTGAAAAAAAAACTACTCCCATAGACCACACAAGACGCCTTATTCAATTTAGAAGTATCAAGGAAAATGTACAGATTGTTCACGGGAATCTGTTTATGAACAGAGTACCAGTGTAATTGCATGTGATTTCCATTTGCAGGTCGTGTAGTGTTAAAATAAACGGAATGTATGTGTGAAGAGGGTCGGTTTTTAATCCCCTTAAAATGAATTAAGAAACCATTTTATATCTATCTATCTATCTATCTATCTATCTATCTATCTATCTATCTATCTATATATATATATATATATATATATATATATATATATATATATATATACTGAGCATCAAAAGAAACGTATAACCTATTTTGGATAAAATTCACTAGAGGTGATCGAAACATGACAAACTCAGGTGCAGTGACTTTTTACTGTGCTGGTTAACAATTGACATCACAAAGATGCTGCAAAATGATCTGTCGATCTTAGGCAAGGGTTGTGACAGTTGATGTCCCAATTTGTGGCCTTTCATTTACAGAGTATGCCTGGTTATACCGTGTCGCTAGGTTTGAAATTTCTGGCTGTGAGCACCTCTGACAGCGAGCCGCTGCCCTAGTCCAGCCTCCAACATGCCGATTGCACGAAGGCGCTGCTCTCTTGACAGACGTGTAGATTTTTGTGTGTGTGTGATTTTCTTTATTGCTTTTATTCCAGCTTGCAATTCAACAGCTGAAATCACTCCATAGTGTCAATCAACGGTCTCACCAATTATGTGATTAAGTGCATATGCTTCAGTCATAGTGACTCAGCATGTCATCGTCAAGGATGAATGATCGAGTGATAAAAAAGGAAACAAAAACATTTCATCATGTCCATCATTTATATACCTTTTTTTTTTTTTTTTTTTTTTTTCGAAAATAAATGTTATAATAGTGATACGTTTATTTTGATGCTCGAGATATATATATAATATATATTAAGCTCGAGCATCAAAATTGACATACGTACAATATATATATCTATATTATATATATTATATATATATATATAATATATATATATTATATATATATATATATATAAGGAATAGATATCATCCCCTTATCTATAGTCAGCACACAGATTGCGTAAAATCGATTTATATGCGTCTCCAGCACAGCACTGTGCTGCGTCGAAACTGTGGCTGCAGTGTGAATTGCAGTGGGCAGTCTCTTTGCAGCTGTGGGCTGGACTTTCTCGTTTTACCAGCAGCCGCTGATTGACATTCCAGCAGATCAAAGCCAGCATTCGTTCATGAATCATTGCTGTAATGGAAACCCGAAGCTGCATCAGTTGCAAGGCTTTGTGAAAGGAAAAACATGGCTCCTTGGCTGTTGGAATAATGGAGAAGCAGCAGAAATGGCCAGATCAGCGAGCGGCAACAGCGACAGCAACGACACCGTGTCTCCCCAAGACCGGGCTGAGGTTCGGGAGCTGTACGACCCAAAGGAGCTGTCATTGGAAGAAGTGCTGAAATCCTACGAACAGCCCATTAATGAAGAACAAGCATGGGCGGTGTGCTACCAGTGCTGCCGGGGATTAAGTCAGCTCCTCCCGGGAGAGGACCAACGTGAGTTCGGGAGAGTCAAGGATCCTGGATCTATATTGTTGCACAAGGATGGGACAGTCACCTTGTATAGGGATCAAAGTACCCAAGGTAAGTAAAGTGAGCGGTCAATAATCGTTTTTAATTAAATCAATAGTATAACAATAGAAGGTATGCCTTTTGTTTCATTAACTCCAGTATATTGTTTTATTTGTCAGTTCTATTTATTTATTTATTTATTTATTTATTTATTTATTTATTGTTTTTTAATTCAATGGGTTGTTTAAAAAAATATAGGGTACAGAATAAACAAACATCGGATTTCAACGCGGGTTGAACAATTTTATACTTTCGGTTTTCCTGTATGTTTTATTATTGCTGCTAAAATATTACATAAACTGGGAAAACGATGAATTATTTACTAAGCACAGCATTTCAAAATTGCTGTACTGTGTTTTGGGGTTAAATATGTCTGGCCCTACATATTTTGTGTAGTTTTGTATCTGCTTTGGACAGAGTTGGCATCTCATAATTATATTATTGAAAATCCCACTGTGTACAAGTGACATATCTAAACTGGTTTATGCCAGGTATGGACTAATTTAATCCATGCTGACATTAACTGAAGGTAAACAAACCAGAGAATATATCTCCTCAGCTCCCTCTGAAAAAATAAGATGGATTTTAAATAGATGGATTTTTTTATTGACACAGAATAATGTATCATTTGCCAGTCTATTTACAGTATTATTCACCGTTATATGTAACTATAACGTAGATACCGTAGGGTAGCCAAAGTTCAAGTTTGCATTGATTACTGTTAAAAAACAAACAAAAAAAAAAACAACATATTAAACACATGATATTATATACAGTTGTTAATTTCGAAACTAAACGAAAACATTTATTGTATCTTTGGATTTGTTTGTTCAGTTCTGTGGGTTAAATAGTGTGTGTGTGTGTGTGTGTGTGTGTGTGTGTGTGTGTGTGTGTATATATATATATATGTGTATGCATATATTCATTGGTTCTATGCATTTGCTGTATTCTCTGGACTGAGCTGGATGTACATCCATGTTCAATTGAGTCTCCTGCAGCACTAGTATTTTTAGCAACTGAGGTGGTTAATGCAAAAAAAGGTTTCCCCTATAAGATACACTGGTGTTTTTCAGGGCAGGCTTGTAATTGTAGAAAGTAGATCAGTACTGGTTTTCAGGTCATGGGTCATAGATCAAAGTCATGAATTTGGACTGTTGGGATGGAGCGTTCATCCTCTGCTGGTAGTTAATCGCTGTTTGGTTCGTTACCAAAGCAACATTACAATAAGAGTCCAGCGATAAAAGCACGACAGCGAAAACATTAAAAACAAGTACAAGAAACCAAGGCAGCTAGCTACACCCCCTTGTCTATTTAATCACCATTTCAGCCAAATGTTTGACTAGAAAACCTTTTCAGTTTTATTTTATGTTCCACTCAACAGCAACAAAAAAAAGCATCATTGCTCGGCCACAACCTTATGAAATATACTGTGTTCATTATTATTCAAACCGTGGGAAGCAATGTCTTTAAACCTGTTATAATATAATGAGAATCCAGCGCCGATTTACACAACCCTATGAGTCCTCAACTCCTTACAGCTGAAATTGTGACAGTTATTCAGTGACATATTGAAATTCAGTCTTTCATCCCCTCAATGGGAAATATAGTTACCCGAGATGCAATAAATGTCTAATATTGTGGAACTCCTCTGAAACAATTTTTTTTTTGTTGACTGATATGAAATCATGTAGAATACATTCACTTTAAAGAAAATGTTTTTGTTTGGTGGTGTAACGACATACTCAAATGGGACGATACGGATCATGATAGACAGGTGGCGATTCGATATGTATCCAGATACATGTGGTGGTCCAAATTGGCTACTTGAATGATGCATCAAATGAGCATTTAACAATGGACTACTTTGTTAAACAACAAAAATTTAAATGAGATAGGGAGGGTACTTATTCATTCCGACTATAAAAAAAAAAAAAATAATACAATATACATTTATTTTTATATAGCACCCTTCATGCCATGGCATCTCAGAGCACTGTACAAAGTTAAAACACTCCAGTGACAACCAATTGTATAAAAGCACACAAAAAAGTATGTTTCTAATTTATATGCTTATTCATTCAAGAACCACTTGGTGAACTACAATGCGCTTTATTGTGGTTTTGTTCTTGTCATGATGCAAGCAATACCTTTATTACTGGAAATAATGTTATACTATATATAATATATATATATATATATATATATATATATATATATATATATATATATATATATATATATATAAATATCATGTACACCTGTATTCCTTGTTATGTACTGTATGATTCTTTTCAAGTAGGGAATGAGTAATCATTTAAACTTTGTATAGTTCCAAGTACCACACTTTAAGGTAATTTAACCTTTTTTAAAGGTTACTTAAACCTAGTCTTTAGAAAACATTCTCCAAAGTCATTTATTTTGCTGCTGCTGTTGTTTTCTTGACCTTACTTTCACTTGAAGGCCGAACTTGTCTGTCTGAGGGGTTTCCTCGTTCCATTCACTTCCTGAGTTGAAGGTTGTAAGACCCCCTCTGATCTTTTTCTCTGCGTAGAATGGAAGTGTAAGACACTTCGTACTAAAAATTAAAACACAGGAATAAAGAGCTTTATGGCATGAAAAAATTGTAGCTTTGTTTCAAGTTCATTACTGAAAGTAAAATATACGTTTACTGTTTTAATGTTGAATATACTTGAACTCTGGCTGCCCTGCTGTAACTACATTCTAGTTATATGTAAAAGTGACATAAACAGAGAAAGATATAAACGCTGGCCCGTTTTCAGTTTTCTCAAAAGTACAAGGTTATTTCTGACATTGCTGAATGACAACCACAATGTCAGCGTTCTAATTTGAATGCATTTCTCAGCTGTATGGCCCTGCTTGTCAAGTTTGTTGGCAGTGGGAAGCAAGAGCAAAGAAAATGTGATGCACTTGATTTAAAAAAAAAAAAAAAAAAAACCTGCAGCAAAGGCTGGGCCAGTTTTAACAAGGATTTCCTAAATAGCTTTTACTTTTTAAGTTTCTGTTGTTGGAAAATCATTTATTGGGACTGGTTGACAGACTGTATTTCATAGTAACTGTGTTTTACCACACATTGGACAGGTTTTATAGCCTGTGTTTTTAAAACTAGGTGTTTCCTCAGCAGCACTAGAAATGTCCAATCTGTATTGGCAGCTGTGTACCATGTAAGTTGGTACAATCAAGGTTTTTTGATCCGTTTGCAGTAAATGGTGGGGTAGATCTATGTCGTTTAAGGGGTACTTTAATGTTTTAAAGAGGAAATCAGGTTTAGCATCACTGCTGATTTGAAATACATAAAACTAATTTATGTCCAAGCTTTCAGTATGATTAACAGTCTAGTGGCTTAGACACTGTCTTAGAGTGTTGCAGTACTAATTTTGAAACAAAACGGAATTAGGTTTCCATGAAAGAGTTATGGCTAAATGCGGGTTCTGAGCTGAAGATAATAGCTCTTGGGGGAATTTTAACTATGGTATCTGCTCCTTTCTTTAAAGGTGTTCTACAGTAGTGTTAAAAGATGATGCATGTGTTGACTTGCTATGCAATCAGGGATTATGTAATGATTGTATGTATATGCAGATGTATGTGGGTGATCCCTTTCATTTTATGCATCACATTTTTAAAGAATGTGCTTCTGTGATGCAGGGTTATAATGATGCAGCAAACCAGCATGGGAAAGCCAGGTGTATTTCTTGACCATACGGCACCTGCACTCTTCATGTGCAATGAGTTTCATTTTCTAGCCCTCTATCTTTTTTCATGGATACCTGCTTTAGGTCCAGAATCACTGTTGAGCCCTCTTGAGTTGTCTTGGGCTAGTCGACGAAAATCCAAAGGTGCCCACTTGAAGACCCCAGTGATGTACCTTATTAAGCTCAATCCAACATGACAGCCTTCTGATGCGCTGGGGAAACCGCACTGTGGTTGATCCCCAAAGCCAGCATCGCAGCCATTGTGTGTGCTGATGCGCTGGGGAAGCAAAATATGCTGATCCCTGGAGCCAGCATTAAACTCCAGCTATTAACACCAGACAGAAGGATATCTACATCATCAGGTAGAAAGACCCTTCAGTCCCTTAGTTGGAGTACAGTATAAATATGGATCAGTCCTTGGTGTTGAAGGATTCTTTCATGGACAACTACCAGCATGTGACCAAAATCCCTACAAACTGTATTGATATCATCTTTAAAAACAAGACCATTTTTTATATATTTGCATATGACAGTATGTGTGAAGAGTACTTTTTAGCAGTGGCTAGTTATTTTGAGCTTTATACATATTAAACAATTTTACAAGGACAGTGGTTGGCCAAATAATTCATATTCTTTGTTATGGCAATAGCCAAAAGAAGGCAACACCTGGAAACAATAGAAGGAATTGGAATCCAATCCCAAACCAGGAAAAGAGAATCAAAATGGGCAGCATGAAATCTGCATATTAGTTAAAATAAAGAGGGGCTGCTCGGAGGGGAGGGGTGGAGGGATGTTTGATTTAAAATATAGTTATGTGACTTTTTTTTATTTTATTTTTCAGATGCGAAAAGCAAACACTCCGAGCAGGCAACTTCAGACGGGCAGGTAAGTGTCTTTATTACAGACCAAAGTTCAGCAGCTTGTGGCACAGATTCTTAAGTATTTAATTCATCCAGGAAATGTTTAGTGTTTTTTTTGTTTTTAACTCCTGGTGTCAGTTACGAAAGCTGTCAAATAATCCTAGTTATTCGCCAGACAGCTTTAAACTCTACAAGCGAAATCAATCCGTTTCAACAGCCTTTGCAAGAATTTATAAAAACAGCTCTGTGTGGACAACGCCCAATTCAAGTATATTGTGAGCAGACATCTTAGTTTTGGCCTTTTCAGATTGTTTTAATCGCATAGTTTTGAAGTGAATTTATTTTACTAATGGGCCATTCCATATTATGAGTAGAACTCTTCTTGTTAACTGTATTCAAGTTATTTTCAAGTCATTGTCATCTCCGGGCATTTCTTCCTCTTATGTCAGCTCAACTCAAGAGTGTCCATTAGTTCTGCAGCATAAATGATCTACAGTATGTGCCAAACTATTTAGTTGAGTGGCATTCAATCAGATATTGGCTGGGATGTTTTAAAAGTGATAACATATGGGCATTGTAGCTGGATATACCAGTAGTGAAACACACATTGATGGAGCATGGTGGAGTTTCCAGGCTGCTACAACAATTAAAGTACAGTTTATACAGTAGCACCATCTGTAACCAAGACTTGTCCACACACACTGGAGAGATTCATGTAGTCATTGTACTGAAAATTGGTTTTTATTAAAGGTGGTGCTGTTAGTGGTCCATATAATCCACATCTTGGGTGCATATTTTTTTAATACAAAATGGTTTATCCAAAATTGCCCAGTTTAATACAGGTGCATTAGTCATGTTGTGTACCTGCAGCTAAAACTGTTTAGAATGTAAGAAATCTCAAATGACTGACCACCATGTCCAGTCAGGTGCTGGATGTATGGTTTCTAGTAACTAGTATAATCTGGAGAGGTAATTTGGCACAACTGAAAGGGCAGCTGGTGCATATTTTATGTGCAATTACATACTGCATAGTAATTTCAACCAGTCCAGGTTTTACTACAAGCTTGATTAGCTACAGTGTCTTATTAAACTGGCATGCCAGACAAAGCCCTCTGCCACCCATTTCATCTCTCTCTGGTTACAGTAGCCTGATGCAGCTTTTCACTGTTTTGGGGGAGGTGTAATGATAGATAAAAATAATAATGAAATGGCATTTCCAGTCTCTCTGCCGCTCCACTCTCTGTGGTTCATTATCTAGCAGAAAATGTCATCTGTATCAGATATTAGTGCTTCAGAAATGCAGCAATCACGAAGAATTACATTGCTTAACAGTAGTTAATTTAATTTATTTATTTTTTTTACCAATCTTAGCGTCATCTGTGATTTAGTTGTAAAGTTGTTATATCTAATCTTGGCTTTGAATGGAATGATGACCTTTGCGTGCAAGGAAGAGGGTTGCTTAGCAAGATAATGACACTGCTTTTAAACTATGCACTCGATTGTGTTGTGTAATCAAGTGTGAGTTGTTTGAGTAATCTTTAGTAAAACTGTATTAGCCATGTGTTAGTCAATATAAAGGTCCAGAGTTCAGTAATTATAAATCATGACATATCCCTAAGTCATCTTTATCTCCATTTCACTCAGTAGTGGACTTGCATTTCTGTGTACAGGTACTTTGTTACAACACAGTACAAAAACACATGCGTCGTTCGTTCAGTTTAGAGCCCATAATTGATGCACTGAATACCTTTACATAAAGACAACCCCAGGGTAATTCAGTAGTGTTCTATAATGAAAAAACAAAACGTGTGCATATTTGTGAACTTCACACATTTGATTGCTATAGGCTTTTATTGTCTTGCACTAACATTGCTAGTTGTAAACAGAACACTATGAGGTGGTTTCAAAAATACAGATTAACATCTTGCATTCATTTACCTAAAGTAATGTTAGGTAGTCCAAGATTAGTATATAACTACAGCAAAAGAACATAGTTCATTAAAGAATAAGTAGTGAGGCTCTGAAAATTAAAGTGTCATACATTGCCACGTGTTGCTACAACTGTTAAATAAACGTACCTGTAATTTATTTATTTTCATTGTTAACATCCTGACAACTTTTTACACTTCATAACTTTTAAATCATATTTCAAAGCTCTTTTCAAAATGTCCGCTCTAGTGCACTGATAGTGTAAGGATAATTGGCCACATTGTCAAACAGGTAACACAGCAATAACGATCCATGATGTGGTACAGAACAGAAAAGCCACAGCACTTGTTGTGTTTCTTTTACTTATTTATTTATTTTTTTAAAATTGAGAGGACAGATCTTCGAAACAGAGTTTAAAGTTATAATAAGTTGTCATGAGGTTAGCAATGAAAAGAAAAGTTACAGGTACGTTATTTAAACAACTGTAGCGAAATGTGGGGATGTACAACGCTATGTTTTTCGGAACCCCGCTACTTACTCTTTAAAAGTCTGTGTATGCAGGTGTTTTGCCATCTGAATAAATTGGCTCTAAACTGTTCCCCTAAGGTTGCTTTTGAACATTGTGCCTTAACGTAAACTTTTCTGTAATGAGAAATGGAACCCCTGCAACTTTCAAATTTACAGAAATGTTTATTATTCACAACCAATGCGTTTGCTGCAGTCAGTGATTACCACTGACGGGAGTTATGGATTGAACCTGCACTGTCACTGCCAAGTGCTAACTGACACCAGATAAAGTTTCAAAGAGTACACCCCTGTAAACTATGTAGCATTCATTTGTAGATAACTAATGATGAAAGAGACAAATGTGTTAAACCAGTATTGTAGGTCTACAAATATATTTTTAAAAGATTATTTGCACTGTAAATAACCCATGTATACTATTGCATATTCTTTTACATGCATGTAGGTATTTTATAAATATTGTATATCATTTAAATACGTAATTATTGTAGTGGTTCTAGTTTAAAATCATACTGTATACAGCAGACAGTAAAACAATGATGATTAAATATCGGGAGGTCTGAATGACTTGGGCAGATAAACTTAATTGGAATGGCTGGAATACTAGACATTGAATAATTGTTTTTTGCTTTGGGGCCCCTGTCAAGTCTCTGGGGACCCCCAGCCCCCTTCATTCCCAGCATCAAGTGCAAGGTTCTCTTCAAGACCGGAACATGACAGGGTGTTTGTCATTAGAGACCTTGCTAAGCTGGTTTTCAGTGGCCAAACAAAGCTATCCACTTACTGCTGTGAAGAAGCTGGATTGCTATGTTCTTGTAAACCACCTGCATTTCATGGCAATCCTATAAATTGGACCTAGACAAAAGTGTGTTTTTCTCTGTTTGCCGTGCTGTGACCTCTTACCAGTTGCACTGAGGCCAGTAAATCAATTATAGTCTATTTTAATGGCTCCCAAAAAGCAGTTTTTTCTACTAGAAAGCATTTTTTTTTCCCAGGTAGTTTGTATTGTTATGCTTAAATTAATTCACAAAAAGTTTCATAAACATTACTTGGAAACCAATTTATAACTATAATGGTTATATAGTGTGAAGTTTTACACTTGCTGTTTTTATTACCTGTTTTCTTACTTAAAATAGGTTTCATTACAACAAAGTTAATTCTACAACCACTAACATGTTCCCATCCAGACCACTGAATGACTGCAACAGTCTTTTAAAGCATATATTAGGCTCGTGTGAAAAAGTCTTAGGTTTGGAATCAGATTGTGCTAAACTAATTTACACTACTTCTCTACATGCCTGTTAGAATTTCAGGAAAAACCGCAAAGCAACACAGGTATGCCAGGTTAAAGGTTAAATGTATCTTTACTTTTGACGCTTTTATTGTGGTTCCTGTTTTTGTGTGTCTGTTTTTACAACACAACTAGCGAACAATGAATAAAACAAGACGAACAGAAAAAGGGAACGTTTTTTGAGATAACGGATCTAGCTGTGCATAATGGTTGCTCTCCCCACTGTGTTGCTCCCCACTGTATTGCTTCAGACAGTGTGACAAACCAGGCTAATCATGCCATACAGTGGTCCCCGTGCCTGCTGAGGATCTTGAACTTTCTTCACATCAACCCTATCAGTTCTGACACACAGCAGCAGTGTGCTGCAAAAAAAGACCCTCCTGTTAATAATGTGTAATCTCGTATGCCAGAACTTTACAGCTGACTTCACAATTGATTCATTACCTTGAACCCAACTGACACACACATAAAACGTGCAGTGGTATGTGTTTTTCACAGTAGGCCTGTTAGGGCAGCACGTTTATTACAGCAGGAGACTCTCTCAACCGTATCTTCTCAGGTACTTTTGTTTTTCTTCTGTTTTGGTTGCTCATATGTAGATGTCCTTTATCCGAATAGTCGACAGAGCAGTGAAAGAGCAAACCTTACATTTACTATCCTTTAAATAGACAGGGGTTAATAGAATTGATGTAAAATGCGCTGTTTTGCTTCAGTGAATCGTATTAGCCTGTAATCTACGCCAGGAATGATGGAGAAAGATATGTTGGTATGCCCTGATATGTTCAACCCATACTGTTACTAGATAGCAAACCAGAAAAAAATACCTACCTGAGAAAGATCAATCAATTTTATTTTTAAGTAGCACCTTTCCTGGAGAACATCTAAAAGCGCAGATGATGGGATGTGTTCACGGCACACATTATTCATTTTCATTTATGTACATTTTCACTGTAATTTCAGTATTCCCATGGTTTTTGTAATGAATTTGTCATACTGTAGTTCACAGAGGGTTACCTGGTTTAATATGCTTTACCATACCACTTTGGTTTCACATTTTGTTAACTATATGTCACCATGCTTTCACTGTGCAGAATTACACTTTACTATGCTTTTACTGTTGTACCCTTTCATAAGGCATTGCTGTGCGACATTAGATCATTCTAAAAGCTTATTGCTTCAAACAAGTGAATTAGAAAAACTTTTAAACGTTTTCTTCTATGTCTTGTAGTGGTTTGTAAGCATTAAGATTGAAGGTGCAGGGATTTTATTTTTTAATTTTAAATTTTTTTCTTAAAATAGGACAGGAGGAAATTACACTCAGGTATGCATCTGTAGTAGCTGGTTGTATTGAAATTGTATAATGGCGCATGTGACGATTTGGTTGGTTATTTTGAGGTGCGGCACTTCTAAAACCATTAGAAGTGAAACGTCATGCAACATACCTGCTGTACACACCCCTAGTATAAACAAAGCTCAAAACGCTACATTCTTTTGAATACGTAAAGGAAACGCCCACGTTTCAGGATTTAAAAAATAATACTGAAACCAACATATTTGTCAGGGGCAGGGCGAATAAGTTTCTGGTTGAACTAAATTTTACTTTAATAGCTAAAGCTGTAGTACAAATATATTCTGTTTTAACTCCAAAATAAAATTCCTTGTTTGTTACTAAAGTGAGCAGATCATGAGTGTACTGTACAGTAAACGCTATATTTTCTTTGTGGGTTTGCGTGTCCTTTTAAACGTAATAAAACATAAAGGAATATGCATTATTGTTTCTGTGTTTGAATCGTCTCATTGGTATTGCAGTATGTTCTGTTGTCTGGACATTTCACTAGAAGTCGTTGTGTAAATAACATGTTATTGAATATTTTGTAATCTCATCAGTAGTGCCATTTTCCAGCCCAAAAATGGTAAGAAAGTCCTGTGATATTTCATCTAAGAAAAGTATAAGGTGCTGTACTACTTTTCCTGTGAACTGCTTGTTCCATAATAACAGGGTGTGAATAGCCCAGCCATGCATTACGTTCCCTTTAAAGTGCTGAGAGCAAGGTAAAACAAGTATGATCTCATTTCAATCTATTCCCATTAGTACAATTACATTAGGAAATTTGCAGTATCATTTCGGATAATTCTTTTTGAAAAAGTGCTTGCTGAACCATAAGGCACTCCTTGGTAGGCTGCTTTAAATAGTCGAATATTCCTTTAGTTCTGCAACTGATACTGTATTTCCAAAACAATTTGCACTTGTTTGAGTTGTGTATTAGAATCTGGCCCTGGTTTGCCATCTGTATGAAACCACTTTTTTAAATTTTTTATGCTACGTCATTTTGAAAGTGGTAATGAAATAACATAGATTGACAATAATTTAAATTCCGTTCATGGCAACTGCTGAAACCACGAGATTGCCATTCACTTAAAATGACACATGTTTCTCTACTTGTGATAACTGTTGTTTTCAACACTTTTATATGTCACTTTCTTTAGTGCTGAAAGGGTAACGTAATATCATTTTTTTTTAAATGTGCTTTTTTATTTGAAAATGTAGTCTACAGAGTACTGTGTGTATCCTCCTTCATGGTTTATTGCCACCTCTTAGCTAGGTGATAATAAAGTTGAGCGCTTTGTCCACACAGCAAGCCCAATGCATTCCCTGTGTGTAGCAAACACTTCAGCGATTCTATTACATTTCGAAGAGGAAAAGCGTGTGTTTATTTAGTAGTTATACTTATCAGTGTACAGGCTGTACGTTTTTGCTAGGCAATGTGAAGGGTAAACACAATGATAACATATGACTTAAATAAGTAAATAAATATAGAAGCTAGATAATGGATCTTGGTGAGATATTGGATGTTTGCGAGGCCTGAGTGGTTTTATAGAACTGTCTACTTTTATTGAATTTGTTTACTGTTTCTAATGCAAATCTAGGAATTCCTGTATTTGGCTGTAAATTGAACTCCCAAATAATTGTTGTAGGATAGTGGTATCTTTTTGTACACTTTAGGACAGATGGTGGCACCATTTTTAAGGGTCACGTTTAAGATAATCCCTTTTTACCTGATGTGGCTGGAGAAAAAGGTTAATTAGACTAAAAATATCTGAATATTGAGATTTAAAAAAAACAAAAAAATGTATTGTTTCTTAACCTGGGGACTTCAAAGAGCTACACATGTAATTTACCTAGGCACGGATTGTTGTATTACAAACTATGCTATGTTATAGCAGTTCATCCTGTGTGTTGATTCAAGACTATCCACACACACATTATCATTTTGTTGGATTTTAATTAAATATTTTATTCCCCCTGTAGATTGTGCAGTCCCTGGGCTTCGCCATCTACCGTGCGCTGGACTGGGGCCTGGACGAGAGCGAGGAGCGGGAGCTGAGCCCCCAGCTGGAGCAGCTTATCGACCTCATGGCCAACGGGGATAGCGAGGGGGGCAGCAGCGGCACGGCAGACGAGGGCTACAGCGGGCAGGAGGAAGAGGAGGAGCCTGAGTCAGAGGTCCCGCCCCGCACCATGCGCTCCTTCCACCAGGTGATGGCAGTGTGTGCTGCCCGACTCTCCAACCCCTCTGAGGCCCAGACCCACTACCAAGCCGTCTGCCGAGCCCTCTTTGTGGAGACCTTGGAGCTCCAGACCTTCCTCATCAAGATCAAGAACGCCAAGGAGGTACAGATGGCTTTGAAGAATAAGTAGCAGGGTTCCGACAATTTATAAATAACGTACCTGTCATTTTTTTTCTTTTCCTTGTTCACGTCACGTTCACGTACAGCTTTTTACACTTATAACTTTGAAGTCTGTTTCAAAGCTCTTTTCAGAATGGCCTCTGTAGTGCACTGGAGTTTGAGATCAGTCTTCTAAATCACCGCAGGAAGAGTGATAAAAAAAAAAAAAAAACAGAAGTGCTCTGGTTTTTCTGTTCTGCACCACATCATGGCTCGTTATTGCTGTGTTACCTGTTTGACAATGTGGGCAATAATCCTTCCACTATCAGTGCACTAGAGAGATCATTTTGAAAAGAGCTTTGAACAGACTTTAACGTCAAGTGTAAAAAGTTGTCAGGATGTTAACAATGAAAAGAAAAATTACAGGCACGTTATTTAAACAGATGTAGCAACACATGGGGACATGTAACGCTATATTTTTCGGGAACCCCGCTACTTTCTCTTTCAGTTGTTTATTGCTAGTTTTAACAGACCATGATTAGCACTGCTCTGTCTAAATAGTCCAAGATTGGTGCAAATCCAGGTCTGTGAAACCCACTATTATTGTCACTCCACAATGTTGGTGCAGAAGTTTAATCTTACCTGGATTTTGACCAGATATTTTCTTCTACATTAAGTCATATATAGCTTTTTTGTGGGGAAATGTTTTTGTGTACAATAGTCCAAATCACAGTACAGATGTTTTTAACTGGAATACTGACCCATAGTCAGGAAGCCTTGGCAAGTCTAGAAAGCTGACTGCATTTAGGTCAGCGCTAATCCAAGGTGGATAGAGCGCTGACTTGGGGGTTAAAACAGCCAGATTAGAGCAAAAAGCTGGCGAAGGCCTAAGCAAGTTCACATATCCTTTTAAACTGCACATCAAACAAGTTTGCCATGTTTAAATGGGGCATTCCATGGAGACAGAACTGCGTGCAAATCATTATTAGGTAATGTGCTCTTCCTTGTACGAAAGACATTTCATCATAATAAGTCACAGTGAATTTCACATCTCCATTAGGTGTGAATGCTATGTGCCGAGATAAACAAGTACTTACCTCTCAGACTGGGAAGGGTTAGAGGGTGGTAAAGAGCTGGCACATTCTAGTCTTCCTGCTTAAAGTATGAGGAAATTCAAACCTTTCTGTGTTCATTTTGTTTTGTTTTTTTACAATAAAAGTGTGCAATCTAATTGTGGTAGACCAATCCGACCTGTTAAAGTAATCTGCAATAAAAGTTAATTTGTCTGAAAAGTACAAAGAGAACTTTAAGCAGTTTGTACACCCATTACACAACACTTGTTTATGAATTATGTAATGTTTTCACCATTGAGTCTTGTTTTGTCATTTGGCCTTCTGGATTCGTTGACATAGCCTGGATTAATTGTGTATTCTCCCACCTCCTAAAGCCTGTGAAAAAACAAGTGGATTAAAACTCTTAAGAGTAACAGATCTATAAAAAAGAAATAAAGTAACAGATATATAGATAAACAAAGTAAATATGGACAACTCAAAACCAATTAAATAGATAGAAGACTAAAGGATTGCTTATTCACTGGTGATGGCAGAATGCTAAACAGGAAAATAGGTATTTGTGTGCAATGCATTAGAGCAGATGCAAATTACAGGATTATTAGGTCATTTGTTCTTCCTTCAACTTTAGACATATAATTATAATAATAATAATAATAATAAATAAAAATAATAATAATAATATTATTATTATTATTATTATTATTATTATTATTATTATTATTATTATTATTATTATTATTATTATTATAATAATAAGTCACAATGGTGTCACATGTCCTTTAGGTTTGCTATACATGTGCAAAACCTTTCAGACAGGGAAGAGCTAGAGGGTGATAAAGAGCTCGCCTCTTCTAGTCTTCCTGCTTTACAAAGTATGAGGAAAGCCAAACCCAGTGTTTCATGATTTTTTTTACAAATACTTCAGTTGTGAAGAAATCTCATCAACACTTGTGATGACTTATTAGAAGAAGGTTGAATTTAAGCCGTAATCCCCCTGGTTTGTATATGACATGTCTACCAAGTGAGCAGGAGAAGCTGCATTGCCCGAGCTAGCAGAGGTATAATAATAGAGTGGCAGAAAATGTGATTATATTGACAACAACCTGGCCAACATTTCCATTAAGGCCTGTTCAGTCTTCCTACTGCACAGCACTGTGATTCACTTTGTTCTGCACCCAACAGCCTCCACACTTCAGCAGTAATGAAGGTGAAAAACCTGTTGCTAGGTTACACAGACCTTGTGCAGGTAGCAAATTTGATCCTAATACAGTCTAAATATTTTGCAATGCGGCAGTAGTAATTTTTAGCAATGTTAGCCTGATTCTTGTTGACATGGTCATTTTAGAGCTACCTTTTTGAGAAGTTACTAAAACAATCAGGTGCCTGCAATCTGAGCAATCTGGCTCCTGCTAGGTCTGCTCTGAACTGAGTTGTAATGTAATACTCTATCCACACTAACTCAACAATACATCCTCAACACACGTGGAAACTACAAGATTGCCATTCACTTCATTTAAAGCACGATGAGCTTCCATTACAAAGACAGTGTGAAAAATATATAAACATATATAGGATGTTCACCCAAAAATGGTACTTTTATCAAAATTAGTTTCATCTGGAATTTCCAAATATGCTCCTCTGTTTTAAAATATGTTTTATAATAAAACAAAAAAATCAATGTGCCTGTATGTTTAAAGGTTGCCAGTTTTTACAATGACTATATTAGACTTCATGTTCAAGTAATCTCCCCCCCCCCCCGCTATTGCTGGGAATACATAAAGATTTCAAACAGAATGGTCTGCTTTAATATATACTGTATGCACCAGAACAGTTGGGTAATGTGTGTGTGTAACGCTTTCAGATGCTGAGCAAGATCCGAGCGGAGGAGAAACCTGACACTGGATCCACAGCTGAGTTAGACAACCTCGGGCACACAGACTGGGTAAGAATAACTGGATGCAGGCTTAGGAATTGTTAATGCACTTGTAAGTGTTTCAACAGCATAGGCATTATCTTTAGGAATAAATCCAAACAACTTGGATTAGTTCATGTAGAACAGGGGTGTCCAATCACAGTCCCGCAAGGCCATTCCTCTCCAGGTTTAACAGGTACAATTATAGAATGAACTACTTCAGGGTCTGGGTGGAAGTTTAATTGGTTCAACTATTTTTTTTACACTGGAGATTTAACCATTTCCCATAATCCAGAGGGTGTGTCTTATACAAAGAGTAACTTTAGTCCTACATGAAGGCGTCCAATCTAACGCCTGAGACTCTTCTTCACTCTTCCCAGCAATATCTGATTTTATTTTAGCTCAATTATTCAATTATGGATTAGCAATCAATTCAGGGACTCTCAATTAATCACCTTACCTCAAGAAAAGGGCTCTAAACACTCTTGCTAAATCAAGTGCATGTCTGTAAAGGGAAATGCAGGTAGGACAACTAGTCCTAGACAAATGAAAAGAAGCAAATGACTCAAGAACAACACTAATTGTGCTTAAGAAATTCCCTGACTAAATGGTCTTGCATTCTGTCGTAATATCCAACTACATTTTGTGTGTTATTTTGTTAGTTTTAGATTTTGCACATGTGCATATTGTCTAGATTAACTAGATTGAACAACTTTTGTAGTACCAATACCAATACCAAGACAATGTACACTCCTGTTGAAATGTATTAAAACTTTTAGGAAGTGCAACTAAAATAATTTCATCACACAAGAGAATTCGTTGATAAGGCTGCATTCAGATGTATTGTATAATGTGCCGGTAACACCTCTGGAATACACCTTGTGAATTCAAACACACATATTGGGTTTCAGAGCTCCTAGGAGTCTTGGTCATGAAGCATGCTCTGACTAATTTTCAACACCTCTTTGCCCCTGTGCCCCCTGACAGACGCGGCTCTGGGTGCAGTTGATGCGAGACCTGCGGAATGGTGTCAAGCTGAAGAAGGTTCAGGACCAGAAGTTTGACCCGCTGCCTACCGAGTTTGAGCTCACCCCCTTCGAGATGCTCATGCAAGACATCCGCGCCCACAATTTCAAACTGCGCAAGGTCACGGTAAGACACTGCTCCACCCTCCCGTCTAGTGGAACAGCTCAGCAACCTGGGGCCAGAGTCAAGCTGCTTTAAGCGTTGCACTGCAAAATTGTGCTATTGAGTAAAATGCGTATAAACAAGCTCATGGTTTATTAATAACGACATTTGTAGGATATTAATTGTTTTATTGCACAATTAGGCTTCTAAGGAGTTCAGTTTCATATGGAGGTATACTGATGGTGTTAAAAAAGAAAACAATTATAATTAATGGAAAGTAACAGATTGTTTAGTCAGTTTGTTTATTAATCATTTTCAAGTGACAGTGTGTTGTAATCTCTTTTCAAGGCTACCCTTGTTAATTATAAAGTAAAATAGTCTTTTGTCAAAATACAAACCAGTATGATTTTTTTTTTTTAGTCCATGGGTATGTTTCAAGCAATGTTAGTTTGAATATTTGAACCAGCACTAATTAATCTGATTGACAAACATCTTAAACTCCATTGCAGTATATACAGCAGACATAGTGTCCAAGTGTACCCTGTAATTGAAGGATTATATTCATTTAGATTAATTTAGATAAAAAAGGATTCTACTGTAGATACACGTGCATATATTTACATAACATAATTGATTGGTGCCGAACTGCACTGTCAAATTTACATTGATTTTAAGCAGGCAACGCTTACAAATCTTGTCAGGTTCCACAATACACTAGACTGGAGGGTATCGCACCATTAATTTCAATAGGGATTTGTCTGGGACCTAAATATACCGAAATACACAGGCTTGTAGAGGGGCTGGATTAGACAGGTTTTACTGTGATCTCTTCATGCTTTACTTTTGAACACAATTAATCTACAGTCTGCACACTGTGTGGCTTGTGGCTGTCGTGTCAATGGCTTCATACCAGTTTATCAAACGCTCCTAATCGAAATGCTTTCCCTAGGTTGATGGTACCATCACAAAGCGGGTAAAGAAGGACGCTCACGAACTCATCCTGGATTTCATCAGATCTCGACCGCCATTAAAACCGGTGAGAGGACCGTGTATGTGACTTGAACCCATTTCATTAACCCTGTCTGGTATTATTTACTTCCTGCTGGTGACATATCTCTTTAGTAAGGTGATGATTCCATTTCCTTCACAAGCAGACAATAAAACAAAGATTAGACCATTTATATATATATATATATATATATATATATATATATATATATATATATATATATATATTTATATATATATACGTGTGTGTGTGTGTGTGTGTATGTGTGTATATATATATGTGTGTGTGTGTATATATATATATATATATAAAATGGTGTCTTTTTTGTTTGTGTGTGTGTGTGTGTGTGTGTGTGTGTGTGTATATATATATATATATATATATATATATATATATATATATATATATATATATATATATATTTTTTTCACTCTGTCCTCATATCTTAACTTTATGATTTTATAGCTTTGCTTGTCTTGCCTGGGTCTTTCACAGTGTGTTTGCATTTTGTTTTTTGGGTTTTTTTTCTCCCCTCTCTGCTTCTGTTTCCCTAGCATTCTGATTTCTTTGCTGTTTGTCGGGTGCTTGGCTAGCCTTCTAAGCCAAGTCATTGCCATCTTCTTTATAGGTAATGTTCTTTATTTTAATAGTTTTTTAATAGTACGATTTACATGTATGCCTATAAATCCAGGGCCAAAGCTGACTCGTATGAAAACGATTTCTCCTGCCACAGCACAGTGTTGAATTGGGACTCCATGTACATAAGGAACTATGAGATGTCTTGTTTCATGTAAAACATGAAGTGGTTAGGGCGTACTTCTATCAGACTTGTAGTAGGAGAAATGGGCTTCATATTGGTTTCAAAATAATAAGGGACTTGTTGTTCTGATTGGTTTATTGTACAATTAACGATGGCCATTATAGCTGTGACATTTCATACAGCTTTATAATTTAACCTTGTCGAGTCAGGCCAGTCAGTCAGGTGGCTGGCTGAACAAAAATAGCTAACCTATGTATATTGAATATTCTTAGGTGTCTGAAAGGAGACTTCGGCCACTGCCTGAGAAGGAGCACACCCTCCATGACAAAATCCTGGCAGGAATCAAGCAAGAGAGGAAGCTGCGACCAGTGGAGTCCCCCTGCCAGAACAGGAGAAGTACGCACTCTAACGAATCACTGGGTTCTTAATGTGTGTGTTCAGGTTTACACATGTATAGATACTATGTTTTGCATATGGAAAATTCCACAGTCAAAACGTTTAACATACATTTGTTACAGTTATAACAACTTTTATTCGCCATAGAAAGATCTTGAAGGTTAGGGTTAGGAAAGAGTGATCTTCTGGCCATGCCCATTAACCTCCAGCACGTTGTCCAATACAGCAACAGTAAGGGTATTGAGCTGCTGGGAAGCCTCACCTTTCTATACAACACTGACCATGTGATTTGATAGTTGGTGGAATCCATGTTTTGTTTCATTGGCAACCATTGAACTTAAATCTGCAGCGACAGTAGGCATTTGGGGGTGATGCCGAGATGTTGTGTGATACACACATTTATACTAAAACATTTTGCTTCCATCTCAAGAATATTGCTAGAATTCAGAACGACATATTGATTATTGCAATTCTGTTCTATTGGCAGCAAATAAAAAGATCTGTAAATCTGACTTTTTACTTAAAAGGCTCTTCTAGACCTGCTCCTTGGCTACATCTCTTGTACCACTATATATATATTCTACTGTTTCGCTTCGATTAATATACGACTGATCTTTTTGTCATCAACACTGCGGAGCTACTGTGTATAAAACTGTATTGTACTGTGTCTCTCCCTAGACTGTGGATCCCTGCCCTGCATTGTCCAGGCCTGCTCCAGTGATGTAACATCCACCTCTTGCATTGACCTCTCCATGCCAGAGGGTGCTGCCAGAGCCCCCCCACAACGCCCCCGGGTTCTGCTCAAGGCCCCGACCCTGGCTGAGATGGAGGAGTTGAATATTTCTGAGGTAAGAAGAGAAAGCAGGGCAACCCACTGTACAAATCGCGTTTAACTCGAGCTGTCCACAAGAATAACATCGTTACGAACAAGAGGAGATCATTAAGCCCATCAGTGCTCATCAGGGCGTATATTTATCATTCGTGCATGAATAAATGACTTGATTTGTTCGTACTCGATGTTTTTTGAATTGTCACATGCATAATAATTAAAACCTGATTTATCAATCATAAGGCACTCGTATGCATGTTTCTAAGAGGTGTTATTAAATCTCAATGTTACTAAAGGTGTTCGCACAAGGAAATTTGCATTTAAAATGCCCCTACGTAGCCAACCATGGTAAATCTAGCCGCCTGTCACTGCTCTGTTTTCTAGGTGAGTGTCCTCACTGCTGCCATTTTGCCCCAACATTTAGTAGACGAAGAAAGGCAGCAGATATAAATGGCACATTAATTGAATGTTTTCTGTCCACAAAATGTAATTAATTCACTCTTGGTGCTTTTTATTGTTACACGAGAACAGTCGCACCGATCGTATTCGGGAACCCAGCAATTGAATGAAAATCCATTTTTACTCCAGTCTGCTATTCTTCCTTGTAAGAAAATTCAATGTACCGAGAACAGTGTGAAGTGATCGAGTCCAAAACCCCAGACATCAGTTCTCCAAGAGGCTCGTGAAATGCCAGTTATGTCTCGGATTTGCCTTTTGGGCCAGTGGCTCAAAAGCCAATAGTAGACGGAATTTTAATATGTCCAGGATAGGACGTGTGCACTTGGTTGGTCTGAGCAACCTAGGACCGAACATCTCACACAATTCCATTAGGACTGCCTTTGGAAAAGTTATTTTATACTTGCTATGAATAAATCGTATCGATTCCGAAACTCTTGTCGAAAAGCAGCATTAGCAAGGTCTTCCACAAGTGTGAGATCAGCCATTTTCAAATTATGAACGTCTTCTGTAATTACCAGTGCACAACTGAAACAAAAACATGACCAATTGCTTATTAAGTAATAATCATGGTGGTGATAACCAACATTATATCATACTATGGCTGAAATATTTATAACAATATTAATAATCGCATATAACTGCAATCATTTATGAAATAATTATATGACACAAACATAGCAATTTCAGCAATTGAATTTATGCTCAATAACATAAACCTAACGAGAACGTTGTTATTTTACATATAGCACTGTTTGCAGATCTTTAGCCAGTTTTTAATAGGAGTTTGATCTTATCTTGCAGGACCATCATTCTAACACAAGGAAACGATCCAGAGTGTGCGTGAGTCTACAAACATTCTCACGCAGACCTCTGTGTTGATAAATCACATGGTTTCTGTTGGAATGTGCCTGCGCACAGTTTAGAAGGGAATACTTCGCGCACCAATGATAAATATAGGCCTGGGTTCCAAGTAGATGGTTAGTATCTCAGGCTTAATCAAAACTTATCAAGTTTGGCACTAAAAAGATCACAATGAGCCTCAACAACATGGCAAGGTAACCCACTTGAGTAAGAGAATAGTCTTCTATCCTCTGTCCTAAATTTGAACACATTTTATTTAAAGATATATTGTTCAACAGTGTATCTTTTGAGATATTTTTTGTTGCTATTATTGCTTGCATCTTAAAACCATGAATAATGAATTTTTGCAGCGGCATGGTGGAACATGCAGGTTGTTATGGTGACCCGTTCTACAGACTGCAGCTGGCTATTTCAAAGCGGAGGTCGTTTTTAATTAGATTTTGGCAAAAGCACAGCTAATTTTAAATAAGTGTCAGCACTCCTGACTGAAATGAATTAGCAAGATGACAGCCGAGCAGCACTGCCATTTCAAAACCTTATTGTGGATCTGTAGATCTGAGGTTCCACCCAGCGTGGTGTGAAAGTAATTCTGTTATGCCTGGATTGTAGGAGTGTCACCTTTGCTCAGTTTACATGGAGACAATGGGATAGCTTTTTATTTTATTTTGTTTTTATAAAAATGAGAGTATATAAAATTAATTGTAGCTAACAAAATAATTCCATAAATCTTCCCCATGTTCCACGTACATTAACTACATAGATTTCAGATGTGTAGTTTTGAAAGAAACACGTGTCATAGCAAACTAGTATTTTTATTTTAAAACATGGTGGATTTTAAATAAAGTTTTCAGTTTGCCATCCAGGAAGTCTGTTACTGCTTTACTTCCTTGGGCAGGGTCTGCACGGTCAAGGTATGTTACTGGCTGAAAGAATGGGACTAGCATTATCACTGCTACCTTTTTTCTTGTGGTGAGCGTCTTTTCAGTTATATATAGCTGGCATTTATTTTCATCAGTTTTACAGTAAATAAGAATCAACCTTACTTGCCACAAGAAAAGTGGATGCCAAAATGTCAATCTGTTTTACTTACTACTTCACGTAAGAACTGAACCGTTGCTCCCAGCAATCTTGCTGCAGTCCAAATACTTGACCTGTAGCACAGGAAGTGGCTAGTTACCAGGAAGCACAATGTTGTGTAATATTCTGTGAAACATCTACATATGTTATACATGCATTAAAAAAATAACCTGCAAATAACCACAAGACGTGCATCAGCATGATCAGGGATACAGTGATTAGAGAGAAAACATTTTTTGTTACAATAAGTGTGTGTTTTTTGAATGGGAATGGGAATTAGCTCTGGAATACAATACTGCCAGTGATTCTAACGTGTGGTTCTCACTGTCTCCATCCTCTAACATATTAATTTTTTTTCCCCATCCTTGCTGGAGTGGCAATGAGCAGCCGCATTGCTCTGAGGTGTGTTTTCATTTCCTTCGTTGCGTTCCAGGAAGAAGAGTCTCCGAACGGGGAGATGAGGAGGGTAGAGAGTTCGCCGG
Source organism: Polyodon spathula (assembly GCF_017654505.1). Lineage (NCBI taxonomy): Eukaryota > Metazoa > Chordata > Actinopteri > Acipenseriformes > Polyodontidae > Polyodon > Polyodon spathula. The sequence goes on along the minus strand of NC_054546.1, from coordinate 34,302,178 downwards.
TGCCTCTGCAGCGCGACCACTCCTTCTCTGAGCGAGACCTGGCCCAGCTGCAGAGCGAGATGGCACAGTCACAGTCTGCATCGGCACACCTGGCTGGGAGAGTGGAGCGGACGCGCTCTGGCAGCGTGGGCCTCTCAACCAGGGATGCAATTCACTACAGAGGTCAGTCTGTGCTCCTCACTGCTTCTAGCTGCTGCTTTCCTCCATAGAGCTGGAGCAGCTACCAGATATAAATGCTTCAGCTCAAAGCACAGACCTCTTTATTTGATTGTATTTGATGCAAATAAGTCAACCCCCAAGATCTTGCACTGTTTTGTCATTAAAATAGTCAACCAGAGCTAATTTTTTTAAAATGTTGATTGCATTGCAAATTCATATGTACTGTAGGTCTTGCATTTTATGGCTTGAAAGCTACACATCATGCAAACAGGGGTTTGGAAGCAATATGAAGACATCTGTTTCAAATTTCTTCTGTTATTTGCATCACCTTTGTTATCCAGGTTGGAATATGATATATAATAGTCTATTTGGTGACAAGGGCTAGTATAATTTGGCTTAAGGAGAAAACAGGATATCAGAGGTTCCAAAAGCAGGCTTGAGATTGGAGTTAATGAGGGAAAAACACCCAGTAACTATGGTGATGTAGTTGAATGCTCAAGTAACAAAGGGATCTGTAGAAATAAAAGGTCTGAAATTTTCTTTCCATAATTCAAATTATTGTTTCACTTTCAGTTAATACTGGTATGCCACTGTTCATGCATACCGAGCACATATTTGTTGCTTCACTTCTGCCAAATGAACTTTCCTGTTCCACTCAGTCAGCATTTCTAAGGGAGCGGCTGTGTGTTTTGTGTGTTCACAGCTTCTTTCCCTGCTCGTGGTCTGGCAGCCAAGGGATCAGCGGCATTCTCCCCTGGGAGAAGCTCCCTTAGCTCAGTGAAGGAGAGGTCAGAGAGAGAATGCAGTTCTTTGTCCAAACACAGCTCCATGAACCAGTGGATGGTGGGTAATGTTTTTGTGTTCCATCATTGACCTTTCCAGTTCTGGTCACCACAGTACCAAAGGAACAGAGTTCAAGAAAGAACAACCAGACCAATCCCAGGGCTTAAAGGACTGAGCTACATAGGCTAAACAAATGGTGAATCTATTTAGCCTGGAACAAAGAGGAGTTAAGGAGGAGAGCATTATCTGAAGTCTTTAAAATATTAATGAGTTGACATAGTTAACCCTAACCAATACTTTAAGTGAGTTACAGAAACCAGGACCAGAGGACACAGTTGAAAATTAAGTGGAGGTAGACAGAGGGAAGGAGACATTTCACACAGTGGTGAGGATATGGAATGGGCTACCTAGTCATGTTGAGGCAGAATCATTTAGATCCTTTGACCCAATTTGACCCAAGTTTTGAGATCAGTTAGCTTACTGGACAAGCTTGGATGGGTCTAATGTGTGGAGTATCAGAATCTGGAGGCAAAACCTCATTGTCTTTTGCTTGGGCATGAGACTGTACAATTGTACATATATATTTTCAGCACCCTGTGACGTTTCACACCATATTTCCTGCTAACTTCAGTCAATTATCTCAACGTGCAATGTACATGTGTTGAAGCCACTTAATTGCCATTCTCAGATGAGTTTTTCAAAATGTGACCACACACAGTGTAATAAAGGTATTTGAGTTTCCTGATGATTTTTGATTTAAAAAGACCAATAACTAATCTGATCAAGCCATCTGTCATTAATTAAATTAAAAGTAATTAAATGACAAAGCACTTTGGGATCTGGTCAGAGGTATTATTGGATCAATTTGATAGTAAGTAGAACATAGTAACTTTGTAGACCAGGAGAAGAGTTTGATTCTGGTGGTTTCGCATTGGAGCAGGTTTTTGGGTTTAGGACAGCAGTATTTGGATCATAAGATAGACCCCTTGAGTGTTGTCTGGGCACCTGCCTTCAAGAAGTAGAGATTCTTCCCCGAGTTCTGATTCAAAGCTGTTTTCTCTTTCCAGGAGGAGTTCAGCCATCCTGTGGAGAGTCTTGCTTTGACCATAGAGGAGGTGATCAACGTGCGTAAGGTGTTGGTGAAAGCTGAAATGGAAAAATTCCTTCAGGACAGGGAGCTGTGCAATAACCTGAAGAAGGGGAAGGTGAACAAACAGGCTGCTGTATACTGACACATTAGGGCCCCCTGACCTACACACTCCATTGTCAGAATATGCCATTATTAGTGTGTTGTCCTCCAGAGTTTGTCATAACATGATTTATTCAATGCCCTGTATTGCTTAAATGAAATATAGTAAAATGGATTCGATAAGATCAAATCAACTACAGTAAAACCTGTCTAATCCATACCCTCTAAATTTGTTAATTATTTTCTTTAAGAATACAAAAGACTCACATATCCCGCTGGTGCCATTCTGAATAGTACAGCTGTTGAATAGCAAATAAAATGTTTAAACATCCACACAAGGAGCTATCTCCTTGAAAGAAAATGTGTGCTTATCAAAAAAGTGTTTAACAAAACAATCACAAAAAGAGCTACAGTAAGTATAACATTCAAAATCACTAGGCAAACTGTTTCAAACATTTTGAAAGTAAAAGATGTCTAGTTAAACGCAAAACATCGAAAACCTGTATAAGTATTGAAACTGTTAGCAGTGAATCGCTATCAGTGCCAAAAAGGTGTTCTTTTAAGTGAAGTTCCTTTAGGCAGAGCAAACAATGGGAAAATTGTTTCACCACAAGGTTGTTCGCTAAGGAGGTGATGCTATATGTGGTGACTACTGCATTACAGTAACTGTAATTCAGCACACTGCCTAATCCTGTCCAAGATGGATTATACAGGTTTTACTGTAATTTCAGTAATAGTGGCATGTATTCAAAATGTTACATTAGTCTAGTAGCCAGATTTATAAAGTAGGTACTTGACTGAACATGGTAAGCCTCCTGTTGCTAGGTTGGTTTGCACGGTGTTCTCTCTGCCTAAACTTCACTTAGAATGTGTGTTAGCTAAAATGCATCAGAAGGCCCACACTTTTATAAAGCCATGAACATGTTTAAGATCTGAATCTAAGAAGCGGGCAATGTGCCTGACTTGCATACCATGGAAGCAAGTTTGATTGAAATGTCAGGTGGGATAATTAGCTGATTTGGCACAATCGCCTTCATGGGATTTTCTTCAAATTTGTGCTAAGATCAGTGAAACTTCATGTTCATGCATGGCAGAGCTCAACATAGATTAGAAGCATTTGCTTATTTGACAGTTGAGGGTCACGCATCTTAACAAACTAACCTTGTGCTGAGATGTGATGCTTTGTATTACATTGCCAATTTGTGTTGGATTGTACATTAGGCACCTTTCTTTCATTGTAGGTGATTTTGTCCAAGGTGTAATCTGCTGTGTACCAGAGGTACCGAAGATATACATGTTGAATAAAGCTTTGACCTTTTTGACTTTTATACTGTACAGATAACCTCACACAGTGTTTGCCCTCCGGTAGCATTTTAACTCTCACTTTTGAAACACACAGGTTTGTTGCTGCTGTCGAGTGAAGTTCCCATTATTTTCATGGCCGTCGAGTTGCCTCTTCTGCAAAAGGTTTGTACCTGTTAAAATGTTTTCATCATAGCAGTTATAATTACTTTATTTTCTGCGAGTGTATTAAAGTAATGCAAGTGTGTTATGACAACATACATACATACATACTTGGTTCTGTAGAAAATGAATCTGCAACATGTACATAGGACAGACAAGTAACTATGTGAAACCCTCATCATACCAAACTCGTGGCGAGTGAAAAATGATACAAGATATACATAGCAATGGGAACACACACACTGGCTGTGAGCCAAAGTGAGCAAGCCGATTTGAAAATGGTTGGGCTTTATTTCAATTTTCTTTCACTCACTTGCTCCAGCCTCTTTGGCGCATTCAGGAACAAGGAGTATTGGTGGAAACAGCAATTCATTGTGTCACATTTGGTGCGACTCTTGGGCAAGGGAAATGTGCATGCCACACGTTATACCGAGTTTCATTAACATTGGATAAGGAGTTCCCCAGATGCATGTAAAAACAGAAGGCAGACAGGCGCCTCCAGTTTGATACATGCAGTAACGCAGTAACAATAAAGAATGTCTCTTGTGTTTGCCGTGCATAAGGGTGTTCTGCCACCTGCACCACATCCCTTGGCAGAGATAGCTAGAACAAGCCTGAAGAGGGTGTGGCTGCTTTCTCATTGCCCTACTTGGAATGCAGTCTGTATGTTGCTTATATTATTTTAGATGCTTGAGTTTGTCAATCTGGCGCCTGTCTGTCAGTTTATACACCTTTCACGCTTCCCTTTTTACCTGTAGTTGGAGAACCGTTTGTTATACTCGATACACTTAGCACAAGTTAACAGAACATATGACGTGGAAAACTACTTTTGGATTAATTTAGACCTTGCTGGTTTGTTAATGAAGACTATGAGGAGGATACTGGGCTTCTAAACGGGCCAACAAAACAGAAAGTTTGTTTCTAAGCAACAAAAAGGTAGCACTATTTTCATGAGATTACATTGCTTATAAATTTACGAAAAGTATTTTTTAGAAAGTAGTTTCTAATATTCCATACCCAGGGAATACTCCAAATGTTTGGAGTGGAGAGTCTTTTGTTTTAAAATTGTTGAATAGCAGTGTACTGGAAGAGAGTTTTAATCTGGGCAGCTATTGCAGCTACTGTAATCTAAGGAATAGAAAAGTACTATACAGTACTAATTCATTGTGCAACACACTGTTGATGGCCTTGGATTGTCCTTAATGTGGGACAACACTGCCCTCTAGTGTCAAGACTTGTGTATTATTCCATTTACAATTTTCAGCAGCGTGGCCTAGTCTGTGGTGTATTCGATTAGTTTACATGTGTATTTCCCTGATTTGAAGATCATGTAAAGTATTACTCAAAAGCAACTGCTCTTTCAAGCAATTGGAAAACCACATGGGGCAGCATTTGCAAAACCCTTGTACCCCTGTCGCCAACACACCTCTATGACTGTTTTCTTTTCCTACAGAAATGTGTGTGGATCCTGCAGTGTAAAGGTAAGAACTTCAGTTTATCAAGGGAGTGGGGCACAATTACCCATTTTTAGATCATATATATTCTGTGTGGGCATCATTTATTTTGCATAAAAATAGCCTTGATATTTAATTCAAATCATGTTACAACTATCAAGTAAAATCTACTGTATAAAATTCCATTTGTATACACTGGGATATGGATTAGGAATTCATGGGAGGTTGAGCCAGAGTTTAAACAAAATATGAACAAAAAAGATACAAATACATTTGTTTGATGTGTTGAATACGGTTTGGTGGAGGTCTTTTTAAAGGAGTGGTGTGGTAATATTCACTTAGAAATGTTTATTATGAATTATCCCCCCTGTATTTTTCTTGTTCTATTCTAGAACCCACATGTAGATGATTGTGTAATGTATTTGTAATAAGCACCCATCGGTAGTGTTACTGTAGTGATTTTGGTGGGGTTTTTTTGCTCTGTAGATGAAGATCCCTTCAAAGAAGCTGGCACACATACCTGTTTATGCTGTGGGTTTTGAGAGCACTGGAGGCCGCCACTCCAAGAAGCATGAGGTCTATCAGTAAGCCATTTAGTTCACCCTACTTTGGGATGCACAACCTGAGAGAGTGCTATCTAATCTGGTATTGCATTCAGTTGGACTGTAGTTGCCTAAAAAAAAATCCATTATTCCTGCACACGCTATGTAAAGCCAACCTCAATCCAGCTGTCAAATAACGGATCCTCATTTTGAACAGTTTTAGAAAAACTGTTTTTTTTTAAAAAGTGAAAACCTACTATTCACTAAACGGTCTTCATAATTCTCAGTAGAAGCCAAATTGCAAGCAGAAGATTTACGGTAGGGAGGGGGCATTTATGTTCTGGTTTACCATTGACATTAAAGTATGTGGTTTTGCCAGTCATTGGTGTAACATTGTACAGAGTATTGATCCACTGAGCGTGGCTAGATGGTTGACCATGGAAGGATAAACTTGTAATTGCTGCTGTTTTCCCACATCCCAGGTCTCTAAGGAGTCTGAGCTGTTGGTCTGTTGAAGAGGAGTTCCCTCATTTCTATGCCAACGGCTGCAGTCTGAAGGACATCTGCGCTGAGTGCACCAAGTTTGTCGGTGATGTCATCACCTCGAGCCGGAAGAGTTTGGACATTCTGAACAACACACCCAGAAAAGCCCAATCCCAGCGTGTCCCTCCTGGGAGGTCTGCAAAGTATAAATAAACTCCTTTTCCACTCGGGACTTCATTCAGCCATCTCTGAACTGAAAAAGCATTGTGTTCCTTTACCGGCATGTTCCAAATAATGCAGTATTGCCTGTGATAGTTTCTCCTTGCGGTTCTCTCCTGAAGCGCATTCCTCAGCACCTTGCCTGAAAGAACAGCTCTACAGCCAGCCAGGTATGGCCTTGCAAACCCATGGAGTGTGTTGCCATGGGCTTAGCAAATCACAAAATCATTATAAAGGTATTTAATGAATGTGATTATGATCTGAAAAAGGCCTTCTGTATTACAGTGGACAGAGCAACGTTCTGCCTTACCTGAACAAGTGCAACTTGGATTAAAAAAAGGGAACAAGCAAGGAGTGATTCACAAAAGGTGTTGGGATGGTAAAATAAGGACCTATATCTGCTCTGGCTTGCCCTGCAGCATGGGATTATGAAACGTGAAAAAGACACTAACCTTTCTATATTGTCCACTCTGAGACCTAGTGAAATATTCTTTATAGCTTTAAAGCTTTATAGTTCATCAGCACTTCCATCATAACCACTATGGATGCGACTGGAGATGTACAGTAATTCCTGATCAAAGATTTGTATGTATATAAAAAACAACACACGTGTATTGCTGCTGCAGAATGAAAGAAAATGCATCTCTAAAGTGTAAAGCAGAGAAATACTGTTGGTTGTATTTATGTGTACATATGAGGATCACCATTATTTTTTAAATCCCTCAGTAAACAAAAATGATGTACAGTATTTGCGTTGGAATTCAGCGGTCATATATTGAGACACGTTATTCAGCTAGTAGCTGGTGTTTAATTGATAGCATGGGAATTTATTGTAGCTCAACAGGATAGTTACACAGGAATGGTTGCATTTCCAAGCATTGGGTTCTGTGGTTGCAGAATTACAACAAGACTACTAGAGCATGAAGAAGCTAGAAATGGGTTTTCATAATGGCAATAATAACCTAGACCTACAGAAGTACGGTCTTGCGTTATGATTGCTTCCCAAGTTATTTAAAAAAAGAAAGTTAGCTTGTTTTTGTGTCCTGCTGCTCTGGTAGATGTGACGTTATCATGTTCTTGTTTTTTTTACTTGGTTTGTGTTTGTCATGTTACCCTGCGTTTGTTCTCATGAGAAAAGATTGTATGCTAGAATTGTGATGATAGGGAAAGCTACCTGGCTTTGACTCTCCAGTTAGCTGTATTAAAATGGTGCCAACATCAACAGAATAAAATGAAGCTGTAATAAAACTGTGCTGTAGTGTGTTCTGCGGAATACATGCTGTCAATTGCTATGGCACGCAAACATTTAAACAGTTTATTTATTATCCAGCTCAGGGTAATACGTAGTAATGGTTATTGGGACTATCTTATTGTGACGGAGGTGCCTCTCTGTATATGAGTTACATTTCTATATGTATAACACAAGTTATTCCACACACTGTAAATCACTCACTTTGTGCTTTTGACATTGATACCAACCTCATTTGCATACCTTATGACATATAGCTCTTCCACAGTGCTTCCCAATTTAAACTATTCCATTGTCATTTCTTATACAATATTCTGTACATAGTGTTGATGTACATCATAGTCATCAGCATTTTTCTGAGGGTAATATATTGAGCTTGCAGCTGTTGTGGGGGATGTTTTATGCTGTTTTTTGCATTATTGTAACTTACAGTGGCCACTGATCGTTCATGTCGAGTATTGACTAGGGTTGACTTTTCAACACCTTTTTGAAGATTTTAAAAACTTCAACCTCCCCCTCTAATCCTTCTTTGTTCTAGGCTAAATAGATTGTTCCCTCGTTCGATCTCCAGACTGTTGTTTAGTATTGCCCTATCAAGATCCTTCTATTTTGTTAACCTCTCAGCTTTTGATCTAAGTTATTTGAAAGTGGGGGAAATAAAATCCCTTTCTTTTCTGTTTTGAGATCTGATCTTTGATTTGTGCAACAGGATGGCAGACCAGGGACTACATTGAAACTGAGAGATTTGCAGCCATCTCTCAAATCTAAATCAGTATAATAACTGCAGTGATTTTGAAAGTTTGTATCATTCTGACAACTGTGCTGTGGATTCGGGTTAGAGCTGAGACCAAGCTGAGAACTGATTAATCTTAAGTGATGCATTTTAGCTTAAAAGAGAAGGAAGTTTATAACAAGTTACATTGGTGTTGGGTGTTGGGATTGCCATTATAAATCATGGCACTGGAAATGCATTTAAAGTAATAACCCAGGCTTAAAAATAGTTTATTTTCAAAGGGTTTCCTTCATTATTTTATAAAAGAAGAATCATGTTAGTATTACAGGCATCAGATGTGGACATTCATGCAGTGGTCCGTCTGGTCTGAGGGTCGTGAGGACATTCCTAATTAACGTGCATGATTTGTGAGTTCAGTTCAATACCTACAGGCCCATGGATTACTAAGCAAAGTGATCCTGTGGTGTAGTGTACCATGAAGAGGCTTATTTTTTAAATTGCCATCCGGGGAGCTATTCTGTTTTAGAAATACCATGGATGCCTTTTCCCAAAGGAGAGGCAATCTTAGCTAATGGTCTAGTGTCCCTTTGTGGACCTTAAAATTGTGTCAAATTAGAGAACTGGAATGTTGTATTGCCATGCTCCTGGCTATTCCATTGACTAGAATTAGATTTCAACCCTATTCAAACTAACATAATAGGCAAATAATTTGTTTTCAGTATATTGATATTGGCTCTGGTATTGGTTTTAATAAACTGTACTGTATTGCTTCTTTTAGCAGTATTAATTTGGTCTTCATTTTCAAATTGAAATCACCTTCCATTATACTGTATCTTCCTTATCATTTTACCTATTGTGTGCTTTGGTATTAATTCGCACTGTGGGTGGCTACTCAAACTCTAGTTTTCATTCAGATTTTGTTCAGCATTTAGATATATTCTACTGTATATTCGCTGGGAACACAATTATACAGTGTAGGTCTCGTCAACGGTTTTATCCCCACAAAACCACAAGAGGGCACCCCTTGTCTAACTACGCTATTACACAATTGCAGAAATATTCATCAGAAGCATTTCTTCGTCGTCGTCGTCGTCCCCCGAACCAAAAGAAAAAAAAAAAACCTTCTTAAATGACACAGTCTGACTTAAACAGAAAAAGTACTTCAACTGAACAAGACTGAGCTATTACTCGATAATACATACCCCCCCCCACCCCCCCCCCCGGATATATACTGATTGTGATAAACAATCCCTTCCCTGCCATTGAAACTTTGTGTCACCGTATCGGTCCGAACCGTATGACATGTAAGCGCTATTATATATATATATATATATATATATATATATATATCTATATATTATATATCTATCTCCAGATAGAGGTCTGTGAACAGGGTTTTTAGATGTTGGATACACCTATGAACGTACTCCTACTAATGCATAATACGTCGACGGCACAGCGATTGGTTCCCCATCCACCCTGCCCCTAAGTTTTTCTCTCATTGCTGCTCCTTTTATGAACACATTTCTAATACTGGTTTCCTTTGCATACAGCTTTCAGTTTAGCTTAAAGGTGTGTGGGTGTGTCGCTTTAACCAAGTGCTTTAAAAAAATAATAATTATGACTACAGTTTAAATTACAAAATAACATGGCTGTTTGGACACGGGCTGATAAGAATGGACTTCTGGAACTTTTGCTCCGGGACCGCTGGATTCGAGTATTGGCAGAACTCACCCGGGAAACACTCACCCTCACAGCTGATGCTGAACCAGGGCATGCAGGTGATATGGAATATAATATTAGCCATCCGCCAGGGGCGTGGAATGGGGTGACAAACGGAACCGAACCAGGGACCGCAGCAGGCAACTCAAACCGATCCTACAACCAGCATCTGAATCACAGTGCGCTTAGGCGAACTGGGAGCCCTGGCAGTGGTGGGTCAAACCGAGGTCAAACTGATACCAGCTCCGGGCTCAACAGCCCTGGTTCGGGTCGGGTACCCCATGACAACGGGACGGTTTCTGACTTCGGTAGCCCTGGCTCCAGTTATGGTAGCCCTGGCTCTAGTTTTAGTAGCGCAGGACCGGTGAGGTCTGGGGAAACTAATATTGCTTTAGAAAGCGGTAGTTCTGAGATGGTAAGAAAAGTTCGAGTATTGAAACAGGAGTCTGGTGGGCTTGGTATCAGTATCAAAGGAGGACAGGAGAACCGTATGCCTATCCTGATTTCCAAGATTTTCCCAGGACTCGCCGCGGACCACAGTCGGGCTCTTCGGGTCGGTGATGCCATTCTATCTGTCAACGGCAACGACCTCCGTGAAGCAACTCACGTTCTATCTGTCAACGGCAACGACCTCCGTGAAGCAACTCACGATCAGGCGGTCCAGGCACTGAAAAAGGCCGGTAAAGAGGTTACACTCGAAGGTGAGTCAATGCAGCATATTCTGAGGATTCATCCAGGCCTGGTGATTAAAATAGTTTTGCAGAAAAGTGCTACTCCGTACGGTAGCCTACTAAATATAAAGGAACAAAAAAAAAAAAAAAAAAAACAACAACAACGTATATGATAAAGAAAAAAGTTATTTGATCACAATAGTTGCAACAGTGCTGTCAAAAGTTATGTTACATCATCAAAGTCTACCAAGAAAATCTAAAATATTGACAAAGTAACTTAGGATACACGTATCAATGTACGTTGTACTACTGTTTGGCATTTTAAATTGGTTTATTTTAAACTCCGTTAGAGTAGTCTACGTATCGTAGTTATTTATTTATTTATTTAAAATATTAATTCATCTGCTCGTGCTATGTAAATGTGCAACATATTCCAGTTGCCCATGTGCAGTTTTTTATGTAGATGTACCATGCTAAATATACAGGACTGATATCGTTTGTTCATGTTTATCAAATGTGGTGTATATCTGACAGACACAGATTTTTACTTTTTGTATTTTTCTTGTTTTGTTTTGATTTCATTTTATCGTCTCGCGATTTCCTAGAAATGAAGATGACCTTAAAAAAAAAAAAAAAAAAAAAAAAAAAAAAAAAAAGTCAAGAGCTTCTTTCAAGTTGTCTAATTCATGGTGCCAATGCAAAAACATAGGCGATTTGCTTCAGCTCTTACACACGGTATTTATTTTAGGGCATGATGAAAACAGTTTAACGTCTTTGCTGCTGCTTCTCGTGCTTCACATCTGCCTCGCATTTATTAGTTCGTGGCTGTCGGGTGCCCAGAGTGCGCGGGTTTTACTTTAAAGCAGTGCGTTTTACAAGATGCACAGGAGTCTCAATTTCACATACATTTTGAGAGAAGTAAATACCGTAGCTGATTAGAGGCTACGGTTTCTTTGATACTAGCATCACATCACATACTTTGGATAACTACTGACAATCTAGCCAGTGATGTTGGTTCAAAACCGGTTTTGTTTTAAATATTTAAAAAAGGCATTCAAACTAGCGTTGTAATATGTAAAGGCAAATCTTATAAAACTAATTAACAAAACAAATTAATAAAATTACCCTCTAAGAACTATAAAATATCAATATTTTCTCCAGCCCTGGTGGCGTTTCTTGCTGGCAGTAGAATCTCTACTGGTTAAAAAAAATAATAAAATAAATAGTTAGTCACTCTAATGTGTAAAATGCAAACACTATTAGATCATATCATTATACACCTATCTGGTTTCAGGTGTGAAATGCATATTCCTCACTGTAATCTGTGTAATCTGTCGCTCACAGTCTTCTCCAGGAATTTCTCAGTTGTTTGTCTTTTTTTACAACAGGCTGTCAGAATCTTCTGTGAAATGTCCATATGCTAGAAAATGGTAGAAGCTGTGCTTAACTAGGGGCTGATTGAAGCAGTCCTTATGTGAGGAACTGTTTCTTCATCTACTTTATATATATATATAATTACAGTGCCTATAGAAAGTCTACACCCCCTTCCAAAATGTTCACCTTTTGTTGCCTTATAGCCTGGAATTAAAATGCATTAAAATAGTTTTTTGTTTTTCATTTATCAACACATCCAACCCCACAACTTCCAAGTGAAAAAAATATTCTAGAAATTTGTGTCCACCCTCTTGTAATAGCAATCCTAAATTAGCTCAGGTGTAACCAATCACCTTCAAAATCACACACCAAGTTAAGTGGCCTCCACCAATGTTAAATTGTAGTGATTAACATGATTTCAGGATAAATTCACAAGTTTCTGTAGGTCTCTGCTGGGTAGTGCATTTCAAAGCAAAGACTCAACCATGAGCACCAAGGCGCTTTCAAAAGAACTCAGGGACAAAGTTGTTGAAAGGCACAGATCAGGGGATGGGTATAAAAAAAATATCAAAAGCCTTTAATATCCCTTGGAGCACAGTCAAAACGATTATTAAGAAATGGAAGGTCTATGGCACCACCAAGACCCTGCCTAGATCAGGCTGTCCTTCCAAACTGGATGACCGAGCAAGAAGGAGACTGGTCAGAGAGGCTACCAAGAGGCCAGTGGTAACTTTGCAAGAGCTACAGGTTGTTATGGCTACGACTGGTCAACATGTGCATGTGATAACAATATCCCAGGCACTCCACAAATCTGGCCTGTATGGTAGGGCGGCAAGAAGGAAGCCATTACTCAAGAAAGCCCACCTTGAATCTCGTTTTAAATATGCAAAAAAAACACTCTGGATATTCTGTAGCCATGTGGCAAAAAGTTTTGTGGTCTGACGAAACTAAAATGGAACTTTTTGGCCTAAATGCAAAGCGTTATGTTTGACACAAACCCAACACACCTCATCACCCAAAGAACACCATCCCTACTGTGAAGCATGGTGGTGGCAGCATCATGTTATGAGGATGTTTCTCATCGGCAGGGACTGGGGCACTTGTCAGGATAGAAGGGAAAATTAATGGAGCAAAGTACAGAGAAGTGCTTGAGAAATACCTGCTGCCCTCTGCAAGAAGGCTGAAACTGGGATGGAAGTTCACCTTTCAGCATGACAACGACCCAAAGCACAGCCAAAGCTACACTGGAGTGGCTAAGGAACAGAAAGTTAAATGTCCTTGAGTGACCCAGTCAGAGCCCGGACCTAAATCCATTGGAAATTTTTGGCATGACTTGAATATTGTTGTCCATCAACGCTCCCCAAGGAACTTGACAGAGCTTGAACAGTTTTGTAAAGAAGAATGGTCAAATATTGCCAAATCTAGGTATGCAAAGTTGGTAGAGACCTATCCCAACAGACTGAAAGCTGTAATTGCTGCCGAAGGTGTTTCCACCAAGTATTAACTCAGGGAGGTGGACACTTATCCAATTATGATCTTTCAGTTTTGTATTTTTAATATGTAATTTTTATCTCAATAAAAACTTTCCCCCTTAACAGTGTGGAGTATGGTGTGTAGATAAGGGGGAAAAAATCCTCATTTAAATGCATGAAACTGAGGCACTGACACAACAAAATGTGAAAAAAGTTCAAGGGGGTGTAGACTTTCTATAGGCACTGTGTGTGTGTGTGTGTGTGTGTGTGTGTATGTATGTAATATATATATATATATATGTGTGTGTGTGTGTGTGTATATATATATATAATTTTTGCAGTGGGTTTCCCAGTAGGTCATGCAGCGAGACTATGTGAATGTAACTGTAGTTAGAAGTTGGCACTGGTACCTGTCTGTTTTTAAATTATTCGACACAACCCAGGTCAAGTTGGGGTATCTATTTATTAATTTGAGAAAATATTCTGTTGATTATTTATTTTTCTCAGTAATTTGTTCGTATACCACAAGCCTTTAGGAGGCACTAGGACCCAGTGAAAAGGCTAGCCTGCCTGCCTTGGTTGGTGTGCAATGCATTATGGGGTGCTCTAAAGGTTCAAACAAAAATAGAGAGCGCCTGGTACTGTTTTAAGTGCCAGACTAGTCATGCTAAAGATTATATAAAGACAGAAAGACACATTTTATATTCTAGTATTATCACAGTATAGTTTTCTGATTGGTCCTGCAGTGCATGATTTGCATGCCCTGGCTGCACTCCACTGGTAAATATACATATGCAGGACTAGTCCTGTCTGAACTGAAGAAAGAAACATTATGACAGGTTCCCAAGGGTCACGTCCTAGTTACACGCCTGTCTAGAAAATAAGTGATCAATTATTTCGTCACGCCCGTACCACAACTTATTACCAGAGTCACTGGGGATTGTTCTTTAATGGCACCAGACGGTTGCCCAGTAATACGTCTGTCCTTTCCTTCACATTCGCATTCTTAAATACTGTATATCTAACAACGTTCGGAAATAACTTGATTTTAATGTCCTCAGCAAGCATCACAGATTTGACAGTACCCAGTGCACAATTCAGAGCTTTTTTGTTGTTATCATTTCATTCTTATGCAACAATAATGAACTTTGGTTATATAATGAAAACTTGACAGGCTAGAGTAATGTGGCAGACCTCATAGTGATAGTTTGTTCGTTAATTTCCATTGTCTGGGGCATTGTCTGTGTGGAGCTTGCTGTATTTGGTGACTAGTAGTTGCATGAGCAGTGAAGAACAATGCAGCCTCTGCCATTTCAGGAATTCTTTACCCATTAAATAAAGAGCTGAAATTCCTCCTTTTTAGTACACTACACTAATACTGCAATTTTAAATTGCTGTCATAAAACACCCGCCTAAGGGGAGCTTATAGGAAATCCCTCACTTAATTTGGTAGGCATATTGTGGTCACTTGATTTTTCTGTTTTTTTCTAGTTATTAGAAACTTTGAAATTCTGTTTTTTTCCTAGTTATTAGAAACTTTGAAATTCTTAAAGCTTTGTCAGTTGAGCCCCGTATTTCATTATATTCTGACTAAATATCCCTAATACTTTGTATTCTGTATTGTTCATTGAGTCAGATTCATCACGAAAGAGGGTTGCCAGTAGTACTGTAGGCTGTATCCATGCCTAGCTACTTTGTTATATACAGCAGCTCTTGAGAGGTTCTCTGGGCATTGAAGACTCTGTTTGTCAATATAAGTCTTTACAACATGTCATTTTATTAACACATGCATGTTTTTTTTTAAATTAACTATTAAGGTTTTGCTGCTAGGGACAACATACTGTGCACCTCTGTAACAGTGTACTTCAATCAAGTGCAGTTCCTCATTGTTGGAGCCATTATTATTATTATTATTATTATATTATTATTATTATTATTATTATTATTATTAAGCAGATTCTTTTATCCAAAGCAACTTATGGAAATTAAACAAAATATAAAAGTATATAAGTTAAATAAAAGTTGAATAAGTAGGTTTTCAGAAGGCAGCGGAAAGCAGTAAAAGACTGAACAGGATAACCGGTAGCTGGTTACACCACAATGGAAGAGTCAACTAACTAACTAATAAAATAGCACAACACATAACTAACTAATAAAATAATAGAAATACACAACTAATAACACAACACATAACAACACAGAAACACCCCCAGACAGCCCCTGATGTTCTTACACGATTGCCGCACACGCTGCCGCTCACACCGGCAGGATGAATCCTTAGCAATCCTTCATCAGAGGCAGCAGAAACGGGTGTGTGATGGACGCAGGTGAAAACAACAAAGCCCAGTGATGCGCTATGATGCGCAGAGAACACTTGAGAATAATTTTGTTATTGTTTGAATGATAATTGAAAAGAAACAAAACAAAACAAAATAATAAAAAACACCTGTTACTACAGTCCAAAAAAAAACCCTGTGTCATATGAGGGCAAAAATAGTATTTGTGTGAAACGGATCTCCTTTTTTTGTAACAGGAGGTTTTGATGTGATTTATCTTACTTAAATACATGTCACAGGCATCAGAAAAGGGTGCATGGCCGTTACAGTACATGCATAATCCCATGAGACACACAAGCACATTTTCTGGGCACTTTTAGTCATTTAAGGGGAATTGGCTTACAGAAGACATTACAGTTTCACTGGCTAACAAAGAATGCAATGTAATGGAAATTGAAGCCTTAACGCAATGCCTTTGTACCACTGTTTTAGCTGTACTCTTGCAATAACTACTAATTTTAACTAAACTAATTTTCCAAATTTCAGTGTCAAATCTGGTATAAAGATATAATAGGTTTGGTACTAGTATAGACATTTATTAAAAATAAACTTTTGGAAGTCAAGGTGTTAAACATATGGGCCCGTTGCAGCTTCCCTTTTGTCAGTGTCCCTTTGAACCGCAGAAGAGGGATCATAGCGAATCAGCAGACAGAGGCCTGGGCTCTTGAAACTGGTGGTTCAGCATTGTTGCATCATAACACTGCTGCAACTGAGCAAAAACACATAACCAAACACAGTCTCCTGAGAGATGTGCTGAACATAAAACAAGTAATGACAGATTAAACATGTAAGTCAGCTGTAAATTCAAAGTTGGAGCCATCAGTATGATGATAAAGTTAATAACATCAATAGCATGTACAAAACAGTATACACTTCACTGCACACTTCTACAGACATGACATGACAAAAATAAGAATGAGGTAAAGATGTACGAACATACATCAACCCCTCTGTATACTCAGAATCTGATATTGTCAATAACTTAAGATAAATAATGTAAATACCAAGTTTAATGACAATTGGATAAGCAGGTCTCCAAATATATGAACGATTTTGATATCATACCCAGGGATTTGGGGGGGGTGTAGCAATGCCTGTACACTTCAAAATGGGGGTAATGAGGATGACGATGACACACATGACTGGTAAATGTGTAATTACTTTTGACTGTCACCAGCATTGCAAAAATATAGTTGGTCATAAATGGTAGTACTACTCCATGTAGATAGATTTCTTTCTCAAATCTGTTATTTATGTTGAAATAGGGGATTCAAGGATGCTGAGATATTTATTGTATTGGGTGAAGTCAATGGGCAACAAGTAACCCTCGGCCCCCCGTCTTTAAGATTATTAGGGCTTTATTAACAAAATGTAAATATCTTTGTATCCAAGAATACTGACCATGGATATTCACATAACTAATTTTTGTAAAGACGTTTTTCCTTTTGGATATATTAAACTCACATTCATAAAATGTTTTTTTAATGATCGAAATGGACTTTAAAATAACTGCATTCTATTTGTCCTACGAATCTTTATTTCTGTGCTTTTTTCTAAAATGAAAAATACCAACAACAATCATATAACTAATAAGAGAAACACATAAGACTACAGTTCTGAAATGTCTGAATTGTTTATCAGAAGCATTTTTCCTTTCTGAAAAAAATCTGTGATAATGACAGTTTTGAGTAAAAAAAAAAAAGACAAAAAGCGTTAAGAATTTGTCTTTTTAAATAACTTTTGACTTCCTGAGCAAGAGAAAGATGTTGGACAGTGATGCAGAAATTGCGTTGCACCCAGGTCACTTCAAAGGAGCAGAGCAGGACCTCAGCAATAATGCACCAGGATGATAAGAGAACATCTTCTGCTTCAGCCAAGCTGGCTGAACACTTGAACATTCACCAAGCTGTGACTGGACATTAAAGGGATTCTTTTCTCTATTGTTGTTTCTTCTTAGACTATTATATACCATGCTTACTAACTATTTTAATTGATGAAATGAGGTGGCTTGAAAAATGGTCATTTGGGGTTTACAACTAATTTCTGCCCCTTCTTTAATGGTTTTTCATAGAGATTGACGGCACTGTTCCATAGCGTGCTGAAATTACAGTTCGTACTGAACTCATTTCTAAAACCACATCACTTAGAAATTCAACTAATAGGAGTATTTTCAGAAGCAGAAAAGGAGTTAAAGCCAGGTAAATAATTATCTAAGCAAAAACATAAATTGCGTATTCTAGATATTTATAAATACTAAAAGAAAATGTAAATTAAATGACACACGTTCCGACTAGAAGTCTTTATAGAGAGTTTAATAGTTACAGAGGAGTACTAAAGAAAAAGTAGGATATCAGATATTCAGAAAATGTAAATGTTAAAAGTATGCCTTTATAGCTGGTTTCGCAGACCCTGATTAACATGAATCTTGGACTATTTGATGTTGCTTTAGGTGTGATAGTCCATGATTAGTGCTAGACTTTACAGTGTTGACTCCTGTCCATTTAAAAACTGGACTAAATCCATTCAAGCCTCAAACAGATGTTTCTGTAATGGTTCCTGAGATATACATTGAGATAAAAGTCAAGTATGCTCATTTGCTGGTAACTAAATCACATAACCCATTTACCCAAGTCTTATTTCATTTACATTTGTTTACCAAGCCCGTCCTTGCTGAGGTTACACACTTAGTCTCTGTTTAAGGCTGATTTCAGCATTTAGCTCATGTACCCCCATTCATCCAAAATTGATATAAAAGGACCACAAACTAGATACTGGACCTAATGGGGAATGTATGTCTATAAAAATAGCTCAAATAAAACCTAGTTATGCAAGTCTGAGTTTATTACTTTGCCTACACATGTAGTGTGCATAGGAATTTTTGCTCCCTTTTTTTTTTTTTTTTTTTTTTACTTTTTTTTAGTTAGTATGCATTGTGTTACACCTAACCATAATTCTTCACTATCTACATTAAAGCCAACACAGTGAGTTAACTATACAATACCCATCACTAACACTGTAATCACACAATTAGAATGGAAAAACCACAGGGCACAGGATCAGCGTCAGGGTGGGGCGCAAGGGATGCGACTGCACCCGGGCCCAGCCTCTGCTGGGGCCCATACCAAACCTATTCTATAAGGTCTTTGCCCAGACCAAGCCTCTTTATTCTTTCCCCCGAATTCCATTATCGAAAAACAAAAACAAAAAACTGTACTCTTGGTGGTTCAAAAATAAACCGTGGCAAAGTTTTACTGTCAGTCAAAAATTATTAGCAAATCAGAGCTACGTAGGCGGGACTCAGCGTGAAACTTTATAATAGGTCAGTCTCTATTAAAAAACAACAGACTGTTCCATTTACAGGGGCGGGGGGGGTGGCTTGTTGCATTTCTTTCACAGCTGCTGTTTATAAAGATTATAACAGTTTACTAACAAGGTATATAATCACAAATACGTCTGAAAAAAATAAACACATAGGCCTATCAGCCAACTTTAATTCTCTGCGAACTCATATATCACACCCCAATTTTCCATAATAGACTTGCCTGGTAAAAAAAATAATAAAAAAAAATAATGCTTGGTGGAAGTAAGGTTAACTTTTTCCACAGTTGTGGGATTAAGTACATAATGTACAGTACAGTGGCTCTCAAAAGTATTCACCCTCCTTGGACTTTTCCACATTTTATTGTGTTACAACATGGAATAAAAATGGATTTAATTATGAGTTTTTGCCACTGATCAACACAAAAAAGGTCCATAATGTCAAAGTGAAAAATAAAATCTACAAATTGTTCTAAATTAATTACAAATATAAAACAGAAAATAATTGATTGCATAAGTATTCACCCCCTTTGCTATGACACACCTAAATAAGCTCTGGTGCAACCAATTGTCTTTAGAAGTCACATAATTAGTTGAATGGAGACGACCTGAGTGCAGTTAAGGTGTTTCACAGGATTTCAGGTTAAATACACCTGTCTCTGGGAGGTCCTACAGTTGCTTATTACATTTCCTAACAAAAACTACATCATGAAGACGAAGGAACATTCAAAGCAAATCCAGAATAAGGTTCTTCAAAAGCAGCATTGAGGGGTAGGATATAAGAATATTTCCAAGGCATTGAATATCCCCCAGAGCACAGTAAAGTCCATTATTATGAAATGGAGAGAATATGGCACTGTGAATCTGTCTAGAACAGGCCGTCCTCAAAAACTGAGTATCCAGGCGAAAAGGGCACTAGTCAGGGAGGCCACTAACAGGCCTATGGGACTATGGCAACTCTAAAGGAGTTACAGTCTTCCACGGCTGAGCTGGAAGACACTGCATACGGCAACAATAGCCCGGGTGCTTCACAAAACTGGCCGTTATGGGAGAGTGACAAAAAGAAAGCCATTGTTGAAAAAAAAACACATCTCGTTTGCCAGAATGCATGTGGGAGACTCTGAGACCAAGTGGAAGAAGATTCTATGGTCTGATGATACCAAAGTAGAGCTTTTTGGCCTCAACGCTAAGCGCTATGTTTGGAGCAAGCATACCGTGAAGCATGGTGGTGGCAGCATCATGCTATGGGGATGCTTCTCTGCGTCAGGGCCTGGAAAGCTCATGAAGATAGAGAGCAAAATGGATGCAGCAAAGTACAGAGAAATCCTGGAGGAAAACCTGCTGAAGTCTACAAGAAACCTGGGACTCATCTTCCAGCAGGACAATGAACCCAAACACATAGCCAAAGCCATACTGGAGTGGCTTAAAAACAAAATGGTCAATGTCCTGGAGTGGCCCAGTCAAAGCCCAGACCTCAATCCAGTTGAGAATATGTGAAAAGAGTTGAAAATTACTGTTCACCAAAGGTCCCCATCCAACTTGACTGAGCTTGAGCAATTTTGCAAAGAAGAATGGAATTAATTTAGAACAATTTGTAAATTTTGTTTCTCACTTTGACATTATGGACTTTTTTTGTGTTGATCAGTGGCAAAAACTCGTAATTAGATCCATATTGATTCCATGTTGTAACACAATAAAATGTGGAAAAGTCCAAGGGGGGTGAATACTTTTGAGAGCCACTGTATATCGAATATGCCATCAGAACACAAGTCGGGTTGTTCAAAGCGAAAAGAGCAGAAAAGACAGCTAGAAATTTCTCCAAAAGAAGCAGAAAATGCTAAAAAAAAAAGTGTACAGTAAATGGTTTAAAAGTGGGCCAACAACAGCAGATGGAGCGCGGCGGCGGAACTGCCAACCTCCTCCTCGCACGAGAAATGAACAACAGTTGAGCCAGAGGAAAGACGTGAATCAGAGACATTGGAAATGTACAACAGCAAATACAAGGTACTGAATCATGTATTGGAAACCCGGCACACAGTCAGGCCCCTTTTTATGTGATTTTTATGATCCAGCTACTTGGCCTGACTTTTGAACCAAAGAGCTAAGAGTTGAAGTCATGAAACATAAACCTGTGCAGCTAAAGTAACTGACGTTGAATTCCCCAAAAATCACATATGATTTGTACTTATTTTTGGAACAAAACTTCAATTAGATTTATTAAATCCTAGCACTGGCCCTGACAGAGCTACTGTTTATGCAATAAAGCATAGACATGTAATGACTTGTAACACCAAAACAGGGTTTACATTTGCTTATTTATTAGATGTTGATGTGGGTTTTAAAAAGTGAGAACGTACTGTAGATGGAAAGTGTTCCTGTTTTATGGATTCAGAGTGGTTGACATTAACTCTGTTAGGCAGATCTTCATGGCATTTATGACAAATAATTTGTTATCAAAAGGGATGCATTATTTGGGATTGACAGTAATAGGGCCTAATGAAATGTTAATGACATTATGGAAATTTGAGGACAGAAATGGGAAAAATGTCACACGAGGCAGCCACTCTATTTGGTACTAATGGAGTCTAGAATGGTTTTACTTTGACACCAATTAGCTAATGATCATTGATCTTTTGCTGTTATTGACTTGTTGTCAGCAGCAGGTCAGTGTCATAATCACAGAAGAGTTACATCTGATGACAAATTACACATGCTCCAAGACTACATTGTTTTATGCTGGAGAACTCGGGCATTTCCAGTTTTCAAATGCTGGGTCTGAGAAAAAAAGTAGCTATGAAGTTGGCCCACTACCACCCACCACCACCCACATATTTATATGTGTTGTAAGTGACGCATGTCTGTATCACACTTCATACTTTCCTTCCTTTGCAGCAAAGCCTAAAACACTGCTGGTTAATTTGCCTCCCACAAGAATGAAATGCAGGCCTGTGTAGAAGAGATTGCTTACAGAGTATGCAAAGGCATACAAACGCACTGGCCCACAGTACAGTTGCGAGTTGGCTGAGATAGTTCTGCTAATGAATACAAATACACACTTTGGAGAAAGATTGAAGAGTTATTTCCTTGTGCCTGTGTTATGCCAGCTGTCCTTGTGTGGTCAAGCAGGCTGGCAGAAAACTTGAAGGACTCTATCTCTAGCCTTGCTCTGCGTGTGCATATGTTTCTGTTTTAATTAGTACGACGGCTACCTTTTAGCTTTGCATAGCAGATATCACTCGCAAAAGCCTTCCTTCAACGTATTCCTGTATTTTTGCCTGACGGCGAGTATTCTCTCCGGACATACCATCTTATCAAATCATGCAGCAGGTTGAATATACCTTTTCTCATTGAATTCCTTCCTTTTTGTGGAGAAATGTCTTCTGTTGAAGTGGTTGAGGCTATCAAAAAATGTACTTTTCCAAGATTGCATAAATGACTGATGTTTCGTGAGGAACAGTCTCAAAAGTGACTTTGTAGCCACTGTGGGGAACAGAGATTTCTCTACTTACATAATACCTGAAAGGTAGCTGTAATAATTAACAAATGGCCACTTATCCCTTCAAAGCAATTGAAACACCTTGCAAACTCATTCTGTACAGTATTAGTACACTCGGACATCCATGAGGGTTAACTACATCGATTTCACCTGGTAAAATACATTTTAAATGAATAAATGCAACCCTTTCTAGTACACTTGTGACTCGTTCATGAGATGTCCCTAGTTCCCCTGCAATCCTGTTATCCTGTATTATAACCAATTAGCAAGCTTTCTATACAGATGGTAATGGGAGTCATTTAAACCATTTAGTCTTTTTAAGATTCTGGAGTGATTAAGACTGTATTGTATTCAATTGAGTGGTTTCACTTTGCAGCAGTAATGGATGTGGTTTTACTTATTCCTGCAAAAAAATATGTCCTACAAAAAATATCCTAACAGTAAAGCTTTTACTTGGTTTCATTTTTTTGTTTTAGGACATATTTAACTCCTATGACATCCGTACAGTAGTTTAATAAATGACTGGTTTAGAATAATCTTGGTAAAAACACTAAATAAAGGAGAGTGCCTTGTAGTCAGATTGAGCTGTAAGGCACATTTATTCAATTTTCCACGTTTATGAGAAGTGTGTGCTTATCTTGACAGCCCAGAACTCCAGAAACAGAAACAAGGCTCGTCTCCTTAGACCTTGAGATACCAAGATCCTGCCAATGCCAGTTCAGATCTAGTTCTTTCAGGAATCGTGATGGCAAGATGTGGCTGTTTCTTCCGGTCGGGATGAAGCAGTAGTTTCAGTTTGCTTGACTCCTTGTGAGTTCGGTTACACTCTGTGCTTAGCAGAAGCAAGCAGGTTAACAGGAGTATTGACAGGAGAGAAGGACTTGAAATTGCATTTCAAAAACAGTGCTGCTAGGAAATGAGCATCACAACTTCTGAAAACCTTAAGGAATTGTAACACATTGGTGTGATCAGGATTTAGTTTGGCAATGTCACAGGAACTTTGTCCCTATCTCTGTTTTTTACAACAGCAGAGAACTACTGCCACTACTGATTTTGTTAAATATAGTATCAAAACCACATTAACACATAGTGTGCTTTATTGTTTAAGTCTGTTTTACTTTGTGACAAAACAACATAAAGTTGTTGGCAAAATATAAATAGTTACCCACATACTCTATATTGAATTCTGAAAGTCTGTTTAGCCAATCGGAGTGGTATGCTTGACAAGTTCAACCAATCAAAATAGCATTAGGAATCATTCACTTGCACCCACCTATGGTCACTTGTGCGATCACATCACCTATAACGCAACATGCAGAGCTATGGGTTGTATCGAGACAAATGGGCTCTTATACCTGAGCATTGTGTTTCATTGTGAATTCAAGTAAAATCATTTTAAAAAACTGCAAACGTGCCAGCTTGACGCACTGGAAAGGTTAATGGTGTGATGAGAAGTGCTGTCCGGTACGCTCCAGCCCCACAGTTTGCATTGCCCATTCCTGTTACAAAGAGTGTTAGCAGGGCTATTTATCTTGATTCAATTGATCCCGTGTAGGAGGATACAATAATGTAAGCAGTGCAGAGGAAATGCTGTGCCAAGGTTAGGATGGTCATTGCTGTAGTTAGACTCTTTGAACGCTGATAATGGTTGTCAATTCAGGATTCCATGTCATGCCCTACAGTGTCAGTCAGTCAGATGTCTTGTGCTTTAACTGAAATGGCTTAATGGTAAAAAGTGCCTCACTCACCATATTCCACAAAGCTGCTGATTTTAAAGTAATTGACAAGATAATTCCATAATTCCTACCTGTTTTGCAATTCCATTAGCTACATAGTAGTAATTACAGCAAACGCATTTTTTAAAAAATGATAGCTGGTATTACAATAGGTTAAAGGAATAACACATGTTTCTTTCAAAACTGCACACCTAAGGCCTTTATAATGAATAAATGTGCTTGGTGGAGACAAACGGTGAAACTTTTAGATATAATTATGTCAGATCCTCCCTCAATGAATGATCACTTCCTTGATTCAAGGGCTGTCATGAAAGTGTCGGTACTGTACATCACTTTGAAAGACCAGTGGGCAGAACTGGTACGAAATCAGACCAGAGCTTGTGTCAGGCTTCTAGAACCAGCCAAATAGTACAGACCAAAAATGCAATTGTAAAAGTTGAAGACCAACATTTATTTTTGCTTGCAGTTCTCTTAACGGCAGCCCTGGAAGCAGTGGGTGTGAGGTTGAGACATGTATATGCACCCAATGTGTTTATTTTGTATTCACACTTTTATAGACCTTGAAATGAACTCATCAGGTCAAGGCTTCTATTGCACAATACAGACAGCTGTGGTGACTTTTCACAGAGAAACGCGAGTGCTGACAAAGTACTGTGTACCAGTGAAGAGCATGTATTAATTGAATGACCGGGCGAACACCTGTTCAGACATGCTTTTGAATTAGAAGATCGCTGGTGTTAATGATTCACACTCCTGCTGAGCTGCAGTTACTGCACAGTATATAGGTCTTAGGGCCTGCTGCATTGTAATTGTTGGAAATAGATTTAATTTCATTAATATTGAATAAATAAATTGGAGGAACAGTTCAAACCCATTAGCAAGTTGATTTTCAGTTGCAGTTCTAATCTGCACATTTCTTCCATATAGTTTAATTTCTACCATCCCTGTTCCTGCTCCACTCATTTGCGGTTTTCTTACATAACATTTCAATATTAGCTGTGCTTAAATTACATAATTTTCCCTTTCCTGTTTTTTAAACATTTTAAATTCAAAACTGTAAAACAAAAAAGCACAAGTCAGCATTTATTCTTAGTGCAAATTACATTTGGCTGAAGTATCATGTGCCTGTAGGGAAATCAGAAAGCGCTTCAACAGTGCAAGTCAAACCTTATATGTAATCTTGTTAGAAAATGGCGTCTGAGGAGGGAATGAGTCTGAAAGCTGGATCTTCAAAGAATATCTCAAGATGCATCTGACCAAACTGTAAACTGTGCCCGAGATTACAATTTGTAACTGTAATTGTACTAGTTAAATTTTTTCAAAGTACTGTTACTAGTTACAGTTTAATTGAAGTAACTTGTAAATGGAATGGATTACTTTTTGAATGTAACTTCCCCTACACTGTCAGCTGGGAAGAGACCTGCACACAGTGTTAGTAATTGTCATAATTACATAATAGTCAGCAGGTCTTAAAACTGAAGGCCTTTTCGCATAATTAACCCAGTTCAGTTTCTTTGGATAAAACTCAAAGAAAAAAAAAAGAATAAAACAAGCTGTATTACCTTTGAGTTCATGTGAAATAAACTTTGCAGGGGAGCTCAGTTTGATTTGTGTGAACTACAGTATTGTATTTAGATTGTGTTGAAACAAGCAAACCAAAATCTGAAAGGGGACTGGGTTTCATTGAAGAGTTCAAGCAAACCCAGCCATACTCATAACAACTAATGGTCGTCTGGTTCCTAGTAGCTGGTTGATCTAAAAACCCTGTGGGTCTTTACGGATCCCAATGATAAAGCAGTTTGAAATACAGTAAACTGCCCAAATGGAGTATGAATGGGCTCTTCAAATGAAACAGGTCACTAGTTTGTGTGTTGTATTTTCAAAGTCCCCTTTGAATTTTTAAACAATTTAAAGATTTCCCTCTATACAGAAGTTCCATTTTCCCATTTGTTGGAGGATAGTGTACCATCCAGTTTGGATACTCTATTTAATCCTCGCATAAATATTGACTTCAATGTCTCATGAATGCAAAGCTGTAACCGAAGCATGGTAAAGAACAGAGAAGTCTTGTTATTATTTAGATTCTAAATTATGTAATGCATGCATATGAAAGGCAGTGCTTTGTGAAGTGCAGTTGACACAGAACACCTACAAAAGCTGCAGCAGTCACAGAGGGAACACTGCCTGCACTTTCTGTTTGTTTTCAAGAAGAGCCTCTTGTTTCAGAGAACAACTGTTTCTAAAACTTTGTTTTCAGAAGGAAGTTCTCAGTGAAGCCACAGTGGTCTATTCTTGTCTACAGAGGAAGGAAGAACGCGGTACTCTCTTGCAACATTTGGCAGCTTGAAGTCTGTGCCCCGTAGTTTAATTGTTGACTTTGCCACACTGTTTAAAATCTTCTTTAACTAGCCTGTCTGTGTCTGAGAACAGATAGGACTGCCTGGGGTAAACATCTGAAAGGCAACCAACACAGATTAATATTTACAGAAGGAAAAATTAGGCAGAGGACAGCTTTAATTTGTTTTCTATTTTCTAAAAGTTATTTGTTCTTCATCAATTACCATGGTTAACTATTGTCACCAGCCAAACCATGTTCATGCATTTTTTTAACATAGTGTAAAAGCTCATTCAATTGTTTTTATTACAAGACCATGGTTAACTATGGCTACCCTTAGTGAGTCATAATTGCGAGTTTCTATGAGATCAGGTTTGGACATGGTTTAACTGTGGTGTAGCAGTGGTTAACCATTGTAATTGTAATTTTAAACAATTTTATTAATAAGCAATAGGCTTCCAGCCTAGACTGCATGTGCTCCTCTTACCATATCTACCATGGCAGTACCCCACACACCTGTAAAAACCTCTCAGAACCCTTCCTCCTGGATACTTGGAATAAACGTGTCCCAAAGCCACCCAAACTAAGCAGGGAAGTTCAAGATATTTACTAAGATATGAGTTACAGAAGAGCCCAGAACCCCATGCAGCTCTGGAATTAGCATATGGCCTACAGGTATGACCATACAGTTGTTAATCATGGTGAAATCAAAGGTGAATATAGCCATACAATTTGACCATGGCCTGTGAAATAACCACCATTTTGACTATGGTAGTTTAAGAACATACCTTGCCCATGAAAGTCTCATGGGTCACTGAATGTCAGTGTAGTGCGCAGATGATACAGGTTCCCCCCACAGCTCTGGAAGCCAAAAGGCAAACCTTCTGCTATTCATTCCTGTCCTACACTGAGCTAAATTGTTTCGTGGTTTTGTGATTTGTCGTAATGTCTACTGGGGACTTGGTTGAGAGCACCAATTACACCTGTGACATATTCAATATTCACACCCTGACATGAATGGCTTGCAAATGAACCTGCTGGGTCACCTTACACCCACAAAGAGTGCAGTTTTTTTGCTTTGACACATTTGCTTGTTATCACATCAGATCACCTCCTACCATGGGGATTCAGAGGTTTGCAAGTGAGTCAAGCGCAATGACTCATTGCTGCACAGGGCTTTAAAGCAGACTGTAGTTGTCATTGTTAAGTGTGAAGTGTCTTGACAGTTCATTGCTTTGTCTTCTGTTTGAAGTATGCAAGTGGAGTGTCAGTAGTGGGAGAGTTTTATAAAATACTTAATCTCAAGATCTCAACATTTCAAACTGTTGTGTCGGGATCACAAGATCAGTACTGCTGTATTTGTGACACTTTTATTTACATTTTCTCCATGTCGTCAGTGAGACACCATAGATGCTAGATCTGAAATAAATAAAACACATTCTACACAGAGTGTTGCTGAGGCATTTAGAATTTAGAACGGATAATCAAGCACAAAAGCAGTATTATGTTTTGTATAATAGTTCCCTGTAGATTAGCATTTTTAACACTAACATGGGTAGCATTGTTCTTTGCAGTTCAGTGAATTACATTTGGTTTAGAGAAACTAAATTTCACTTTGCCGTCAGCTTTTAATCCATCTGCTGTAAACAGTATGTGTATAGTTTATGGAACACATCCCACACTGAAACGCCTGTTTGGCGTCACTGTTTTTTTTGTCTACAGAAACCTGCCAGTAGTGACTGCAGTAATAAATAGGAATCCTTCAGTTTAGAGTTCTAGGTTATTAGTTCTCTTAGCTTGAAAATGTCACTGTGACTAAGTGATAACAGTATTTCACTGTAAAATACAATAGTAAATAAATGAGTGTTTATTGTACTGTCGTTCACAGAGATGTCACTGTTTACCATAAAGCTCTGGTGCCAGAGGCAGCAGGAACAGTTTATACATTTAAAACAGCTCTTAAAGTAAACGTAGCTACGTAATTATTTCATAAATCTTACCAGTGTTGCCCTTCCATTAGCTAACTAAGTCTCAAGTGTGCAGTTTTAAAAGACGCACATGTTATAGCACACGTGTTTTCATTTAAAAACATGATGACTGGTGCCACTTTGGTTAAAGGAAGCTCTCAGTTGCTATGCCTTATTCTCAGGTTATCTGTTTCTAATTGTGTAACAAAGTAACAAAGTGTGTTACTGGCTGAAAGCATGTCAGTCAATAGGGGATGTAGCTGGTTGTAATGGCAGGTAATAATCCACTGAATTTCACCCTCAAGTGCAACACTAACCAAGTGCAGTACCTCCATGTTTTAAAATAAAAATCTAAGTTGACTGTAACTTGTGTTTCTTTCAAAAACTGTACATTTGAGACCTATAAAAAATGGAAGTAAACAATTTGTAAGAGTTTTTTTTTTTTTTTTTGTAGGACGGGCAATACTGTGAGGTGTGTTTGCATTTAAACTAAAGCTCATTCTAACTGTATTCCTTAATGTAGATCACAAACAGCCTGGACATACTAACTTTAAACATACATAGTTCACTATGGTAGACCAGTAAATAAAGTGTTCTTATCAAACCATGTGTTGCTTGACAAGAGTTCATCATAAGAGGTTCATACTTGGATAAAAGCCATTGGTAACTAAAATGACTCTGTTACTTTCCGCTGCGGGTGAGTCTAGAGTTCTTGCATGCAGTACAGTGTTTAGTTTCTCCTGTGTGTGGTAAATCTGAGATCTGTTTAATTAAGTCTTTGAAAAACACATTTTATATCATCTGCATTCCTTGGTTTGTGGACTGCATGGTTCAAATAATTTTTCTCATCTCAGTCCATCCACCTTGTTTTTCAAGTTGTTTACTTAGTTGTTATGACAGAAAAGTAAGAGCACTTTTACAGTTAAGGTTTGGTTAATTAAAATTCTTCAGTATGAGTTAATATTGCACGCAAGAATTTGACTTATAAAACCTAATAATAATAATAATTGAAATAACATCAACTACTATTACTTTGGAAATGGCTTCCTGCGGGTCTTCATTGTTAGGTTACAGTGCTTCTGACTGAGAAAGGGTTAATAATATGGTTTGGATTGGTTAACGGATGGCTGTTTTTAATATAACTAAAATAAAATAAAAATCTGGTATTTATAAACTGTTTGGTTTGCGAGCCCCAGAACTAGTAATTAAAAACGTGGACTTTTCTCATTCCTAAATAGAAAAAGATGACAAATGTTGATATTTATATGCCCTGGCAATAGGGCTATGGTCATACGTCTCTACAGTACTTACATATGTCACATGGTACAATTTTCCATATAGCTGAAAAAAACGCATATACAGTTGTGATTAAACTTGATATTAACATTATTTATGGACAAGGTACATGTACATCCGTTCATAGATATGACACACAATCTTCTGAGTCACTTTGCATGCCCATTCCATATTATATACTACTTTCTACGGGTGGTAATAAATATCATGGTCATCAACTTTTCTTCACACTGATGGCTTTTGAATTCACTGTCATGGTTGGGCATGTGTGTTACTGTCATCTACGTGTATGTCACGTATCCCTCGTTTCCTGATTTCCTGTGCTCTCTTTGCAAAAGGTGAGAAAACATTAAAAAAAATAAAAAAAGGTATTCTTGAATTCAACCCCTCTCTGCCCACCATGCATTTGACTACAGGGAATTCAAGGATAGATGAGCAGGCACACTTGTAAGAAGGGGTGGACATTTCATACTAAAACATAGTACTGATACTGCTAGTCCAATGAAAGGCCCAGTAAAACTCTTGGGTTATTGGCTGTCTTTTATAATTTTGCTAGCATGAAAAATAGACTCAAAATATGTACTAAGGGCAAGCAACCAGCCAATTAAGTCAAAGCTGGTGAAGAAGAGAACTGCTGACATGCTGAATTCTCTATACTCATGATTTGTGTAGAACCACATTTCAATCACAAAATGACACACCAGTTTGAAGAGATGCAGAAGGAGGTATTTCACGTGGCTGCACAAGCAGATCTTTTTTTGGGAATATGTTTTGCCCACGAAAGTGCAGCAAAGTAACAATTGCAAGCGTTTGTTTGCAACATTAATCTTAGTATGCAGAAAAGTATAAACTCAAGCCAGTAAACACTATTTACAACAAACCGGAATTGGTGTAATCACAGTTATAATTATAGCTTAATTGCTTTGTTATTCAAGAATGTGGAATTTAAGCAAATCTACAGGTGTGTTGCACTAGCAGTATCATGCTGCAATGAAAAAACAAGTATGAAATTTGAAGCAATTGAAAATTTCACAATTTATATGATAACACCCCCACCCCCGTGCAGCTTTGCCTTGGAAGGGTTTTGATCCTACCTTATTGTCCATTTCCTGTTGCCATGAATTCCTAACATGTGGAATATCATTATTACAGAAGGGCTGTATACAGGGAGGGACTTCCTGTATTGCTGGTTCGTTGGGAGATTGAATTCCCACCGGATCTGCTTTTAAAATTGGAAAAGAGCGATGGTTTCCTGCTCACCCGCAACGGCTGATTATACAGCAACATGGATTTGATGTTTTTAATGCTGGGGACCAGGTTATAGGTTAATTGAGAAAACAGATATCAGCAATTGAAAAGTGAAAGATATACACCGTAACAATCTTATCACCATATTCAAAATGTGAACGAAATATCAGTTGCATAAAAGGTATTGTTTTTTTTTTTTTCTTCTTCTTTTTCTTATTCAAAACGATTACAGTTTTGAATTTTTGGCTAAACTAACCAACTGTATATACAATCATTATTATCATTACTCACCAAAAAATCTGAAAGCTTAGTTTTCCTGTAACATGTCTAAAATGTGAGCGTGAAATTCACCTTTGAGAATCCTAAAAGAAGAGCTGCCTCCTAGAACTAAATTGTTATCCCATACTATGGGCTCCAGCCAGTTTGTGTGTTAATGAGGGTCAATGCTAGTTCTGTACTGTTCTGCTCTTTTCAGACTGTTGCTCAAAGTTTCCATTCCTTTAGGGAAGATGCATTTAGTATGACTTAAAAAAAAATAATAATAATAAAGATCTGGACAATGAGTGTATTGCATTTCAAGGATAGTTTCTCTTATTTTTTATGTGATCATTTTTGCGTTTTTTAAAACTTGATTTGCGTGCAATTTGTTTTCCAGTAGAAAATCGACTATGCGTTTGTGTTTCAACTTGAAATGTAATATTCTGTTTTGATAAGTGAAGTTGTTGTTTATGTTAATATGCAGAAACATGCTGTTGAAAAATGTATTATCAAGTATTTACTCAACACAAGTTAGTTTTGCTGGCTGTAGGGGGGACGTTCACTCTGTAAAAGAGAAGGAATGACAACACAGTGAAATATGAAGAATTCCCCTTGACCTTCAGCTGTTAGTGTGGAGGGAGTAGGCTGTGAAACTGAGCATTCCACAGCTGCAGGGAAAAGGTCAGGAGAGATGCACTGGAATCTGTGCAAGATTCATCATTCTACAGTCTTCAGGTTTTTATCAAATGCACTTTTACATGAAGATTGAGTGTTTGGTAGTTCTCAAACTGGGGTGTATTATGGTTTCAGGGGGCTATAGAGAATTCAGAAATATTCTCCTTAATGACCCAGACTCCTAACAACGAAATAAGATATGAAGTCAAATTTGACAAATGTTTTGACTCAAAATGTCTTCAGTTTTACATGCTGTAATTATTAAACTTATTAAAGTAATTGTAGCTAATGTAATGGTAGCTACATTATAGTTTTTTATAGTATTACAGCAAACATGCATTTAGATAATGATATCTGGTACTACTTTAGGTTCAATGAATCTCTTTGTATTTATGCCTTATTCTCAGGTCAGCTGTTTGTAATTGCACTTCCTGGGTCATTTCACCTCATCAGTTTCTTCTGGGTCAAAGCATGTTACTGGCTGATAGCATGTTAGTCAATAAGGGAAGCTGGCTGGTTAATGATAGGAGAAGAAGCCATTAAACAGGTAGGGTCAGCAAGTGCTACTGGTGAGTATGGCTTGCCAATAGAGATTTCTTTACCCAGGTGTAGTACCATATATCATATTTATTTAAATAAAAATGTATACTATTCTTTCAAAACTGGACATTTGCTATACATATTCCTACATTGCTTTGGAGGCTCTATTACACATTTTTGTATATACTGTATCGCACGAGGGATCTGTTATTGGACTACTTTCTACACTCTGGAATGTGACGCTGAACCACAACAAAACATCTGGATCTTCATATAGTGGGTGATTTTTTATTAACAAGCGAACAGTGAATCATCAGTGAAAGTTAATCATGTACAAAGTATGAAAAGAGGAAAAGTGAAGACGAATTCTCCAGTTACTGACCCAACAGAGACCCCTGTTTACTTTCCAGCACAGCACCTGTGGTCTATTAAACTGATCATTCATCTTCCAGCAAGTTAATCACAGCTGTGAAAGTGCTGTATTCTTCTCTGAAGCTGTACTGATTCGTAGCTCACTGGTATGGCGCACAGAGTTCTCATCGCACTATTGAGCTTGTCAGCTTTAAATTAATTGAATATTACCTCTAAAGTAGCATAGTGGATAATATGCGGACTTGAACGAAAGAAGTAGGACCCAAGGGCTTCAATGTAGCTCAGTGTGAGAGATGAGGGATGCATTGCAGTGGTTCATCATATTTAAGTTTTAAATAGCTTTTGATCAGTTGTAAGGGTCCTTCCAGGACTTTCTGAATACTATTATCAGCTGGTTTGGTCCAGTAAAGTTGGGGAATTAGTTTAAAAATGTATTTCATAAGAACCTTATGATTTTTTTTTTTCTCATAATGTTGTTGTATAGTCTTCCAGACTTTATTTTCACTTTGCACAGGGAGTAGAGTCACAATCTGTTCTACAGAACATTGTAGACATGCTGCTCAAGCAGTGACTCTACCAATGGGCCACACCGAAGTCTAGAAGACTCCGTTTTTATACCATCGAGAGGGTAAAAGAGTGAAAGTCACAAGCAGTGTTAAATACTTCAGCACAGACTTTTTCATTTTTCATTAAACTGAAAATCACTCACAGTGATTGTTTACAGACTTGTATACAAGTGTTGAGAGTTCTAGCATCGTATATCCTTTTCATATTCAATGCTGCTGAGTGATTTTTTTTATGACTGGGCAAATCGTACTGTTCCAAATTACACCGCAGATGAGCGGCTTGAGGCAAGAAAAGTAATTATCTAAAGTAATTAACCTACTCTCCGTTCCATACTGTGTACTTGCGGTAAACTTGCATTGTTTATTTCATTTGTTAGGATGGCTGTAAACAACCCACTCATCCCCTTTTGAGTGCTTGTCAGTTATAAAACGTGCAATCAGTGTAGCTAAAGTACTGTGGATCCACTGAGTCTGTTCTCTTTTACTTTCCACAGATTTTAGTTTGTAGCATTATTCAACAGGGAGGATGTAGCCATAAAAGTCTCTGAAATACTGCATAAACCCATCTTTTGTTTATATTAGCATGTCTGTGACTGAATGTGTGTGTGTGTGTGTGTGGGTGGGTGGGTGGGGGGGTGGGGGGGGGTGTGTGTGAAAGGATGGCTTGCAGTGGTGACCTCAGACCAAAAACACTGGCTCAGGAAGTAGCAGGGCAAAACTGAAGTGCAACGGCGCTTCGTGTTTTAATAAATAGTAGACAAACAAACAGTGTGAGCAAAACAAAACACTCACAAAATAAGGGCGCGTTGGCCAAACGAATAAACAAATAATAAACAAGTATCGTGCTGGTGTATAACCCAGCACATATAGCAATTCTTTACTCTCTTTTACTTTTACTTTTACTTTTACTTCTTCTTCTTCTTCTTCTTCTTCTACAGACTTACAGACTTATCTCTCTCCACCTAATGATCCTGGAGTGCGTCTTTTTATAGTCTGTGGCTGGAGCCTTAATTACCTAATTTGATACAATAATTGCCTTAAGGCTCCAGCCACATTCCCACGAGGGTATTAGGGAAGGGGTTTTAACCCGATTCCCACCAACTACACGATGTAAAGACCGGCTTTTCTCCGGATGGTGCGCGACCGCCCGCACATAAACACAATATAATAACAATAATAATAACAACAAAGGGGACTCCGCCACAGTGTGCGAGAGAATATTTTAAACAATGTATTTTGAAAAATTACAAAGATGAACTGGAACACATGGGGAAAAAAAGCTTAGATAAATATTGTAACGTAAACACTCAAATCCATCAATACTAAAGGCTGTGCAACAATCCAGAAGATTTATGATATGAGTGTTTCAAACAGTAGCTTTTTTCTGGGGGTGGGAGAACCCAGAAGATAACATGTTCCACAGTCTAAATTGATGTTGAATCGTCCATCAGTCTTGCAGCATCACAGCAGTTGTTGAGGTAGTGTGTTCAAACCCCAGAGCAACCGTCTCTGAGCAGGCTGGATTAGTTATTTTTACAGCAGATGTGAGACGTGATAATCAGAGATAATATCAGCTCACTCAGCCTGTCCCTGCATTCCCCCTCTCTCTCCCTTTCAGACAGGTCTGCAGATTAGCCTGCAGGGTGTTGTGTGAACAAGGCTGGGCAGGTGAGTTTTTGAAAAGGGGGCAAATAAAATTGATTTGCTCCATTCTTGGGATGCATATCCCTGCAGACTGGGATGTAGTGACTGTGTAATGGGCAGCGTTGTGTGATTCACTGCTGTTACAGATTCTGTTGTCGGTCAGTGAGATGAAGTTAAAAGCTCTGTAACCATGATTGCAGTCTTGCTTGTTGTGTCCAGGATTGCCGGTTCATGCCCAGCCTCCACACTGATACAAAGGCACCAGTATGTACATACTTAGTTCTTGCAGAAAATATACATGAAACCCTTATGTTATTGAACATGTCAGAATTTGGGGATATATGGAGGTCTGTCCATTAACATTTGTTGTACATTTTTCAGTTTTGCCATGCTTTGTTCAAGCTTACAACATAAGGACAATTTGTTTTTACATACGGTATGTATAGAGAACCATCATCAGTGTACTCTGATGAAACCTTTGTCTACTTTGACTTTACTTTTCCTGACACAATAGGGTAGGAGGCCACCATAGGCAGCTGGGATAGCACTGATTCCACATGGCAAGTCTGAAATGTTTTTAAAACCCTTCTGGAGTGATTACAATGATTACAGACTTTGATTCCTTCTGGAAGATGGTGTTTGAAATCTGTTGTAAAGTCTGTTCTCCAGAATTGCCCATGGAGCCCATTTTCTGCAACAGCAGCACCTACCAGCCAAGCACGTACTAGATCTACCTTCTATCAAAATCTTGTTGTTTGTGACAGCCTGTTGCATGTAATTGTATTTTAAATATCACAGGCCTTTCAAATTTTTCTAATATGGAATTTATATATGGCAGATTACCTGTGTCTGTTCCAAAACTTCACAAGTATTAACTGGAACATAGGAACTAAGAAAACGGGTAATTTTTTTTTGATAATTTAAACGTGTGACCCTGTGCTTGTTGCCCAAAGGAAAAGCTGGAACTGGGCCCTGGTCTATAAATAACATTCCCTGAGCCATTATATTTGTAAAACTGTGCCATCTGCAGAAATAAGGGAACTAAACGTCTTTTCATTTAAAGGAGGCAGTATTTTTACACCAAAGTGTCAGTGACTGCATCATTAAAAATGGGAATTAGGAAAAGAAAAATAAACAGTCTTACTGTTGTTAAACTTTGTTGTAGTAGGGTTTCAATTTAGAGAAATATTCTCAAACCTATGCATATATGTTTCTTTCCAATATTTAAAGCAATGATATATATTTTTTCCCCCCAAAACTGCACCTGTATCATCATCACAGAAATGTATGAAAATATTACAAAAGTCAAACAACCCTGAAGATTCTCTCTGCACCGTGATATTCATTTCCCGTTTTTCATTTTTTTTTTTTTTTTTTTTTTTTACAAATTAGATTTCTTTCTCCTGTGTGTTTGGCATTTTCAGATGGGAGATATGTCATTCATGCTGGAAGAACACTTGACATGTTTACAGTCCCCATTGTCAATTCTAATCCACAGCTCCAAATTGAATATATATATATATATATATATATATATATATATATATATATATATATATATATATATATATATATATATATATATATATATATAAAAATAAGTAAGGGACGACACCAAACAACTTAATCCAACAGTGGAATAAGATAAAGTTATGGGGAGATTAAATTCGATCGACATGTCGAGGGCTAGACGGTAATAGCCAACGACGGCTAAAGATGACAGTAATTCACGGCTTCTATGAGCATTATTTCTCTAAGCAGCAATCTGGAAATAACAGCTGTGGCTAGTCTAAATGCATAACATAGGATCTGCTATGGTGAATTTTTGCATTTATGACACTTAGTTTCTTAGCATGCAGCCTTCATAGAAATTAATAACATAAAACTTGGTCACAAGATGTGTGTTGCCTTGTAAATGCAGTGGTTACATGAGAGACAATTTTGCCAGCACTCTAACACAGTAACTAATGATTAATGCAGACCAATAATCATTCATTCTAAGTTTCTCATAGTAAAACCATAGCAAAGTGTAATAAAGCTGAATGAAAGCACGGCAAAGCATAGATTACCGTGCAAATGTACCATGGTAAACTTTTATAAGGGGTATCGCTGGCAATTGTGGATGAACAGAAAAAGAGAGAGTTCGGTCGTGGATTCTAAAATGTGGGAGCTGCAATATGCAAATAGCCTGCCACCTACTCATTATGTCAAATTATGCTTTTAGTATACTGCTGTTTAAATACTACACTGAATGTCAAATAGAAAAGCGCCACTTAATGTAAATACTAAAATGGATACATGTAAAAGAACTGCGATCATATTGCTCATACTGCTATTATGATTAAATTTAAGTACGATTTTATTTACCAGCTCCCCCCAATTCCCTGCATAACCTTTCAATGGTAGCCTTTTTATTTCTCTTTTTTTCAGAAAAAAAAAAATTTTCATTCAAAATCATCCAGTCACTGTTGTTGTAACCATGTGACACCACTATTAAATGGGATTGGCTGATATTGAGCAAGCAGCTAGACAAGGACAATGTGTATACTTTACTAACTTGGGTTTTTATTTTCAATGGTAACATTTTTTTTTTTTTTTGGTGTGCGTGTGTGTTTTATCATTTCATTAAACTGTATCCGACTCCTTCAACAGGACAGCTAACGAGAGCTAGACCAGAAGGGTCTGTCTGTAAACACTGCCTCTGTCTTTCGTTTCTAAATGTCTTCATGGGTATAGTAATTATCATAATTTTAATAAATTAGTGAAACAGTTTATCCTGATACTCCTGCATATTATCCTACAATAATATACACTACAGCAGTCACAGGGATGGAAATAAGATCTGCGGTACATTGAAGATTTAACCATTGAATGTTTGAGCTTTACTTGCATTGCCTTGCATGCTTCACAGAAGAAGCGTGGCTATTGTAATATCTAACAGAAAAACAGAAAAATGGGTCAGTTATATACAGATTTGATAAGTACAAAAAGAGACGAGTTAACAAGACCGCATTCTCTCTTTGATCCCTCAAAATGAAGCTATGTCTAATTAAGCATTTACTTAAACTCGAATGCCTCAAATAGTAAATTACATTAATATAAGAGAGTATACAGACAGCGGTATAAGTGGTGTTCATTATTATGACAGTGGTATATATATATATATATATAATGGAGGTGGTTGCAGGTTACTGTGTCACATTTTACGCTTTACATTTTTCCATGTATCTGAAAAACTGTTTATCCAGTTGTGATGAAACTTGGTATTAGCATTATATAGCACAACTTATTGAGAGTATTGTATTCTGCTGGTATGTGGCAATGTCTCTCTGTCTGTACAAATGTCCATCTGTATGTTCTACTTTTTTAATCATCTAAAACCTTTTACTACTGTATATTGTGATGAAACCTGGTGTACACATTCTTTAGCGTGAGTTATTGGGAGTAACACAATATGGGGTCATATGAAAGTGCATGTTCATCTGTTCAAGTCACACTATCTTGGGAATCACTTTTAAGGAAACTTTGCATTGCCGTTTGATGTTACTGACATGACTCACACATTTGTATGTTCTTGCCTTCCTCTGCAGTTAAATACATTAAAGAAGTCAGCCCTCTGTTTAAGAAGCCCTCTTTGGTGGCGGACCTGCCCTGGGATGGCGTGCGCCCTCAGTCCCCCAGCCTGAGTGGCAGCGAGGACTCGGGGTCCCCAAAACACAGGGGCACCAGGGACAAGAAGGTGATCTCCCTGAAGATGTGTTACATCAGCCGCAACCTCACCATACCAGACCTTGAGAGCAGGTCAGTAGAAGACATTCGACAAGCATATAAAGAAACCTTAATACATAGAGGCCTTTTTGTATTGATCCTAATCAAGCTTAGATAAAAAAATATATATATGTGAATTTCTTCCCCACAGGAACTAGATAAGGGCATTCTTTAGCAAGTTATCACAAGTTTCTTGTGTACTTAGGTGCCTACTGACAATGTGACACCTACATTTTATATCTAGAGATTCTCTCATCCAATAGAGATGAAACTTAATCTTCTTTAGTGCCCGTTATACCATGGTGGTTTTTCATGGTACTGACATCTCTTTGCCTAGTCTATTGAAAGCTTATTCTTGGGAAAGCTTAGTTCTGGAAACTATTCATGATCGTTTCTTATCATGTTATATTCTATTCAATACATACTGTGCCGTACGTAATTCTAGTCTACGTTATCATTACACTGACAACTATTTTTTTTCATTTACCCCTACTTGTTTAAACTTGCTAACGTTCTTTTTAGTAGTGCTTAATTTCTTATGATTGATGGTTTTGAAGTTATGGTTGATTGATATAGCATTCCGTACTGTTTCATTCCAATAGATGTATGTAATTTAATTTAATTGTGCAAAGTATTCTACTGTTTTTGAGTTATGCTGTACTGTGTAATAAAGTGGACACTGGTCTGCAATGTTTTATGTGGACGGTTTCATCAATCCCTCAGTATGTGAGAAATAAAGCACTCCAGCAACTTTTAAAATGAAAACAGGACGGTGCCTGTATATTTATTTTCTTCAAAAAACAGAAATAAACAAAACAAAAATATTTGGTGTATTAACTATAACCAAAAAAACTTTTTGTTCTTTGTTTTCAACTCATAATACGCTTCCTATCTCTCGCCAAACTACCACACAAACAACCCAACTGAGGTTAATTTTATAATTCCCCAATTATCAGTAAATTATTCAATTTAGGAGGTCCTTACCAAGACGGCCTCCTGTTGCCTCCAGTCACAGTACAACGGACTGTCCTACCCTAACCCCAGGGACCTAAAGCTTTCACATTATTGCTAGAATGGTACACTCCCTTACAACTGTAATATTAAGATCTGTTTGTTCCTCTCAGAAAAGAGGGGAGGCAAACCGTGCAATTACTTTAAAATATGGCCCATTGAGTTTTAAGTTCACACAAAAGTTAATTTGACCGTGTTTGTTTAAAGTACACACATGTATAGCTGAATAATTGTAGTATTGTTATCTAATCTGTAGTAACATAACTACGTAGATCTCACATTTTCCTTTATCAATGCACACATTATGTTAAACATGTATTTGATTTTAGCATTTGAAAACAATACAATCTCTTGCAGTCTTTTCCATTCTGCAGTCCCATTGAAGGAACACTTCTAACACAGGTGAGTTACTTCTGGGTGTTTTTAGACAATGTAATTTTTTGAGTATCGATGACTGCTTTCCCAGTGACTGCTG
This sequence comes from Polyodon spathula, assembly GCF_017654505.1. Taxonomy (NCBI): domain Eukaryota; kingdom Metazoa; phylum Chordata; class Actinopteri; order Acipenseriformes; family Polyodontidae; genus Polyodon; species Polyodon spathula. The sequence continues at coordinate 34,261,623 of NC_054546.1, read as the reverse complement.
TGTTCTCAGGTCCTTCATACAACCTGACGAAGTTGACCAGAATGGTAGCATTGAATTATCTGCAAGGAGCATTTGAGCAATATTCTTCACTAAAAGCTTCAAATAATAAATGCAAAATCCAAATCACCTTTGACACAATACATGCATTTTTCAAATAAGAAAATCTGAGACCTGTGAAACAATGTATATAATAGGTAAGATTTACTAGAATTATTTTGCCAGCCCATGTACTTTTAACATTTCAATGGCAGTCAGAGGCAAGAATGTAATCTTTTAATGTTCCTGTTTATCTTGGCATCCTGCCTGGCTGCTGTTGTTTAAATTGGCAACGCCACACGTCCTGACCTCCCAAAGTAGAACTGATAACTTCTAGAAGCTGACAAATGAACAATGACGTACAGTACAAAATAGCAAGATACTGTACACTGCAAACACTGTATGCACTTATTCTCCCAATGTCAAAGAGATTATCTATGGGAATTATCTAACCTGTCTGAAATAAGTATTATTTTGTACTCTTCCAAGTACAGTAGAATGGTATTCTGTGCAGACTCCTATGTAAGACACACATTATAGCATTTATTTATTTTCTTTTTAAAAACATGGTAATGAGTTAAAGGTTGTGATGCCTTACTTTCAGGTAGTGTGTTACTTTTACACTTCACACCTCAGCAGTATCTTCAGGGTCAAAGCATGTCACTGTAACAGTGGAAGCAGCTTATTGGTTAATAGAGGCGCTGCCTTCTTTTTCTTTAACAGTAACCCCTTTAAAACTGGACTAAACTTTTCTAAAATACTGCAGAGCTGGATTTAGTATAAGATTGCAATTATGTTGTGTGATTCAGTTTTACACACAATTAATAAGCAGCTTGCATTCATAATAACAAACGATCTGTCTGCATTATAATATTCATAATATTTTTAAGTTTCATTACTTGTGTATTGACAAAGCACACTGAATATTTGAACCATTTTCCATTGCAGATTGCAGTGTGAAACCCTTTGTTTGTGTGCAGCCTCACTCAAATAACTTATTTGGCAGTTTGGAATTTATTATTGTAAGTCTAAGGACATTATATTATTATTGTCCCCTTATTTCATACCACTATAAAGTGTGTACTGGACTCCATCGCATTGCCCTACTAATCCACAGTAAAACAGGTCTTTAATAAAATACTGACAGATATGAAGAACCCAGACAAACAAACACATACTCAAAGCCATAACCTGAGGCTTAGTTCCGTGTAGTAAAGGCAAACTGTTCATTTCCCATTTCAAACTAGTACTCAATCCATGCAGTGTATATGGAATGGCAGTTTCTGCACTGAAGTTGTAACACTGCAAGAGGAAGGTTTTAACCTTTTGAGTGCCACGTGAATAGAACACTGTTCACTCTGCATTGCCAGCATAGAATTACAACATTGCATCGTTCTGTTACAATCTTTTATTGAGAATACTGGTATCTGTGCTATATTTCCCTCTATGGGTAAATCACAGGCAAATTGCCTCCTCTGCCCATGTAATACACTTAGTATAATTTGCCCACAGTGGAAAATCAGGCCCCCTGTCTTCTGCTTTGGTTTCATCATGCAGTACTGGAACAAGGGTGGGAAATTTGGAATACTTATAATCACTCCTGTTTTTTTTCTAAATCCCTGATGGATCACTGTAATTTTATTCACTAAACCTCAAAGGGATTAAATTGCTAGCAGCATGTGCAGTCTCAACAAGAAGATATATTGGACTGAACAAGCCATTCTGATCTCTAAGGCAGTTTGTCTAGCTTACCAAGTTGGATGCAGACTACTGTGAAGGATACCCTCAGACTACTGTGAATGATATTAATTTTGTAATGAATATTTATTGAGAATTAACTGCACAATAGTAGAAAATCATCAGAGGTGGAAAAATAATAAAATAATGATTTTTTTTTTTTAGTCTAGTTTTACAATTGGCTATTAAAAACTAGACAAGCATTGATGGGCTGAATGGCCTCCTGGTTTTTAAATGTTCTCTTATGTGAAATAATGTAGTATACATTACACTGGAGCAGAGTTATCTTAAACAGCATAGACCAAGTAGAGCTTCAGTGGATATAAATTAGTAACTCCTATAGCTCTAACTTTCTTGGTTAGTACTGTTTTAGTTTCAGAGTATGTGCTGTTTTATTGAATCCTGGCACTCAGTGAAGTGTATAGCTGTAATCTGCACTGATCAAATGTTGAAGACACTGTGTGTTTCACCAGGACCTCTCTGGCTCATTCAATAGAAATCCATATATAATTCAGAGCACATTTTCACAGCTCTGCAGATCTAATGATTTCCCTCTGAGGCAGCATCTGGTCTTGGCAGTGATCCCTCAGACCGAGAGGTTGTATTGGTTTCCTTATAGGCATGGATGGCTATAATAGCGGCAGGATGCACTGGTTAGCTATTATTGTCACAGTTATTGCAACCTGAGATATTGCAACACTTCAATGACGAGATACAAACTATACATTTCAGTTGCCAGTCTTTGCACATGTACTCCAGTCTTTTGCTGTAGTTTGCAATGCTTAAGTGAGGAAAATTCGATACAGTGCTTTTTTATATTGTTTGGAATCTCTTTCCAGAAATGCAGGTCTGTGTCTCTACGGTCTTGCAAATGGGTTGGGTTTTTAACCAAAATCCAAGTGTTTGTTTTGCTTCATCGTGATGGCATTTTGTGTAGTTTGTACTATATTCTTAGTTTTATCTTTTACCTTTTCAAGAAATAAATGTTTAGGGTTGCAGGGTGGCTCATACAGTATGGAACGTGGTGCGCAGGGTGATTCATACAGTCAGGGAAGCACTGAATCCCCTCCTGGCTGTGTGAAGTTGTTGGCTTTGGCACTCCCTCAGGTTAGGGAAGCAAAATTGTCAGGGAGTGTTTTTCCTTATCGCGCTGCAGTGGACCCTACTGGACAGCTGCCTGGTATGAGCTCAAACAGGCACCGACAGGGCTGGCCTCCAGAAGCTGTTAACCCTCCAACATCTGTTCTCGAGTTCCTCAGTTCTCCCGAATTGTGAATAGCTGTGTTGAGGGTGGTTTTAAACTGGGGTAATATAATAAAAAAAGAAGAGAAAAACAAAGACATTCCAGAATGGCTTGACCTGTTTCTGTATGTGTGGGTGTGTGTGCATGTGTAATTATATATATACCCATACACACACACACACACAGTATAGTCAAAAGTTTGAGTACACTTGCTGGAAACTAGGTTTTTTTTCCATAATTGACAATGTTTTACGTCGTATACGTTTTTGTAAATACTTGAAAATGAAAACACATGTTACAATACACAAAACATAAGGAGTATCAAAGCAATGTTCAAGAAAATTGAAAATTGTCTCTAGATCTTGGATTCCTCAAAATAGCCACCCTTTGCCTTAATAACAGCCTCACAAACACGAGGCATTTGGTTAACAAGTTTCAGCAGGAAATCACCTGACATGTCTTCCCAGCTCTTCTGCAACAATTCCCAGAGATGTAGGGCACTTGTGGGTAGCTTTGCTTTGACTCTTCTGTCCAGTTCATCCCATACGAGTTCTATGGGATTGAGGTCTGGAGACTGGGCAGGCCAGGCCATTAGATTGAGTTGTCCTTCACTTTCCTTCTTCGCCAGATAGTTCTTGCACAACTTTGAGGTGTGTTTCGGGTCATTATCTTGCTGAAGAATGAAGGACAGTCCGACTAGCCGTAATCCTGATGGAATGGCATGCCTTTGAAGTATGCTATGATAGCCATGCTAGTTGAGCTTGCCATGGACTTGGTAAAGATCACCAACTTTGTCACCAGCAAAGCAACCCCAGACCATGGCACTGCCTCCTCCATGCTTGAAAGTGGGAACCACACATACAGAACTCATGCGCTGACCCTCTCTGCGTCTTACAAATACTCTGCGGTTGGTCTCATCAGTCCATAAGACCGACTTCCACTCCTCAAACGTCCAGTTTGTATGTTTTTTGGCCCAGCCAAGTCTCTTCCTCTTATTCTGCATTCTTAACAATGGTTTCTTTGCAGCAATTCTTCCAGTTAGTCCAGCTTCACGCAATCTCCTCTGAACAGTTGATGTTGAAACATATGTACTTCTAGTAGCATTTAGCTGAGCTTGTATTTCAGGGGCAGTTAATCGCCGATTTCGCAGACTTGGGACTCGAATGAACTTATTCTCTGATTCTGAGGTCACCCTTGGCCTGCCTGACCTTGTTCGGCCCTCATGAGTGCCAGTTTCTTCAAATCGTTTGATGGTCTTGGCCACAGCAGTTACAGACACTTGCAAAGTTTCTGTGATTTGTCTTAAAGATTGACCTTCATTTCTTAAAATAATTACAGACTGTCTTTTTTCTTTGCTTAACTGAGCGTATTTTGCCATTTTCTGCTCCCTTACATTCAGGAATGACAAACTTGTGCCTATGTATACCTATATATATATATATATATATATATATATATATATATATATATATATATATGATGGATTGCCCTCCAGTCACACATTTTCCTTCTTCAAATAAACGCTCTACACACAGGAGGCCAAGGAACACTGTAGCGTGTGTTTATTGTTTACAATATTAAAAAGAAAAAGAAACAAAACAAAACCTAACCCGTTCTCGGGCCCTAGCTAAACAGTTTTTAATAACGAGGCAGGCTAAGCCTGTTTCCTCGTCGTCAAAACCAATTCACAATCCAAATCATAATTCCAAATACCTTTTCCAATGAAACAATTCTTGCTCTCGGCGCTTAAAGTACATGGTGCTAACAACATAATTACAGTAACTCAAGAAATCTCTACAAACTCTTCTAGTGGTGGTACATGTCTCCCAGTTCCCAAGCCTCTGTACCTTGTTTTAGGCTGTGGGCCTCCACTGCTGCAGCATTCCTTCAACAAGGGCATCCTGAAATGCAGGATGCCAGTCAAACAGTAGGCACAGTAGACAGTTTCCAGGATGGCCCTCTACGGACCCTGCATGGAAAATCTAGGGTGAAAGATGCATAGACATAAAAAACCAAACAACTTCTAGCCACTTCAGGGCCTGTGGAAAGCTGTGAAAACACAAATGCTGTCATTTCTTCCACAAAGTAGACAGACAAGTGGAGGATGCTTCACTATAGCTTTACAATAAATGAATACATTGGGGGAAAAAAAAAAACAGTTTTCAAAAATGCCTTGTTTCTGGACAACTAAATACAGTAGTTTACAGTGTGACGATAAAGATGTTGCCCATGGATAGCACATTGTCAGCTTGTACTGTTCTACACAATAAGACATTGTGATTCAGAGAGGACATCTTCAAATCGAAGCTCCTAGTTAAGCCGATTTTCCAGAACTAATGTTAAAGCTTGCCTGCCTAGCCAAGTTTCAGAGCTACAGAAAAGAGCATCAACTGACTTTTTTGTTTTACAGATTTTTTTCTTTAAGCCAGCAGATAGACAAAACAAAGTTTAACTGTTTACATACTTGTATATTAGAATTATACTTTTTTAGTTTATATTTACTATTTAAATAGCACGAGACTCCCAAAACATTTGGAATTCTTTAATTACAGGGCAGTAACCATTTTGTATAAAATGGACAGGGTTGTGGTAGTATTGGGAGTTGAAAGTAGTATTGATTAATAACATGATGCTAATTCATGCTGTTGCATTGGGAGCTGTAAATGAAGGGTTAAGTAGAAGAAGAGACCATTACTAAACAACATGTTAATGCATTCAGTGCCGCTGTTATGGTAGACAGAGGGGTGAGTATTATTTCTATTGAAGCAGAATGTGAACAAGCCCCTGGCAAAAACTTAAATGGCTGAACACTGAACACTAATACCTTGTTTTCACAAAAGCACAGTTGTCTGTTTGACGTCAGTTCTTTGATTTCACACTCTTTTACTGGAAAAACTTATCAAACTGACTTAAAATGGGCACAGCGTGTCTTCACAGATCTGCTCCTTCTTGATTTAATCGGATTTCCAGACATATGGTATGAGGATGAAGCCCAAACAGAAAGCTCCATAATTAAGTCAGACACTTGTGTTAACATTCTACAACCTTTTAATTTAAACATTTCATTTATAAGTTTGATCGAATGTTGTCATACAATTAGATTTATTGAGTGTACTCCCTCCTGGTGAGTTATGGGCCATTGAAAATCATATTCTGGATAAGAGCAAAAGTATGCCTACGCAGACTTTCGAAGTATTTGTCACTTAATGTCTCTAGACATGCATGGGAAAATATTAGATTTATCACAGAACAGTCTTCATGGTCAGGCTGCAGATAAAGGTGCATACCTTTCAAACATTTTTTTAAACATGACTCATTTTCCATAGAGCTTTGTTTGACGCTGTCATAGAACCTTTTGAAAACTGTCAGCTGATTCAACTGGTGTGGAAAATTCTGTATTATTATCTTAGTTAAAAACAAAGGTAACAATATTTTATGGGAAATAATTACATAGTTACCATTACATTTAATAAAAGGACTATGGCTAATACATAAACAGTGCAGCTCAAACCTTACATATGAACACACAATACAAAATGGTGACAGCAGGTCATCAAAGAATATTTCTAGCTTCAGCCTGAGCAAGCCGAAAAATTAGGTATATGCAAAAATGTACATATGTATGACATACAGATGACAGACAGACACCCCAGTACTGTATATACATTTCGCAGGGGATTTCATCCCCAACGCGGGATATTAACTAGGGGTACTGGTGGCACAGTGTGCTGTGCAAAGAATGCGTTAAATAACCTCAATGTGAAGGTTTTGTGTGCTACCATTCTCCTTGTCTTGACCTGGCAGGCTGATTGAGCTGCACTCTCCTGACGGCAGGAACACGGTGGTCCTGAGGTGTAAAGACTCAGCCGCAGCACACTCCTGGTTCACAGCGATCCACACCAACATCGCAGCGCTGCTCCCACACGTCCTGGCTGAGCTCAACTCCATGCTGGGCTCCAGCAACGCCAGCAGCAACAGGGAGGTCCGGCACGTCGGGTGGCTTGCTGAACAGGTAAGGGGGTCTAATCAAGCACCAAATATAAACCTAGCTAGTAACAACTGATTTATATGTTGGCCGAGTAAAATGTTATGTTTAATGCGAGTTACAAATTGAAAAATAAATTGTAATAACTATATATTTTCTAGTATTTTTTATGGTATACTGTTTAACTTAAAACAAAGTCAAGGAGACACGCACTGTATGTTTTCCCTGTAGTGTATTATATACAAGTATTTATTGATACTGTTTTTGAAGTTATGGTTGAACTATGTCGCTATAGACCTGTCTTGGCAGAAATCAAGTTCTGAAAATGTTGCTATCACTATTGATATATTTGGGATACAGAATAAAAAGAATATTCATACTAGCCTGAATGCAATAGTACAATACTGCATTATCATGTAAAACATCTGAATCTAAACATGGCATTTCTAAATCGATGCAGGTTTCCAATATGATTTTAAACTGTTCCAGAAACCCCTGCATGTTTACAAGAAACACATCACTGTACCTTTGCTGTGTCCCATGTTGTCCATATTGCAGGAATATATTTCTCATCATTATCCCAATTGTTGTGATGTCGTAACTCACACATCACAGGTAAATCAACCAGGGAATTACCTTGTTTTAACATTTACCCAGGAACGTTCACCAGTGTGTCCAGATCATACTCCCTCCTGCAACAGTGCTGGTGCTGATTGAAATGAGAACAGAAAAACAGCATTGTTGCAGGAGGGAGCATGATCTGAACACACTGTGAGGGCGAATGCTCCTTTGTAAATGTTAAGATATGTATTCTCCAGTTGTTAAATGACCCATGATTTGTTATTCAAAATGTCAAGCGTCTGCAATAGAAATATAATGCAGTGGTACAGACAACGTGGGACACATCAAAGGTAAAGTAATGCATGTCTTGTAAGCACTGCAGGGTGTTATGTAACATCTGAAGATGAGTCTCGTTTACATTTTCTTTTTATAAAATGTTTTATGTTAGACAGTTTTTATTGCTTGTGGTGCTGGTATAACTGTGAGTAGAAAGTACATACCCACCTGTCTTAGTATGTTCACATACAAGCAATATGAAAAGTATGCCAACCTTGTCTGATTTGGAAATCTTGTTTAAAATACCAGAAGGAAACCTGACAAGATCATTGTTGGATATCTTTTAGATTTAAATTGAGTCTCTAGTTTCAGCTTTAAAAGACAAAGATCTGTCTGGTTTCTGATTTACATTAATGTGATATTATAATCCTGTTAGGTATACTCTGAGTGATTGTAGCTGACAAAAGAATTCCATCGTTTTTCAATGCCATTCACACCCACACACTTTATAGGTTTCAGGTGTGTCACTTTTACAGAAATCTGTTTTAGCAAACATGTTTTTTTTATCTTAAAACATGGTATCCAAGTACTACACTAGGTTCAAGAAATCTCAGTTTGCAGGCCTTGATTTCAGACAGTCTTGCACTTCCATAGTAATTTCATCTGTAGAGTAAAATTGTCCCCACCCCTTCAGACCCTTTTTTTCCTGTCTGCTTCCCATCAGCACAACAGGCAAGGTGTATGGATGTGTTTTGTTCTTTACAATCACTTCATATCATCTCAATTCTACATATTTTTATTATTAGTACTAGTATTATTACAAATTGCTTAGATGAAAAAAGCTACTTCCCTGTATTAGACCTCCAGTTTTTGTTCAAAAGTTAAATTGGCATGCTGGAGTGAAGTCTGGGTTCCAAAAGCTTACTGTTTATTCTCAAGCATCTGTTTGCTTTGGAATATGATTGCTTTCAGCGGGTCGTAGCTGACAGACTGTAATCCTATTGTAACTGGGAAATGCTGGACTCTGTTTGCAAACTGTAAGGAAATAAACCCTAAACCACAGCAATTATATTTCCCCAGGGAGAACAGATTGCTTTACGATGTTTGTTGTTCGGAAAGCACAGTTCAGATAGAAAATATAGCATGCAGTAATGAAGTATAATACTGTATTGACTAACTAAAGTCAAATTAGCAATAAAGAAGAAATGTATCAATTACAGCACTTTTTAAGAGCCATATGTTGAGTCCACCTTGTATAATAATGTGGGTAATAGCATCAACATTATTCATCTCATCTATTATTATTTTTGTTGTTTTTATAAATTAATACATGGATGAATTATACAGTTGGCAAGTATTTGAAGTGGCAGCTCCTTTTTCAGTGGCTCCTATATACATCGCTGTGGAAGGGTGGTGGGTAATTCACTGACACAGGAGACAGACAGATGAATTTGGCAACACCGCACAGGTGCCCAGTTTTATTTCAGGGTGCTGGTTTTTCTTTAGTCCCGCAGATGGCGCTGTGGGTCCGTGGTCTGATTTACCAACGATGGTAAACAGAACCACGGGCATACCAAGCGATGGTACACAATACCGGCGCCCTTACAGGTTCTTCGAAACAATAGTTCAAAACAGAAGGCACAAAGAAACAGGGAAAATAAAACAGTAACAAAAACTACAAAGAAAAGGTGCTGCACTTTGCAGCGATATCCCGGTCGCCGCTGCCCGTGCGACCCGGATCACCTTCCTACACTGCCGACTCACTAGCCTGCTCTGATATACTCATCAGGGGTCTGCCCAAGGGTTCCCCGCCCTCAGTATCTCGCTCTGAACCTCCGTTTCTTTCTCTCCCACTGGTTCTCGGTCGTTGACCAGCGCTTCCGCACTCTCGGCGCGTTTAACAGGGCAGACCTGAGGAAACAACAGAGCGTTAATTTATAGGGCTAACAATCTCCCAAGACGCGCCTCTCAGCCATTCAGAGAGGGGGAAGGTCCACACACCCAATTTCCCACCTCCCCGTGTCACTGCCATGACTCACAGGCGGTTGTTGGACGACTGCCGCCCTCTTCCTGCAGCCCATGAACACGCCAGCAGAGTCAGCACAGATCTCTCCCTGCTACAATCGCTCTAATTGTTTCTGAAAGTATGCATTTTTTTAAAAAAATCTAATTTGCGTGCATTTTTTGTAATGTGGAAGGCTACGTCAGGATATCACTGCTGGCAAAAGCCCTAATTACTATCACTGACTAGTTCAGGCACTTGCCTTTCAAATAGTTATTTTATATTTTTCTCTTATAAAACATTTCTACAAACTGTTCGCAGTGTGTTGGGTTGTAACTGTAATCTGATTACATTTTTCAGCAACTTGTAACTGTAATAGTTCCTTTTTCAGACAGGGAACAGGTAACATACAATGCGTGAAAAAATAACGTAGTTTCTTTTCATTAGATTTAAAAAAAGGATTATGGCTAAGACATCAATCAGAAAGCGCATGAACAGTGCAAGTCAAACCTTACATGAGCGTGCTTTTCATATCACTGTGCAAGAAAATGGCGTCCAGCAAAGGCGCTCCACGTGGATGTGTCCTATAACCTGGGGATCTCAGGTTCGAGTCCAGCTATGCCACAGCCAACAGTGACCGGGAGGTCCCAGGGGATGGCGCACAATTGGCAGAGCGCTGCCCGGGTAGGGAGGGCTTAGGTCAGAAGGGGAGTCCACGACTCACTGCGCATCAGCGACCCCTGTGGCCGATAGGGTGCCTGTGGTTCTGCAGTGGAGCCTCCAGATCTGTGTTGTCCTCTGGCGATGTAGGTCTGGTGGCCTCGCTGTGGAGCTGCAGTGAGAAAAAGGATGGATTGGCAGGAGCAGGTTTCGGAGAACGCTTGCTCCAGCCGCCGTTCCCGAGTCGGCGGGGGGTTGCTAGCGGTGGACCGAGGATACAGATAATAATTGAGCACACTAAATTGGGGAGAAAACCGGGGAAAAAAAGTGGAGACAACTAAATAAAAAAAAAATATATATATATGGCATCAACGGAGGGAATGAGTGGGTTCGACAGCTTGATCTTGAAAGAATCATAGTGTGTGTGGAAATGTAAGATTGGCAGGGATGGGGTTAAATTTGTCTCTGCCAGTAATCACTGGTGTGGCCATTCCCCAATTCAGTAATTGGTACTAATTTAGGCGGCCACATCTATAAAGTGTGAAATTTTGTCTGACTGGAGTTATAGTAAATAAAGTAAATAAAAATATATTTATAGTAAATAAAAATATTTGAGAGTCAGTGAAAAATCCCCACAAATATAGGAATGCAAACCTCTGTGTGTGTGTGTGTGTGTGTGTGTGTGTGTGTGTGTGTGTGTGTGTGTGTGTGTGTGTGTGTTTGTGTTTCTCAGTAAAGGCCAATGTCCAGCTTCACATTAGTGTTTGTAGTCAGTTTGTTTAAGCTTTTATTTTGGCCCTTGTTTATTTCTCCCAGTGTTTTATTTATTTTATTTGTATTTATTAAATTAAACAACAGCTGCTGACACTTTCCTTTCACAGGCTGGTATAACGTTGCTTGGGTTATATCCACACCTTAATCTTGATACTTTAACAGAGCAATCCATGGGGAAGCCAATGTTGGACAAATTAGCTGATACAGTATCTCAAAGCACAGGAAGGGATTAGGTGCCAGGAAGCAGCAGGAACTCTTAATCTACCCTTTATAGTCCCATTCCACATTGCAGTATGTAAAAGACAAAGAGCCAAAAAAGATAATGAACACCAGGGGACCAGTGATTACATTGCTAGCTCTATCTAATAAGAGGTACAGTACTCATGGTTAATACTCTGGCATGAAACAGTTAATGCAAACAAACGCTGAATTTGTGTCTAACAATTAAAACGCTGAAAATAGTTCTGTGTTCAAAGCTTGTTTTGTTTGCTGTGCTTCTCTCGGGAAGCACATTCTTCTTTTCTTTTGTTCTGTGTTATTTGTGTGGCTGACCCTTTCCGGAACTACACAGCTCTGTGGTCAATGACGTCATTAATGCATGTGCTGTTTGGCCTGATTCGGAACTTAGTCTTGTACTGTATCCAGGCGTGACATTTCTGAGTGTTACTAAAAAACTATTGAGATCTAAATGTGGTTACTGCAAAAAAATACATCCCAACAGGTATTCTTCAACTACACCAGCTCGGGTTTAGGAGATTGCACTTCACCCACACTTACATATTTGGCCAGTTTCACATTTTACATTGGCCTTACCCTTGTAATACTGTACACAATGTTTTATGATACAAAAATGGTACTATTTTACTATATCAATTTATATATAACTATGTAACTATTTCTAGTATCTACTATTCGTCCACAGACGATGTGTCTGAGTTCATATTTATGAAACTGAGAATTTCTTGAGTGAATCAGAACTAGTTCAAGGTGATCAGTATTTGCACTAGTGATACTGTGCATACCTAAAACATATGTCACGGAAATACGCCTAAGGAAGTCTATAAAATAAGTTAGGAATCAGTTATCTGATTTTCCTGAATTTATGCTTGACCATTGTTACACTTAAAAATGCTTGAACAAATTTCAGTTAAAGTAACTTATTACTTTAAATAAATGTAATAGTTATAGTTCTCAGGCAGTGTTTATATTAGTCAGAGATTATTATTTGTCTAGCAAGATGGTATTAATAATCATGCATTAGCCATAGTCCTGTTTTTAATCTTTTTTCACATATAATGTAATCCATTACCACACTAATTAAATGCATTACTCCCCCCCCCCCCCCCCGCCCATGCTATTCTGTCAGTGCTGTGGGTACACTATAGGTCATGGTGATGGAATAGAAAATTTTGTATTTACAGCCTATTACTTCTTTTGATCTCATGGTTTTTCCAGATAAAGCTGGATGGAGGCCGCCACCAGTACAGGCCTGTTGTCATGGCCCTGACGGAGAAGGATATACTGCTGTACGACAGCATGCCCTGGACAAGAGAGGCCTGGGCATCGCCAAGCCTGAGTCACCCGCTACTTGCTACACGGTACATCTAGTGCTTCTGTTTAAATACAAATGAATTTTTTAACAATATCCTCAGAATAATTCCAGTATAAAACCAACAGGGTTCTAAAGGTGATAAGTCTGTGTAAATGTTTTCCAAACACCCCAAGTGAAGGTGGCAGTGTGTACAGTGTATGTGTAAGGAAGCATTTCTTAATCAAAATGGGTAAGGAGACTCAATCATTGTGATACAGGGATTTATCCTTGTCTTAACTTTTATTTATTGTATTTTTTTAGGTTAAAGGACCCAGGATATAAGCTTTTTTTTTTTCCAAATTGTCATTTGTGTTTTTTTCGGTCTGGAAGAAAAAAAATACAATTTACAATTCTGAAACGAATAAGAAAGCATTTCAGACTACTCACAAGTCCTTAAATGTAATGTCTAAGTTGTTTATTTCTGATTTGGTAACTGTCCGAAAAAAATCATGCTAATAACTTTTTGGAGTACATTTTCTTTTGTTTTCTTGTGCAGTAATTATGAGCACAATTTGTTGGAAAATCATATAACAGAGTTCATTTTAAGGAGAAGGGAAAACAAATCAGCCCACACATTTAATTTTTGCCTTTACAAAGTCGCTATAGAAACAACTTTCAGTGGAAAAGCGTTAAAACCCTCCAGGCTTCAACAGTCTTTTTGATGAAATTACAAGCTGGGCCAAATAGCACATAGTTAGCCTCCTTCAAATATTCCAGGTCCCCAGGATACAAACAAGACTTTAGAAGAGAAATAAGAGCATGGAAGAAGTGGGGTTCTGAACAAAGGACCTGAGAATGATGTATAAGCCTGGCTTTGATATCCGTTTATGAAATCATTCTCCCAAAACATAATGGTAACTTACAGCACTGACACCTGATTTGACTAGTCCTGATGACTATATTTATAAAGTCCATCTCCAGTACAGGGGGTCAGGTTGTGCAGTGGATAAATGTGCTACACTGTTCCATGTTGTGTTTACTAGTATCTTTGTACTATTCTGCTTTAACAATAATCTTGCTAAAAAACTGAAATGAAATATGTTTCATGCTATATGTTGGAATCTGTGAACCACTCCCTTTTCATGCTGGAACAAGGTGTACAAGTTTGCCAGCCAGCAAGCCACATATTACTTTAATGACCTTTAGCACTTGACAGCATTGTTCTGTCCTAATCACTCCTTTACCACACAACCAGAGCTGTAAAAGGGATAAATATAGAGCTAACAGGAGAGAACATGCTGGAATCATGTAACATGCTGCAGAATGTGTTCGCTGGGGCACCTTTCAGAGTTACCAGAACTGAAATAGAAAATCCATCATCTGGGAGTACACCATTGATGTTTAAAAAACAAACATCTACCATTGCAATGGTAATAAGTACAAGTATTTGTTATAATAGTTTTAGCAGTCATTTACAGGGGTTCTCTTGTTATCCCCAGCAAAGGAAGACAACGTAGTTTTTCACATATAGCATTGTGGAAAAAGGGTTGGGCCACCCTTGCTGTTTTGTGGAGCTGTTAATGGGTAATTTGTAGTCCTTTTACCTACTACCAAATATCTTAATATGCCTAACTAGATCATCCTGTCTTCTGAAGTGTGCATGAGCAAGCCATCTCACAACCGCAAAATGTTATCCAATTTTTAGAAAGGGCGACTGGGTGGTGAATTTTTTGCCCATGAACCCGACTCTCAACCCTTGTTTTCTAATTCTGGGCAGTCCCTGAATAGATTATTTTCCTCTTTGTAAAATAAGCAAATGTTTTAATAAGCAAGACTTCAAAAAATGCAGTGGTGTGAGAACGCCTAATTGTAAACTCCAGGCTTGGCAGAACATCTCGTGCAAGCTAGAACAATAGCTGGAAGCACCATTACAGCATTTGGGTTTATGCAACAAATGCTGTGAGGACTATTTAAGTCTAACTAGAGAATGACTAAATAGCGGTGCATTGCTAAGCAGATGCAGAGCTCGATCTAAAGAAAGCAATTCTCCAAATTCAGATGTTAAATATCGGTTTAAACATATACCGAGGATCAAAAGAAACTTATCACTATTATAACATATTTCTTTAAAAAAAAGGTATATAAATGATGGACATTGACGAAATGTTTTTGGTTTCTTTTTAATCACTCGATCATTCATCCTTGACCTTGATACGCTTGAGTGACTATGACTGAAGCATATGCAATTAATCAACTAATTAGTGAGACAGCTGATTGGACAATGGATATGGAGTGAATTCAGCTGTTGAATTGAAAGCTTGAATAAAAGCAAGAAAGAAAATCACAGAAAAAAAAGCCACGTCTGTCAAGAGAGCAGCGCCTTCGTGCAATCGGCGTGTTGGAGGCTGGACTAGGGCAGCGCGCTGTGGCTCCTGAAGAGACCAAGAGTCACAACACCTGCTCAAGATCGACAGATAATTTTGCAGCATCTTCATGATGTCAATTGTTAATCAACACAATAAAAAGTCGCTGCACCTGCTCTAAAACAGAGTTTGCCATTTTTCAATCACATCTAGTGAATTTTATTCAAATATAAGTGGTATGTTTCTTTTGATGCTCAAATATAAGTAATACGTTTCTTTTGATGCTCAGTATACTTTCTTTTTGAATGGTGACCGTATGGCCCCATGTTCACTGAGATAGTTTTAAGTTTTTCAGCTTCCATTAACAGTGCATTCTGGTACACTGTACCAGTCACTTGTTTCTTTTCTTTAAGAGAAGCATGACTACACTTCCCAGAATGATTTGAAATGAGAGTTAAGAAGCCTGATCTCTTCCAAACTATCCTGGTGAACATGGTCCTTTTTCCATACGTTGCACTTGTTATATAAACAAACATAGATACACACACATAGAGTAAGCACCACTAGTATTCCAGCCACTCCTTTAATACAATAATGTACAATGTTAAATAGAACATTTTTAGGGAGTCAGATGTTGTAAGAAAAAAGTTCTAAGAAGAATTTAAATAATAATAAAAAATAATAATACATTCCGCATTTGGAATTGCTCGCAACTAGTGTCTCTGAAGGTCATAGTTGAAATGTGCCGCAGAAATTTCATGGAAGATCATGAAGAAATGTACACATTGCCATGGATTTCGACAGCACATCTGGTGGTGATCAGAGTACCGCAATGTTGTATACTGTAGTTTCCAATGATGCTGTCAAAAATAAATGCAGTTTGTAACTTCCTTACCCATTTCTGTTCTGGCGACATAAAGGTCTTTACTGTATTAGGCAGGAAAGTCTTGTATAAATATCAAAATGAAAAATGTATACCAGTGCATCATTTTCTGAGCAATTGAATTGATTGTGTTGTGATGATACAGCTTTTAAACATGTCCTCTTTCGTCATAAATGCTGCCCGTGAATAATTGCACTGTTATATATTATTGTTTCAGGAGAAGAGAGACAGGCAGTATTTCCACACATTATTGCAATAGTAATAAAGTAATGTTTGGGATTTATGTTTTTGTACTGCATCATTACAGCCTTGGTTCTATTTGTGTTGTCTTGGCTTTTTTAGATGTTTTCTAATCAGCTTCTGGAATGTACTGGATGTGATGCTTTGATTTCGATCAGCGTACCTCAAATATCATAAATGTGGTTCCATGACCCTCTGTATAATCAGTTATGTGATAGTAACTACTGCTGTTCTATGTGCTATCTTTGAATTTGATTTAATTAAACCTGAAGAAAAATGAAAGTAATATCAAGATAAAACAATACCTCAAAACAAATCAAAATACATGTGAATCATTTTGGTATACATCTTAACCAAGAAACCTGGTTCCCGGAGGTCTATGTTTTATTTTAAGGTAGATAATAATAATAATATTTTCTTAATAGGTTTCATGTCTATATACAAAATGAAATACAAGCTCAAAATTAATTGAAAATCTATGCGTCTGCTCCTGAACCTAGAGCAATGTGTCACAGAATACAAAACAGGACAGTTTATATTTATTTTCAGTTATTTCTTTTCATTAGGCAAGAACTCTAGGGGATTTAATAAAATGAACTTTTATTTCATTTGGTATGTGCTAGGGTTCAAAACAATAAATAGGGCTGTGTTTTCTTTGGCTTTAGCAAGAACACAGGATCTAAGTTGCCTGTAAAAAAAAAAAAAAAAGAAAGAAAGGTGCCCCCTTTACGTATACAAGCAAATGCATATTCTCTAGAGCAAACAACAACAGGCCAGTATTAAAGAGTTATTCTCTAAATCTGCCTGTACTTGGCTTTGAGATGCTTTGAGCTTTCCTGTAGAAGTGCTGGGACTGAACAAGCAGTTATAGGTAGAAATAAACAACTGAACACTGGAATCACTCAGCTTAAACAGTATCATAAAAAAAAAAAAAAAAAAAAAAAAAACTAAATGTAAATGTAAATGACATTTGAAACTTCTTATTCTGATTAATTAACACATCACTGTTGGTACATCAGGAATTTAATTTATTATCTGTTGTAAACCACCTAAAAGGCAGCCCTGTTTGTCTCTGTTATTAATCTTTCTGAAGAGAAGCTGGTGTCTGCGCTCAAAGGGAATACTCAAGCAAACGATTGGCTCATCTGTAGGAGGACCCCAGCTGTATCTGATTATAGCAGCAGCAAAAAAGAATCCACAGCTTCTACTAGATACTAAATTAATGTGTTTTGCTGGAATAAGTATTTTCAAATGTCTGGTTTGCATTAAAAACAAATTGAGTTTTTTTTTTTTTTTTTTTCTAAAGATACTATTCTTGAAACTTCTGTTTGTTAGACAGTGGCTAACATATCCCATAGTGATGTGAATTGTTTGTGTTTATTGATTTATTCAGAGGATGCGATCTATCGATCAGGTCATTAGTCTAGCACTGCATTCACAGCTAGAGTGAATGAACATGAATCTACTGAAGTGATTGTTCTTGTTAGAATTGACTTTCTCAAACCCGCTTGGCTAAAATGGAGGGGCCTGGCCACTGGACAGACATTTTGGCCAGGTTGTTAGCTTCAAGTGTGGAGATGTGGCCAGCAGTGGGTTCAAATCGGAAATGAAGTATTATTTATAAGTATAAAATGTTTTAATAAGATCCCAGAAGCTAGTACCTCAGCTTCGGGCTTCGCTGTTGTCCAGAGATGATAGCAGGGATGGTGTCAGGCCACGTGATTGCTCGGATGAGGATGGTGAAGAGAGTACAATTTCTTTTATTTTTTTTTTTTTTAGAGATTCTAATAACTATTGCTCTGTTTTGGCTTATAATCTCCAGTTACTTCCTTTCACTAATAAGTGAGATAGTTTTGTTTTTACAGGTATGCCTGATGATCCCTAAGCAGAGGATGTGTTTGACACTGTGATCAATATGTAGTTTCATCCGGGTAATCCCCCTTCTTTACCAGAGTGTTTAATCTTGGTACACGTGTTGTGATAATATGTCTGGAAAAATATTCGACATCCCTCTCTCCTGAATTATATATTCCAGGCTCAGCCCCTACTAGGGAGCTTAAAGTAATGGAAACGCTAGTCTTCATGGGGCGCCTATAAGATTACTAATTTTCTTTGTTTGATTGCAGAAAATAAATCTGAGTAAACTGAAATCACTTCCGCTAAAAAAGTTAATGTGCTTTGATCACTGACAATTCTTTGTGTAGCTGTCAGAGGTATTTAATGTTCCACCGGAATTCTTGCCAAAAGTGTCTGATGTTAATTCTGAAATTTCCTTGCACTTATTTGCTCCCAGGCATCATTCTTCAGCTGAATAGGTCAGCTTGCATACAATTGAGTTTTATCATGCTGGATTGTGGATTGTATATAAGAATGCTGTAGATTGACTGGGTGTACTGCTCTGGTTCTAGGTAAGGCTCATCCGCTGTGTGCAATAGCTAGACAGGATGTAAATTAAATCATGTGACTGACTGCTCGGTACTGGATACTGCAGCTCACTGTGGTCACCTAGCCATCAGCAATGGCTCTGTCCTATACAGAATGAATGAAGATAGTACATACTAGAAAGAAAGTATAACAAACTGCCAAACTACTGTACTTTGTGTATCTCATTCATGAAAGGTACCTTTTCCAGCCGCACCCCTAAAATAAGATATTTACACACATAAATGGATGAATTTTGTGCATGCATGCGCAGACTATATGAAGACTGAATTTTGGGGACATAGTCCATTCAAGTTCTCTGTGACTCTGAACAATAAAGTCCTTTACAGAATAAATGAAGAAACACACCTACTGTACTACAGGTGACTAACTTGTTACAAAAACTGTGTTGCCTAGCTAACCATGCTGTACAGACAAAATAAATGACATAAGAAAGTGTTCGATATTGTAACTGACACATACAAATGGGGTATAGTGCACAATGTTAAAACCATTAAATTAGGCACCAATAATGAGTTTAAGCCAATATTTGGAGGTGGGGGTATAATCCCTTGTGTTTAGAAGAACATTTCAAATATTGACAATGGGAAAAGCCTGTCGAGGCTCATTATTAACCCCAAGGCAGTATCAAATTATTTTTAGAATGATTAGCTGTATGTTTCTACTAGAAGGATTAACATCATTCTGACAAAACTACCAAGAGATTTGAGATTTGAGAAACCAACCAAGGATTTTGTGAGTTACTGAGATTCTTTTAAAAGCCCAGGAGAGGTACGTGGTAAATGAAGAAGAAAAGATAAGAGACAGACATGGCTAATCACACAGTGGCATCAAGGGAGGGAAAAACAAGAGGAAAGCAGAGAACAAGCCAGAAAGTTGAGATCCTGATAAGGGGAGAGGATGGCACAGTGGCACTATGGCAAGCAGAAAAGTGATCAAATCTGAAGTAATGCTGATCTTAATAGTAAATGCTTCTGCGTAAACAAACAGCATGCCAAGTATCCAGTTCTGTTTCGCAGCTGGTAAAACGTGGCACATGAAGATCAAATGGTGAATACATTTTTTCCTCCCTGGAGGATAAAGTGACACACGTAGCAATTGGGTCAAAAAAAGCCTTGTAAATACGATGCTCTAAATTGAACTTCTCAGATTTCTGAAAACCAGAGGACATTTTAATTGAAATCTGAAGCTTTAAAAAAATGAACTGATTTATTTGTTGGTTTGTTTATTGTATGCAGTGAATATCAGTTATAATGGACATTATCTAAAACATAACCTTGTGTTCAGAGTGGTTATAAAGTTGGGGACTTACTAACAATGCCTGGTGTCTGTGCTTTGCATTAGCAATGTTATTACTGCTCTCTCTATTTAGGGTTGAAGATCTAGTGGGTTTTTTTTTCTTGTATTTGATAGTTTAGTTTGGAAAATGTAGTTGTTACGGAGACAACTCTAGATGAAAAAGTTGCTTCTTCCTCCTGGTTCCTAATCCCTTCAAGCTCAGCGTTGAAGCTCAAAGTCACTCCACTGGTTTGAAATACTTCATTATCCTGAAATCCGCTCTGCACAGTAAAAGACGAGGAAGGAAACTGATTTTAAATCATGGGTTAGCATTACTTTAGGATTTTATCACCAGGAATCAAGGATGTGTTTTAAAATTTTTTGAACAGCACTGAAACCTCTTAAGGATGAAAAATGAGCCACAATAGAACAATGTGGAGCTCATAATGTGCCAAACACATTTCTGTGACACCAAGTCTTCAATTGAATTTCTAACCCACTTTCCTCTGCTCCCTTTGGGTTTGACATGGATATTATTATCGCCAGCAGTGGGGTAGGGTGGAGGTGATCATAGGTGCATGGCGAATGTCACTCTTCACACAGTTTTGCATATACGTGGTGTCTGTCTGTCTGTACATCTGTCCATCTGTATATCAGACTTAGGTTTTTACATACATCAGGAGAACCTCTTATCCAATTGTCATGTAACTTGGTAGGAACATTATTTTGCTTAAATTTCAGTGACTCTCACATTCTGGGGCTATAGAGGAGTTTCTGTCTGTCTGTTAATCCATCTGTCTGTATGAAACACTTACGTGTTTGCATTAGTTCAGAGAATTGCTTATCACATTGTGAATTAACATCACAATTCTTACTCTATACTATTTTGTAAGACTGTTGATATTTGTCATGGTCGTCCACTTTTTCATCGTACTGATGACTCTAATATTGAATTTGCAGCTGTGGCAGGGTATGTATGTAAATGGTGCACTTCCCGGTGTTTCCAGACTCTCAATGTATTCCCTGCTTTCTCCTGCAGACTGGTTCACTCTGGTTCTGCGCGAAGCTCGCCAGCACTTGGCTCAGAACTCGCCTTCGCCACCAGGACGGGCACCAGGCAGGGCATCGAGGGGCACCTCTTCCGCACCGAGACCCACTGGGACCTGTCCACCTGGACTAGAATGATGGTCCAGGGCTGCCACAGTGCTGTAGAGCTCATCAAGGAGGTCTCAATGGGTGGGTGGTCATTTCCTGTTACCAAAGTGAAAAACAAATCAGCATCGTTTTAATGTGCAACGTAAAAATCCATAAATCTAATAGGCAAACTTGGGTGTATTGTGAAATGCGTAGAGTACAAATCAAAGGAGGTTTTGATGAGGCTGTACAATCCACTGTGTTTGTGGTCACACATTGTGGCTCTGATGGCCCTAACGGCACAAAGCGAAAAGACTAAACTAAACTAACTGGACTAATCCCAGGGCTTAAACCGATGACCTGAATTATTTGAATATGAATTTATTTGCAGCGTGTCGAACATGACAGAGAGTACTAAAAATATATGTGTTGTTAATTAAAATAATTAAATAATTCATGATTTTATATATATATATATATATATATATATATATATATATATATATATATATATATATATATATATATATATATATTATATAAAGTAACAGCTATTTTGCCTGTGATTTCACCAAACAAAATTCTCCTGAATTGCATTTTTCAACTCATGAAAGGGTTACATGTTAGATAGCATTGTATATTTTTCCAGGAGTCTGTTTGTTTATTTCAGCACTTTTTAGTTTAGAGCTTAGTTCCCAGATTTAAATTAGTAGAAGATGCCCACACTGTAGCTCAGCAAAATTTGCAAATTGCTTTATTGTTGTTTGAGAAGGCACACTGTCAGGGGAGAGGCAGGACTGTTATGCTGATCTCTGCAGATGATGCAGATCTGGCTTTTGTTGTTGTTAGCAAAGTGTTCTGGGAGATGTAGTCTCTAAGGCTGCTGTAATAGCATACTGCAACAAAGTGGTGATACTGCTAGATCCTGCATGGCAGTCTGTGACAGGCTGGCTTCAGTGGTGACATCAGACCAGAAGAAAACACACAGCACTGTGAGTGATATGGTGAATGCGGTTGCTTGCGCCGGTTTATTGCAAAACAAATAAAAGATTTAAACAAAAACAGCACAAGGCACTTGATGCCAAAATAAACAGACAAACAAAATGGACTAACACTTAAACAAACAGTGGACTAACAGACAAACAAACAATGTGAGTCAAAACAGTTATTTACTTTAGTTTAGTTTTTAATTCTTCACGCCCGTTCTCCACTCACCGAACACACAAACCCAGAGTGAGTGAAAACATGCTGCTTTTATGCAGCTGTACCGAGACTCGTTTGCTAATCAATCATTCAGTTGGAATCTCAGTACAACTCCACGTGAATTAAATTAGTGCACTCCTGTGTCCACGCAGTATATACTTTTTAATCTGCACGTGGAGTGATGTGCAATCCTTGTGCCTAAATACAAATATATTTTAAATCACTTGTGCTACACAGACCCCTTTATAGCCCGTGTACCAATACCTATACACCAACAGTAACACACCACACGCAACATATAGCACAAAAATACACACAGGGGCAGGGCACATTGCCACACAGTCTTTCATAGTTTTTCCCTACACCCGCATTTCAGTTAACTTTTTAATAAGAAAACGTTTGTGCTTAGCTTGTAAGGATATTTTAAATACCTGCTAGTGGGAGAGTAAAGCAAACGAATAAAATAAAGTTATAGGTTTTATCGAACAGAATTTCTTTTACATACCTTGTACCTCTTATATAAACAGAATACTACACGTGCTGGAGACCTGTATTTATTTTACTCAGCTTGCAAGGAACTTGCATAGAAAATCATCAACAGTTGGGTCCCCAAATGAAGCACGGCCACGTATTGTCCAGGGTGTCATACAATCATCGGGCGGCAGGTTTGTGTCTGGCTGTGCAAAGCTGGTCGTCTTCTCTGCAGATCCCAGAAAGAGCATCTCATTTGCTCTGCTGCTCCCACTGGTTAGGGAGGCAAAACCGTCAAATGATTACATGAGTTAGTGCTTTGTGAATAGGACCCAGTAAGTCCACAGTGTTTGCATGTGTGAGGGAGAGGGACAGGGAGAAACAGTAAACTGAGAATCGAGCCTCGGCCAAGCTAAGGGTTTGAATGAGTATCCGGCTGTTTCAAAGCTCACATTTGTTTTTATAATTCTTGATGCTTTTATCCATTTATAGTCTTTATTTTAGTGCAAGCTGCTGCATTTCATTTGCCTTTTCTTGTAAACTCTTTACTTTGGCTTCAGTAAATAAACACAATAATGTGTTAGGAGCAGAAATTGAAAAGGTCAACACAGCTGCTAAATATTTCCAAGACTTTCTGGTTTGGTCTTGTCACTGGCACTGGCTAAGTGAATAAAAGACTCATTAAATAAACATGTCTAAAAAAAACATGAAGTCCCAATTTTTGGAGGCAATGCCCAGACTATTCTGAAGACACGCCATACAGACCTCCCAAGCCCCTCATTCCTATTTGGAGTTCCTAGCCTGCCTGTAGCTTTGATGTGGAACGCAATCTCCCTTCATTCAAAGCTCCAATGGGAGAGTCAGATTCATTTTCCCTCTAAAAGGTTGCAGAACACCCTGTTGTTTACCATGGCTGTATCCTGTGTTGATCTGGACACTGTGATGATGTTCATATGTCACCAATAGAAATTTGAGAAATGTTTACGTTGGCAGCCCTCACCGGATCTGTAACTTAGGATGTGTGAATAACAATATTTAAAGACATTCAGATTTTGTTGACATGTTTACAATACAGGATACAGGGAATATAAAGTAGTATGCTTCATGTAAGCATGGCAGGCTGTAATGTTTTAAGACAGACATTGACATTTATATTTCAAATAAAAGTGCAATTGCAGTATATGGCCAGTGACGCTATAAGTGAAATCCTATTAGAATCAAAGGAACTGATGTAAAAGAGAATTGCTATTGGCCACATTATTTAATTATTCTGCACATCTCTGGTTGAAGTCCACTTGAGTCTATTCAGAGGTCCAGTTGGTTATATTAACTGCATGAATTTGACTGCAAGAGATTTATTTTAAATAAAGAACATTTAGGGTTACAGATGTGATCCCTTCTAAACGTTTACCATAGTAAAAGCATAGAAACGTGTAATAAAGCATAGGTAAAACCCACAGTGATATGGTAAAGCATATTAAAAACATGACAAACCATAAAAAAACTGCGAAATGACTAAACTGGTAAACTTTTATAAGGGAATGTTTGGCATTCAGATATTAAGTTTTGCTTCAGATCACTTTTGGTTTGGAGTGGTATAAAAATTTAAAAAAAAAAAAAAAAAAAGAAAAGCATGATTTCAGAATCATTCTGTAAATACTTATGCATATTAAGAAGATTTACAGGAATTATTTTGTTAGCAACATGTAGTTTAAGGAATGTAAACAATCTGAAAAGCCAGCTCTGGAGCAAGGTCATAAACAGTCAAGGAGTGTTACAATGCAACTTTGTGGCGCTGTTCGTTTTTAATACACAAGCCGAACTAAACTAAAACGTATCATCATTGTAACCTTTGGTGCGCCCTGGCATCTACCTCACAACTTCACACCAAGGGAAGGGAAGCAAAGCAGTGGAATTCTACATGGCGCAGAAAATAGCCAGTAAATCCTTGATAAATGCTGTTAAGATTATTGGATATCTGATCCACTCTCCAAAGACATCTGTAAGAGGCTGGATGATTTTTAAAGTCATCAGTC
Organism: Polyodon spathula; assembly: GCF_017654505.1. Lineage (NCBI taxonomy): Eukaryota > Metazoa > Chordata > Actinopteri > Acipenseriformes > Polyodontidae > Polyodon > Polyodon spathula. Next base: position 34,236,768 of record NC_054546.1, on the reverse strand, counting down.
AATAAGTGGTTCATAAAATGTGTAACTGTAAAAATAATCATTTGGTAGATTCTCACCTGAAGCTGAAAGTACAGTGCACCCTCTCTATAATGAACCTGGCCCCTGGACCAAACCCCCCCCCCCCTTAAAAAAAGATAATATAAACATGCACTGTGAAAATAGCGGTCTGTACGCATGGGATTCCTTGGCAGTGAAGTCAACTCTTTTGTCTTAATAAATAAAATGCACTGTATAACTATGCCTCCGAAATGAAAAAAATGTTATGTTGCAAAAACGCTGTAAACTACGCAGATCATTTGAAAAAAGCAATAACGCAGGAATATGTCTGTCGTGAATATAGGTTGTCAAACTGTTTTTTGGCTTGTTCAGCAACCATGTGGCAAAGCAAAATTGATTAAAGAAAAAAAAACAACAACAAAAAGTTGAGGGTCGGATTAACTTTTCATGTAAAGCGTTTTGTCGGGTTGATTTGGGATTGTTGCATGTTGGATTGAGATTTGATGCACTTTGAAAATATTCACGTCAGATTGATTCTGAATAAAAGTTCAGCTTCGATTCGGGATTTAGCTTTTTGTACTGCGTTTTAACTCTTGAATGAATAGGATAAAGCAAAGGCAGAATACTGCATACATGAGACAAACAGGTGCATGTAATTCTATTTTTATTCACAATTTCATCTCATTAACTTACTCCAACAGTTTGTCATTCATTTTGATTGTCCTTTCGCTATAATGAACCCCTCAATATAACAAACGAAAGGCTTGGACCCCTACAGGTTCATTATAGCGAGGGTGTACTGTACTTTTGTTATACATGCAGTAATGACCATGTTTGTTTGCAATATTGGGGAGTAACATACTACATTAAACATTTTTCAGCACTTGTAACTGTTAATGGTTCCTTTTACAGATAGGTGACAAAATGTGGTTAGATTACACTTTGTGTGAAATAGTAATGTTACTTTTATTGCATCGAAGCTGTTCGTACTAGGTGTTAAGTGTTTTATTTTTGTCATATAAAGTAACGTTTTTACAACCCCCCCTTCTGGTTCTTTAAACTTAGCTAACTGCTGTAGGCTGAAGTTCACTAAAAGATCCATAGACATGTCACCCTGCAGTCCTAATTTATGTGCCTGCCTTCATTCTGGAACAGTGCCTGGACAAAATCATTTGCAGCTTTTCCACTGTTTATAAGTTAAGTTCCAACTACATAGTTTACTGCAGGAAATAAAAAGAGGGCTGCAGTGGCGCCTGTGTAAGTGCTCAGATTGTTGGGCCTCAGAAAATAGCGAGAGAATAGAGAATAGCGTATTTTAACAAGAAGAGATGAGACTGGAGAAAACTGACTTCTGAGGGTCCTGAAAGCTGTCTTTCTAGCTGGAGTTAGTGACGGATTCCCATCTCTTGTCTTCAGTGCTTATAACTGTAATGTTTTAGCACAAGGGGTAGCAACAGAAGTGGTTCTTACTGACGCTGTCAGCTCCTTCTGACTAAGCGCTCAGGTTATGATTCGCGGTCGACCTGTTTCTTCTCCACAGTATACAAGATCAGAGAACAAGGGTGTGTGTTTGCGGCTCCTTTTTGAAGCCAGAAGCTCGCAGAGGCACGCCCACTCCCCAGCTGTGCCTACCTGATGAATCACATGAATTTCACATGCAGTAACACGCATGCACCTGAGAAGCCAGTGACGAGGCACTGACTCTGCTACAGGCTCAACAATAGAATAGCGTTCACAATCACAGGCTATACAAGCTTCTGCCAACCAAGCATCTATTATAAGTTCTCAATCAAAGTCTGTCAGCTCTGTTGTCTTGCCCATCATGACTGAAACTGAATTGCAGCAAGGCATTAAGCTAATTTAATGGCGAAGGAACAATGTCTCAGAGATTTCAAGCAATAAAGCATAAAACCATGTAGGATAGAGCTAGATACATTCACACCTCAGGTCTGTTGGAGGGATGCACTATAACTAAAGACTGGGGCTTCAAGGCCTAAATGGAAAACACATGTATTTTTTAAAAAGTTAGGAATGTGATATAAATGTATATATTTTCAGTTGTAAAGCTGATCCAGATAGTTTAGCTGCTAACCACTCTTTAATCCGAGCCAGCTTTGAGGCTGTGCAGATTGAGTTGGATTACCCATGTTACCCTAGTCATGTTATAAGAGAGACATGTTAAATCAGGAAGAATGGGCATACTTGTTTATTTCATTGCAGGAACAAACACATCAGTCTATCAAATGTAATAAATTCTGAACTCGAAAGAAAATCTGTCTGATGTACTGAAGATATCCTCAAAGTTTCTGGCTGCGTGGCAGTTTAAGGCTTCTGTGTTTTCCAGAATGTATTGTTTTCAGAGAAACAAGGTTCACATGCAGAAGGTCAGCACTAAATTTGATGACAGTCTTAACCTTTTCCCTTGACAGCTTGCACACTGAATGAACAGGATGTCCGGTTGACAGTTCATTATGAGAATGGATTCACAATCGCAAAGGAAGGGGCTGGACCTGGCAGCGGCAGCACTGTCCTCTACCGCTACCCCTTTGAAAAGTTAAAGATGTCAGGAGATGATGGGATCAGAAATCTTTACCTGGACTTTGGGGGCCCTGAAGGAGAAATGGTACAATATAGTGCACTGTACCGTTGTGTACATGACTCTGGTTTTGAATACCCTGTAGAAAAGCATGACTTTAGCTTTATTCTATTGCATGTTGTCTGATATACGTTGTTATCAAATATATATATATATCATATATATATATATATATATATATATATATATATATATATATATACACACACACACACACACACACACACACACACACACACACACACACACATGGAGAAAGATCTAATGAGCATCACAGTGTATCCAGATCATCTTCCTTCCTGTAGCACTGCTTGCTTTTTTGTTCCCACAATAGTCACTCATTTCAGTAAAGCATCATCAGTGTTTCAGGGAGGAGCCTCATTTGGATACACTCTTTTCCACAGTACAACCGAGCCACGCTGGGGCCGTGCGAGCCTTCACGATGTGGTTAAGGGGAGCCTGGGTTGTTTTTCCACTGCAGAGGCCAGCTGTGCTACTGACGTCACACACAACGAAAGACAGTTGTTATTAATTATTGTTATGATTTAACTCAGTTTGCCAAAAGATGCTCAAACAAATGTTGTTCAAAAATTAACAGACCAACGGTACAGCTGTATCTTGTATCGCTATATTTTGTAAATATATTTAGGCATTCCTTTATAAACCGCAAATTGTACTGATTATATCGACTTAATAAAGTTCAATTAGTTCTCTTGAAGGGGAAAAAAAGGTTTTAAAAATATGATTTTCCAAAGATATCCCGCTTTTTGTTTGGGTGCTTAAAAAAAGAAGCTGAGCGAACGCAATGAGAGCCATAGTTGTGTGTATGCACTTCCTCAGCGACCCAAGACTGTACTTTTCTCTCATCACACTCACTGCACACCATGTTTCTTGTTGTTTGTCTTTCTGGAGTGTACTGACTGATTCAGGTGTCTTGTGAGGCCAGAGTTTCATGGTTTGGTTCTCGCTCGGCTCCAGAAATAGCCAGTGGAGAACCACCCTTAACTGTACCATACTCATGGGTTGGATGTGCCAGTGGAGAAGGGGTATATGTTGTTCATTTGGATATACTGTGATGCTCATTTGGATACACTATGATGCTCATAAGAGAAATTCTCTTTATCTTGGCAAGCGCTCCTGGAACTTTTGTTAATATATATATATATATATATATATATGGACAACATGGAATACATCAAAGCAGCAATTTAATGTTAATCATAAAAGTTAACGGAATAACATTTGAAATATGTATGGTTCCTTTTCTTCATATTCTCTAGTCCCCCATACTTATAAATGACCTTTTTAGCTCTATACTAAAGTAGCTTATAGTAATATGAATTAACATCAGGAACCTCATTGAAAATACATTGACCACAAGACTGTTGTGAAAGAACTTTTCAGTTTCAATTCCAATTGTGTTCTTTTATTCTTCTAGGCTCTGGATCTTCAATCTTGTCCAAAACCAGTTGTCTTTGTTGTACATTCTTTTCTTTCTGCCAAAGTCACAAGGATGGGACTGCTGGTTTGAGGGGTGACGATAGCAACTGATAAGTTGATGGGAGTTTTTAAATATCTTTTTCTAAAACAAAAAAAGCACAATAGTTCTGCATTGGCAGAAGATAGAAGTGAAATCTGGAGCTTCTCCACCATTGCATGGAATACTGAAAGATCTGCAGCCACCCATTGCAGAGAGTCCTTTCCCTGCTCACATGTGTCCTTTACTGTGGGGATCTTTCACCGCCCTGTGGGGGCACACTGTTCTCCTCTCCAATAAACCCCTTCAAGGGTTAGGACACTCAGGCACTGCATCAAGAAACTAAAGGGACTTGCTACACTTTGAAGAATTGCTACTATGGTATTTCCAGCTGCTGGATATAAAAAAAAAAACACACACACACACACACACACAGCTGGTACCAACATGTCAAAAGCAAAGTTACTTTGAATATACAGTCTAGTATTATGTTTGTAAGTTTTGATTGCAACAAATTTCAATTTATGCATGCATACATTATTGCATTACTTTTACATTAAAATATAATTTTCTTATGAGTCAAGAATTCTACTTTGTTAATCAGAGAACACATTTTACTGCTTGTATGTTTTGCATGGGAGCGAAAAGAAAAGCACAGCAGAAGATGCGGGTGGTGTTTCAATATTATTTTCTGTAAAGGTTATGTAATACTGTACTTGCTTTAAAGGGTTTTGCAAATGGAATTACAGTGTTCAGACTGGAAGGGGTTACCTTTGTGTCTAATTGAAGGTTCGGCTCGTACCTGGAGTCTGCTACAAAGAGCTACAACACGGAACATTTCCTAGCATTGATGACTTAGTAACTTTTACAATGTATTCAAGACTGTTTTTATTGCCAAATGTGCCTTTTTGCTTAAAAAAGAAAAGAACAAAATGTATATGCTATTTTCATATTTTTGCATTACAGAAAGCCATCGTATTATCAAATGATAGTTTTCATTGAAATATTAATTGCATTGATTAGTTACGTATGCAAGTTTATCTCTACAGTTTATTATATATATATAAATTCTGGAAAGATGCCTCGCTTGTTAATCTCATCCTATGAATCAGATTTCCGCAAAGTAATGACTCTTCACAGATAATCCCAGTATCAAAGTACAACAGGAAACAGCTGTTGTACTGTGTCCTCAGAAATCTTATAGAAAGTGATAACACTACAACTTTAATCTTTAAAGGGCACATAAGGACCTTTTTTTATTTTATTGTGTTACATATTCCCATGTGTTGCTGCAAATGTTTATGTAAGGTGTGTGTATTCTTTTTTTTTTTTTTTTTTTTTTTACATTTTGACCACTTTTTTAACTTTTAGATTGCATTCCCTGCCTCAAGATGGCTTCCCATGTACCTGTATGGACCTCTCAGAACTACATTTCCTATCACTCTCCTGCTCACATATGTAACTGAGATGGATATACCAGTGAGCAGGAGGATGATGGGAAATGTTGTTCTGAGAGGTCCATGCGGGTACATGTTTAGCCGTCTTGATGCAGGGAATGCAATTTAACAGCTTGAAAAAGTGGACAAAATGTAAAAAAAGATATAATAAAACAATACACACACATAAACAGTTATAGCAACACATGGGAAATAAAATAAAAAGGTCCTTATGTACCCTTTAACGTAATTATAATAAATCTCATTCACCCAGGGGTCCTACATGTGCAGCTTCACGACTGTGCAGCTGCAAGCAAAGTAAAGCCACTTCTTATTATGTATAAACCACTGCTTCACAATATCACATACTGGAAAAGTCCCTGGTTTAACAGCATGTAGTTGCTCAATAGAGTACCAGAAGGTTGTGCTATCATCTTGATTTTAAACCCCCTCTTGGGACCCAGAACAATAAAACTTATAGGCCAATAATCCGTACCATCTCAGCAGGTATCAACTAATGGCATAAAGAATGAATATTTTTAATGATTTTCCATATAGTAATCTTCTCCCACTTAACGCCATGGTTCCTAAATCAAATCCTTCATTTTCAGCTCTCTGCCCTCTTAAGCTGATTCAATATTCTTCTTCAATGTTTGTAAACTCACAAAGTGTGGTTCACTTGGGCCTAATCTAAATAGGGTAAGCAAGCTGTTCCTGTAAGTATATGTGAGATTGTGCAGTTAAAAGCTAGTTGTCTTATAATGCTGTATGTGGATAGCCCCAAGGCACTAGCTGTTTAGAAACGCAGTATGAATATATGTTTAAAGGTTCTCTAAATTTTTAACTAGTTGAAATTGGAAAATCGTTGACAATTTTGGCAGAATTTAGAAGCTAAATTTAAAAGGCTACCAGCTGTAAAATATTCAGGTTCAATTCCATTCAAACATGCTGTTCTTTTAGACCCTTCTTTGTATCAAAGAAGGTCAATTAATGTACAATAGGATCAAATTATTTGGCCATATCTATTGTTCTATACACAATACAAATTTGGTTCAATTATGATTTCATACATTTTATTACAATTTTACCTTTTAATATTTGTAGATGTAGGTTTTTCCATACTGTATTGCTGTTGCTGAATTAATTTTTTGTTCCTTTGTCTGCTTTCTGAATTCAGCATGCAACAATTAAGTAGGTGCTGCCACCATGTGGACAAAAAAGGATGTACCGAATAACAAAACTGAATATTATACGACAACAAATATCAGTTTTATTTTGTCTCCTGCCAAAAACTGTATTAATGCATATTAGCATATGATTAACCTTAATTCTAAATTCAGTTATGAAGTATTGAAGGAACCATCATTATTTATGTATAAGCCTTATTAACAGGGTGTAACCATTTACTGATATTTGAACATCAATTAAGTATTTCCTATACAAATAATATTACATTGTGATTGAATTTACTCAGTAGGAATAGACTTTTAATCTTTCTTTAAAGCAGGCCTTCAAAGACTTTAACCTAAAGTATCACAGACCCCACTGAGCTCTAATCGGTCCAACATTAGTGGGTATTAATAATGGCTTGTAAAATTACTCATATTTTCTCTTGTATGCAAATGTAATATTACGGTAACCTGGCGATAGCAGCCTTTTTAATATTTTGTCATTTTTAAAGTCAAGGTGATTTGCAGTTATTCACACTTGACCTTTGCTATACAAAGAGTATGCTGCTTGTCTGTAACAAAGCCATTCTTCCTTGCTGATCTAGGGAACTGTTCTCTAAACTCAACATGGTTTGTGTAATCTGTGAAATCATAACTAAGACTTTGTCAAGAAATCTAGTAATGCAACAAAACATTACTACGGTAAACTTGTATGGACAACATGGAGTCCAGCAAAGTAACATTTTAATGTTAAATCATAAAAAGTTAGTAAAATTACAAGTGAAATATGTATGGTTGCTTTTTTTCATATTCTCTAGTCCCCTATACTTATAAATGACCCTTTTAGCCTATAGTAAGGTAATAAAGCAACTTTGCTGTGCACTGCTTTTTATATCAAACAGTATTAATATGTTAGCAATACATTTTAAAATGTATTTTCTCTTTATAAGGCAAATGATATGCAAAGTCTGATCTGAGTTTGAATGGATACTAGGTTTAATTAGCTGCATGCTTGGATTTCAATTAGTATTTGGGAGAGTTTGAAAAAACTAAACAAAATACATCTTGCCTTTATGACTTAGTCACTAAGAACTTTGACTTCTGAATCTGCTGGTTGACTGAATTAACTATTTGAAAAATGGATCGCCCATGTGTTTGAGCAATCTAGTGTTGTCTGTTGTGACAGTCAGTGCAGTACTCAATAAGAATGAATTGCTAAAGGATGCTTTTCATGTACGCAATGAATCACAAGCTACAAACCCCCAAGACAGCCTTTCTTCTTGGACATTTTTGTGAACCCAAAATGTGCACAAAATTCTCTTATAGTTCATGGTTAGCAAATAAACCAATGTATGCATTTTACTCATTATTTAGTCATCAATAATAAACCACTGGACATTGGTTTGGAATTAGCCACAAAGCACAGTTTTGTTGTCATATTGCATGATGATCTCATTATTTTTATCTAGGCTACCTGCATTATTTGTCTGCAACAGAATACAGTTTATTTTTTATTTTTTTTTAAATTGTACTAAAACCCTTTAGTACTCTCTGTACAAATACAGTACTAATTTTAAATAATATCTGAACAGGTTTCAGTTATTACTTTAGCAACAGTCTATACACACAATGCATTATAAAGTATAATGTATATTTTCTAACTATGAATAAATTTATATCTTGAGAAAAATGGTTTAGAGTTTCTCATTATACACCTCCATAAAGTTATTTGAAGTTTAAAAGCAAAACAAGTTTTCCTTTGAATTAGATAGTTCCTGTTCATCATCTACTTTAAAACAAAATGGAAGGCTGTATCTTAAGAAGATGATTATCAGACGTCATTTTGACCACTACTGTTGTAAAGGAATGAATCCCTCTTCTCGTTTCTTCTTAACCTGATTAACCAATTACTGATCAGCAACTCATGGTGAAGATCTTTTCTGTGATTTGTTTTTTGTGTACAATTTAATTGAAAATAAACATATATAAGTACATCACTATAGATCAAATACATTAAACTGCTATGGAATGTTAGCTATTGTAAATCATAGCTGTGAGATTGACCTACAGAAGAGGAAGTGATTCGGCAAAAGCTGCAGCAACTTGTAACCTGTAGCCTTGTATTTGATATATTCCAAATAGCAAAATATCTTAATGACAGGGGAAAGGGAGCAGTGATATGGTTAGTGCTAATAATAGGTGCAGTGAAAAGATTTAAAAGCCCTGGTAATCACTCCTTGAGTTAATACAGTAACTCGCGCCACTGGGATTTGAAATACAAGAGGCAAGAGCTTTGTGAAATACTCACTTTTATCACCTCTGCAAACTGAACACATATTTCATTTCAATGTATTTAAGTTATTCTAGGCATAGACTGTAAATGGTATTGCCATGATAATGCTGAATCTATTTTTACACTTCTTGTTTTCTCTATATTTACAGAGCTATTCCCATTTGTTAGAACACATTGCTTTTGTAAGGCGTTCACTACCAAAGTTTGAAGTACAAAGCAACGTGCGTTCTGTACAATCATGTACACACAAAAAGAAAAGGTTATGACCTGTTTCATAGAATACTGTGTATTATTAAAGGCTGCCATGTTAAAGGCATGTATCTTAGTATTCTTTAACTGCATAACTCTTTTATTAATAAAATGTTATGCTTTTACTACCTAGTTTGTTTGCCTTTTTGTCACGTTGCACGTTGTGTGTGAGAACATAAATGTATGAACAATGGGAGGCCATTCAGCCCATCTGATCTCCTGAAAATTCCAGAAGTATGGAGAAATCTGTGATGTGCCTCCACTATATCCACTATCTCCTTTGCAGGGGATTTCTTTAGAGTGGGGGATATTTAGCTACAGGAACTGACTTGTATCGAGGTAGACACCCAATCTCATTAATAACATGCATTTGACTTAGAAAATCTCCTGCATCCTGATAGGCTGCTTGCATTCCAAAGCCACCCGGTTGAGAGGACAACCAATGGTTCAGATCTCCTTTCATTCAAGTGAGTAAAATTACGGTTTCTAAATTGTAATTGCCCATTTTATAAGCTCAATAACACACTTGGGTGGATTGTACTGATACAACCCACTTATCAGGTGGTAGAAGACACTCATGGCTTATATGATATTGCTTATTTATCATCTCAAACTTTACACATTACTGATTCGGTCTAGTTGTGCGTGTGTATGTGTTTGTGTTTGTGAGCCCTGAATGAATTGCAATTCCATGCTCATTGGCAATTGTTTCATGAACAACACAGCTTTACATGAAAAGCCTGGCCATTTGACTGGGGTGGGCAATTTTGAGTTTGTGCTGGCAGTAGGGCAAAGCAGCGATGGTCATTCAAAACTAGAAGCTAAATGATTCAATTGAACCAATTAAACTCCATTACAGGACCTAATGCAGATGACTGTTTATCACTTAGTGTGAAATGGCTCTTGAGTACCGGAGAGGCTCAACCAGCCCAAGAGCACAGGGTTTAAATGTTTTTGAATGACTGCATTAGAAAGCCTTTGTGGCTGTGCATGTAAATTGTATTCTACAGCCTGCAATCACTGACCCAGGTCACATGTCACGTGTCAAAGAGTATTTGACAACATGAGAAGTGATGAATAGGGCAATGCTTTATCTAGCCTAATTGGTTGAAGATCCCAGTTCCCAGTGATTGCATCACCAGATGGAACTGATAGCTTGTTGACATCTTTGCTGCCTGGTGCCAGCCTGCACTAATGTATAGTGGATCAAATGCTTACATGAACATTTCCTTTGGGAGGGTAGGTATGTTTTACATGCTTTTCACCACTGAAAGGCTGTGTTCGAATCTGTCTCACGTCACAATTGAAATTAATTTTGCAGTTACAACTACACCCACACAGTGGATATTGATCCACATTACAAAGCCACCAAAATATGCGACACATATGTCCTTCTGCTTGAGAAAGGCCTAGGACTGAATAGCAGGGAGTGTTATCTTTCAGTGCAATCGCTCCAAAATGACTGTGAAAATTAACCACAGTAAATTTTTATATAGGAAAGCTTGTTCAACATTTGTTTCAAAAACACATGTAAAAGACAGCAGGTAGTCACCGTGGGGTTAAACAGATAATGCAAAGTTTTTACAATGTAAGAAAACAGTGCTGAAACATGTCTCTGATTCTAGCTTCTGCAGAGCACAAAGTAGGTTACACACAGCGCTGTGTAATTAATATAGTGTACATAGGCAGTACTGCAGTGCTGGCTTTGTAGTATATCTTTACCACTCACCTCTTTAATATAACTTGGCTGTTTGTTTTGTTGTTATGAAATGTACTGGTCAGATCGTTCTTAGTTTTGTGTGGAAAATGGTATTGACCATCGGTATGTTTGACACTGGGGGCAGCACTCGTTTATCCGCACACCTTTGTGATTAGTCCTAGTATGATAAATGCTTCTACATTTATCTTTATTTCAAACACTGTTTCCATATCCGCTTCCTCTGATGTCAGGGTCTGAGTTTGGCAGTGTTTATATGTTTATTATCGCAAACAATATATCTATATATTTTTTTTTGCAGCAAGAGGAACATTATACACAAGCTGAAGTATACTAAGACGTGTTCTAAGGGGATGATTCCCAGGTTTTGAATGAGGTGAAATGACAACATCAACATTACAGGTACCGTAATGTCAACAGAAAATGATGATTGTATTGTATTGAGTTGCCGTTATAATTACCGGGGCCAGTAATTCACGACGATATAAATAACTGATTTAGTTAACAAACATTACACTTGCTCTATAGAGAGTGGGTGGACTTTGCTCTGAAGATTGTTCAAGCTGTTCTAGGTCATTACATGGAGTTGGGTGACGTGGTGCCAGTCCACCCCGTCGGTGGGTAAAAGGTCTCCTCTGATTGTCCAGGCAGCAGTCATTAATGAATGCCATATAAAACATAAAAACTTGTACACTACCGATATATAGTATTGTCATTACAGTGGAAATCTGTAGATACTACTTAGTTCTAATGAAAGGCAAACTTCAGAGAATGTGTATACAAATTATATATATATATATGAGAGTAATTGAGCATCAGTATTTAAATATCAAGTGTGAGAGAAATCCTAAGATTTTTGAATCTGCAATTATGACTTAAGCTTAGTGATTTTCATAAGGATATATATAAATATGTTGTGCTGTATATGTAATGCACATGTTATGAGCCTGCTCACGATTGTGTTAAATTTCTCACGATTATATTACTCAAAAAAGACTCTCAAGAGATTCTTTAAATAACTGCTGAGCTGTATGACTTCACTGAATCCAGCCTATGGTGAGGATGAATGAATGTGCAGTAAGAGGCCTTATGCTTTAAATAAGCAGTCCTGGGTTTGATTTAAGTAATTGATTAGATCTCATTGTGTTATTATGGTCTTTAATGGAATTTCGGATTCCTTCATACTGTTGGGAAGTCGCTCCCCACACATTATTAAATGTGTATGGCCCCTTGATGTATTCCATCTGTTATGCCTTTTACTCCTTAGAGCCCAATTAATCATTATTTTTTTTCTGTTGACTGGAAATCAAATCATTGATTCAGTTTTAAACAACCTTCTGCATGACATCATTGGTTTAGAATGGAATGTTAGTTTCCCATTTACTGTATACTGCACCACTGTAACTTCTGACTAGTCAGCTAAATCACACATCACTGAACAATCACTGAGATTAATTAATGTCCCTTTTAATCTACAACACGAAACCAGTCTGTAAAATCAATTTCATCAAACTGGAGCTACTAGTTCAAGCTGTAGCTTAAAATCCAATCTTCAGCCTGACACTGCACAAAAATGATTGCTTGTATGTTGCTGTTTATAAATTGTTTATAATTAATTCACCAAACACCAAATTTCCCTGAGTGTAATTTATCCACAGACTGTCACGTTTTAAAACCTGCCTGCATCCTTCGCATTGGACATTCATTATACCTTCCACCATCACTGCGAGTTGGAGAGATTGAGTTCTGCAAGCCTTCAATTCTAACTGGGGCTGACAGAATCCCAATTGAAGGTCTGATTTTAAAATTGCTTTCCAGTTAGACCCAGTGGCAGATGGAAATGTTGCCTAAAGCTTTCTTATTTATTTCAGCCCCTCTCCAGGGTACAAAATATTAAACATACAGTATTATTAACCCATTTGTGCCTCCTATATTGTTTTGATTTAGTGTCTTTCTGGCACTAGTAAGATGTCTGCTTTCAATTCTGGTTCTGTTTTTACATATCCGTATAAGAACATAAGAACATAAGAAAGTTTACAAACGAGAGGAGGCCATTCAGCCCATCTGGCTCGTTTGGTTGTTAGTAGCTTATTGATCCCAGAATCTCATCAAGCAGCTTCTTGAAGGATCCCATGTCCTTGTTTCTTTTTTCATAGACATTGTCAACACCTTTCTGAATTTTGAATGCTTGAATCAGATTGCAGAAAGACTGAAAAGATTCAATTATTTTAGCCTGTCTGCATGACATGCCTTTTAAAACCAGAATAATTCTGGTCACTCTTTATTTCTAGAGCAGCAATATCTTTTTTGTAGGGAGGTGACCAGAACTGAACACAGTATTCAAGAGAGGGTCTTACTAATGCATTGTAGGGTGTCAGCTTCAACAACATTACTGGGGAGTTGGTTCCAGACCCTCACGATTCTCTGTGTAAAAAAGTGCCTCCTATTTTCTGTTCTGAATGCCCCTTTTTCTCTAATCTCCATTTGTGACCCCTGGTCCTTGTTTCTTTTTTCAGGTCGAAAAAGTCCCTTGGGTCGACACTGTCAATACCTTTTAGAATTTTGAATGCTTGAATTAGGTCGCCACATAGTCTTCTTTGTTCAAGACTGAATAGATTCAATTCTTTTAGCCTGTCTGCATATGACATGCCTTTTAAACCCAGAATAATTCTGGTCCTATTTCTTCTTTGCACTCTTTCTAGAGCAGCAATATCCTTTTTGTAGCGAGGTGACCAGAACTGAACACAATATTCAAGATGAGGTCTTACTAATGCATTGTACAGTTTTAACATTACTTCCCTTGATTTAAATTCAACACTTTTCACAATATATCCGAGCATCTTTGTTGGCCTTTTTTATAGCTTCCCCACTGTCTCCTTAGCCCCTTTAACAATGTTAATTTGACTGTTCTCTTGCTGCCTAATTGGAAAATCCCCTTTGTTATTGGTTGCAGACCTTAGCAATATTCACTATGTGACTTCGAACTTCCTTTTTGGCTGTTGCAGAAAAAGCGATTGACTTGTTGACAAACGCCACAGAGAAGAAGATAAAGCAACGAATACGCGGAGGCTTGAAGCTATACCAGGCAGGTGTGGAGTATTTTTTTACCTGCTATAAATGAAGCACATCTTGCAGATGTGAAAATTTAAAACTCTTTCGGCATACGTTTTTCCTGTGGGCAACTTGCGGACATTGCTCCTTTCATAGTAAATGATTACCTGGCACTTTGCACATTGGAACCTCAATCCCTCTGTGTATTCCTTAAGATGACAATATACGAAGAGTTTAGAACATAAGAAAATAAGAAAGGTTACAAACGAGAGGAGGCCATCGGCCCATCTTGCTCGTTTGGTTGGTAGCAGCTTATTGATCCCAAAATCTCACCAAGCAGCTTCTTGAAGGATACCAGGGTGTCCGCTTCAACAACATTACTGGGGAGTTGATTCCAGATGAAGACATTTCTGAGTCAACAAAAACTCCTAGGTCTTTTTCATAGATTCCTTCTTCAATTTCAATATCTCCCATATGATATTTATAATGCACATTTTTATTTCCTGCATGCAGTACCTTACACTTTTCTCTATTAAATGTCATTTGCCATGTGTCTGCCCAGTTCTGAATCTTGTCTAGATCATTTTGAATGACCTTTGCTGCTGCAACAGTGTTTGCCACTCTTCCTGTTTTTGTGTCGTCTGCAAATTTAACAAGTTTGCTTACTATACCAGAATCTAAATCATTAATGTAGATTAGGAATAGCAGAGGACCTAATTCTGATCCCTGTGGTACTCCATTGGTTACCTAACTCCATTCTGAGGTTTCTCCTCTAATCAGTACTTTCTGTTTTCTACATGTTAACCACTCCCTAATTCATGTACATGTGTTTCCTTGAATCCCAACTGTGTTCAGTTTGAGAATTAATCTTTTATGCGGGACTTTGTCAAACGCTTTCTGGAAATCTAAATAAACCATGTCATATGCTTTGCAATTATCCATTATCCATTATGCTGCATCCTCAAAAAAATCGAGCAGGTTAGTTAGACATGATCTCCCTTTCCTAAAACCATGTTGACTGTCTCCCAGGATACTGTTACCGTATAGGTAATTTTCCATTTTGGATCTTATTATAGTTTCCGTAAGTTTGCATATAATAGAAGTCAGGCTTATTGGTCTGTAGTTAGCTGATTCAGTTTTGTTTCCCTTTTTGTGGATCGGTATTGCATTTGCAATTTTCCAGTCTGTCGGTACAACCCTGTGTCAAGAGACTGTTGCATGAGCTTGGGTAGCGGTTTGTAAATAACTTTCATTTCTTTGAGTACTATTGGGAGGATCTCATCCGGCCCAGGGGATTTGTTTATTTTAAGAGCTCCTAGTCCCTTTAACACTTCTGCCTCGATTATGCTATAGTTATTTAAACGTGGATAGGAACAGGTTGACATGTGGGGCATGTTGTCCGTATCCTCCTTTGTAAAAACTTGTGAAAAGTAATCATTTAATATATTTGCTTTTTTTTTCTTTGTCTATGATTTTGCCATTTGTCTCTCTTAGACATTTAACCTCCTCTTTGAATGTTCTCTTGCTGTTGTCATATTGGAAAAACATTTTGAAATTGGTTTTAGCCCCCTTAGCAATGTTCATTTCTATTTCTCCTTTCTAACTTCCTTTTTGACTGTTGCAGAAAGCGATTGACCTTGTGACAAAAGCCACAGAAGAAGATAAAGCAAAGAACTACGAGGAGGCCCTGAAGCTATACCAGCATGCTGTGGAGTATTTTTTACATGCTATTAAATGTAAGCACATCTTGCAGACTGTGACAAATTAAAACCTCTTTCTGGCATACGTTTTCTCCTGTGGGCAACTTGCAGGCACATTGCCTCCTTCATAGTAAATGTATTACATGTGCACTTTGCCCACATTGGGAAATCAATCCCTCTGTGTTATTCCTTAAGATACAATATACTAAGAGTTGTACCACAACCTCATTTATATTGAGTTTAAAATTCTGAAAAAACAGGGTTAAGAGATGCCCTTTCAAATTACAATAAGAGCAATTATATGAAGGCCGCTGTAAAAGGGTGTGTGAGTCCGCTGAGAGTGAGAGAGACAGAGGGATTGCGAACCCCAGCACTGATGCCCAAATATTATTTATTTACAGTGAACCCCGCAGACAAAAATAACAAATCCCCAACAAACTCTGTGGTGAGACACAGTCACCCTTACATGTTTAAGTATAGTCTGAGAACTGCTTATCCTGTTGTGATTGACAGCTGAACTGATGTTGCTATGTGCCACACCACATTTAGATTTTAAAGAAGTAATGCACAAGAGATCCAAGCTGAATATGCTGTATGTGTTCTGTGACAAAGGGAGATGGAATAAGCGTTTTAGATGTCCCCCCGCCCCCCCTCAATAATATTTTATTAAGAGTTTTAAACACTTAAATTGACATACCTTGTTATCCCCGCCTGAAGATCTGTGGCATATATCTAGAAAACCACTGGTCCAGTTGTGAGCATTCCCTTGTGTGTTTCAGACGAGGCTCACAGTGATAAGGCAAAGGAGAGCATCCGAGCAAAGTGTGTGCAATATTTGGACCGAGCGGAGAAGCTGAAGGACTATTTAAAGACTAAAGACAAACCAGGGAAGAAACCTGTGAAGGAGTCCCAGCAGAATGACAAAGGGTAAACAAAACCTCTGGCAAAGGGTGCGAGATTACTGAAGCAAATGCTGTTCCGTTTGTTTTGTTAAATGCATTTCTGAGAGGATGTGGAGGCTGTCTGCCTGTCTTGTATGTATGTCGCACTAAGTTTTTGAAAAGTAATCATTTGTGGTGAATCTTGGTCATATTGAATTTACAGCCTTGGTGACCATATACAGTAATACAAGTTTAATTTACATTCAATAAGCTTTGTGTTAACTTTGATATAACAGGCTAGTTAGCTTCAGCCCACTCCTTATATCCATTGCAATTTCTGTCAATGAATATATTCTCAATATATATAAAATATTGCAAACCCATATGATTACTATTGTTTTACATTATAATTGATAGCATATTTGATCTTCTACCCTAGGAAAGAGGTAGCAAAAGTGAAAAGGAATTCAAATGTTTTGAAAAAGTAGAGCGAAAAAAAAGTTTTGCTGTATAACGCAAGTTAGAAAGTATTTTAAGAAATATGTAGAGTTTTCTCTACAGCAACCATAGATGGCACCTAAAAAGGCCAGAACAGAGAAGGTTTGATTTTGAGTCCCAGTTGTTGGTGTTGTTTATGCTGTCGTCTGTTTTTCATTATATGGGTATTGTACTATAGTAAATGTATCTTTTTTTTTTATTAGTAGTGACAGCGACAGTGAGGGTGAAAGCCCAGAGAGGAAGAAACTTCAGGAACAGCTGATGGGTAAGCATTTCAGTCACTTGGGTACATTTTAAAATAGCTTGTATGGGTAATATACAGTAATTATTTGGTAATGTTTCTGTTTCCAAGGTGCCATTGTAATGGAGAAACCCAATGTAGGGTGGAATGATGTTGCTGGGTTAGAAGGGGCTAAGGAGGCGCTAAAAGAAGCTGTCATTTTACCCATCAAGTTCCCACATCTATTTACAGGTAAGACTGAGGGTTTTTCTTTTTGTAATAACTAAAAGAATGTACTTTTTGGTCAGTTGTTACCCGTTGTATAACTTTGCCATGTTTTTCAAGGAAAGCGTACTCCTTGGCGTGGAATCTTGCTCTTCGGCCCTCCTGGAACTGGGAAATCTTACCTGGCGAAGGCTGTGGCTACAGAGGCCAATAATTCAACATTCTTCTCTGTGTCCTCTTCTGATCTCATGTCCAAGTGGCTGGGAGAGAGTGAGAAGTAAGTTCAGATCTCTCCGCATGTTGTACAGTTCATTTTTTGACATTAACATTGAAATATATTTGGTTTGTATTTATCTCTAAGCTTTAAAACTATTTTAAACTTATTTTTCTAACATAACATTTTACAGAGAATTTAAATGTGAACTGCATTACTGTATTTACTGTAGTTAAACTGTCAAACTATAATTTTCCAGTCCATGGTACAGGTCTTCATTTCAGATGAGTCAGTTTGTATAAAACCTGCAGTGAATTCCTCAAGGCTTTAGTTGTAGTTTTAATCATACAACAATAAATAGGAACCTTCAATACTGTGACGTGAGATGTACCTTAGTAAACAGTAAGCATTTGGTAATATTCTGTAAAATATTCGGTAAAATCCAATGCTTCTATTTTCAGGAGGTACTGTATCTCAAAAAGAACCAAAACAGAACCACTATTCTTTCCACCTTTTGTTGAGTTAACAGCAAAGTGTGTAAAGTATGCTCTAGTATTTTACTTATTAAACAATCATCCTATTTTCTTTCAGACTCGTGAAGAACCTTTTTGAATTGGCACGTCAGCATAAGCCTTCCATCATTTTCATTGATGAAGTAGATTCCTTGTGTGGGTCCAGAAATGAGAACGAGAGTGAAGCTGCAAGGAGAATTAAAACCGAGTTTTTGGTACAAATGCAAGGTAAACGTACTGTTCACACAACTAACCATTTACTTATTTGCACATTTCAACACACCCAGACTGCCGCTACGCCACTACAAGCAGTGTAGAAGTAACTACGTTTTTTTTTTGTAGTGCTTCTATCTATCACAGTTCTAGAAATATTACTTTGCTGCATTAATGATGCATCAGTAGTTGATTGTAGCATTTCCTGAGCTGGAATTTAAATCTGGTGTCATCTGATTCTTTTTCATTTCACTCTGAATACTAATAAAAGGATTCCTTCTATTTTTATGTAGTTTTCTGTATGATTTGCAGGTGTTGGGAATAACAATGATGGAATCTTGGTTCTTGGTGCCACGAACATCCCCTGGGTTCTGGATGCTGCTATTCGGAGAAGGTAAGTTGTGGAAATAGAAACGAGGATACTAAGCTTTGTGACGGGAGAAAACGTGCACCAAAAGGGGTTAATACCGGTTGTAATCTATCGCCTAAAGGAAATATAGCTGCCGTTACTGGGGTTTTTAACCCTTCATACCTTTTTTCTATGATTTTTGCCATCTTTCTGAATGGTTTATAATCCAGGGCTCGTAATGGAACATGAAATAAGCAATGTGATTGGTCGAGCAAGGTTCCAGCTGTCCGTATATTGGATGGATATGGACAGATGGAGCCTTGTCGCATATTCTAAATCATTGCGCTGCTTCACAAAATTTAAACTAAATACCGGTAGCCGTCTTGCATAAACTCACTCACAGATGTACCACTGTATCTATAAAACTGAGTGACCAATTACCTGCAAAAAGTAGTAAACAGACATGCCAATTTGGATGAAGAACAATTAAATGCACTGGAAGATAGCAAAACGGAAAAAAAAATAAAAAATCAATAATCACTGTCTTTATGCTCACTCACCCTGACTTTGTCATTTTAAATAATGTATTAGCAGTTTCTGAACGCTAAAAAAACCCACAAAAAGACACTTGTGCACATTATCCACCCCTGTCTGACACAGATCTTGAACAAGTTACTGAAATCCGAGACGTCGTGAATTTTATTTTATTCCTCACGTCTGTTCTGCTCGGTGTGTCTGCACTGACAGGAAGAAAAAAAATAACTCAGTGCCGTCTCAACGCCGCCCCCTGGTGTATTTTTTCAATGGCAATGTGCACACTATCAAAAAGACTTACTTTCTTTATCTTTTAATTGAATTAATTTACTCATCTTAACTTGGTGTGTAGTTCAAAGTTATACATGGGACTATTTTATTTGGTGTAAGGATTTAATATATGTATTTAATTTGTGCTCACTCTATCTAAAGCAGCCCTTTGTAAATTATAAGGCGGTACGGTCATGGCTCCCATTTTTCCCATAATGCCATTACACCAGTATTCTCGTTATAAGCCGGACCACAAACAGCACGGTCTTTTAACTGTGGCCCCCAACTACAGTGTTACAAAGGGGGAGCAATGTATATATGATACTAGTGTTTTTCACATATTCATTTTACTGCATTATGCCCAGGGGGAAAAAAGTTTCTAGTGTTATGCTTAGTCTCGTGATATTGTTGTTCTCTTTCACAGGTTTGAAAAGCGTATTTATATCCCTCTACCAGAGGAACCAGCCCGTGCGCAGATGTTTAGGCTTCACCTGGGAAACACCCCTCGCAACCTCTCGGAGGCTGATCTGCGAGAGCTGGCTAAAAAGACACAAGGATACTCCGGAGCTGACATTAGCGTTATTGTACGAGACGCGCTCATGCAGCCTGTGCGCAAAGTACAGTCAGCCACACATTTTAAAAAGGTTGGTGCAGCTCTGGAAAATTTCAAAGTTGTGGGTATATCAAAAGTCAAATGGCTTGCATTTTTACAAGAAGCTGTTCTCGTGTGGTTTTTAAGCATCCTCCATGAAGGAAGCTCGTATTTTATTGTGCAAATTTGCTACTGGTGATACTTCAACTGCAAAAAGCTCAAACCATTTTCAATGTGGTGGAAACTCCTTGGTATTAGAGACTGTATAAGTTATTTTTTCAGTATATTGGTATGCAATTGTATTCTGAGTTTCATTTGTGATGTACCAGTAAAAATGAACTGTTGCACTGCCACATTGTTTTAAGTTTGCCATATCAGTTACACAGACCACATTGTAGGGTGTAGTCCATTAATCGTAAATGGTCTAATTGATTAAGGACCAAAACCTGGCATTTTAAGATTCATGTACACTGTTATAGATGTTGATTTTGAAGAAAAATAATTAGATTGAATTTAAACAAGAAACAATAACACTGTGTAACAACGTGTAAATACAGTATAATCGTAAATCTCGAAAAACTACTCACTTCTAAATCTTTTGTAGTCATTTTTGTATTACTTTAGTATAAATACATGTTAATTTGGATTCATATGTTGTTTTGTTCTGACTATGTGAACGAAAAGACACACATTTGCCCATTTTCCCATTGGAAATAGTGATATTTTGAAATATCACTGTCTTGGTCACAAAAGCAAAGTTTACGGGGAATAATAGCCATTTTCTATACTTTTGAGGCATAAGCAATTAGGAAATAACACTTACTACCCAGGAACAAAAATTGTGTTACATAGTGTAATTAATGATGAGAGTATGTAAGAGATAACCTATTTCTACTGTTAATCACTGGGATCCTTTAAGACCCAACTTGACAAAGTTGTGAGGTGCTAGGAACCAGAAGAGCATAGGCCGAATAGCCTCCTCTTGTCTGTATCATTTTTCTTATGTTCGTTTTAAATTAGTAAATTACATTACAATAATAGACTACACACGTTTGTTTCAAACATGAATTATAGTTTCTGGCAATTAGTTACCACTTTTCTGCAAAAAAGAGACAAGCTTTCATTGTTTTTGGATGATGGTAGGATTAAAACAGCTGAACTAAGCTATATATATATATATATATATATATATATATATATATATATATATATATATATATAAATTTTTTTTTTAGGTTCGTGGTCCATCCCGAACAAATCCAAATGTGATTGTGAATGACCTCTTGACCCCTTGCTGTCCTGGTGACCCAGAAGCAATTGAGATGACCTGGATGGATGTTCCCAGTGACAAACTCTTAGAGCCCATCATTTGCATGGTAGGTTTCATGGTGTATACAATACAATGTAAAACAATGCAACTATCAGATATACCATTCCCCTTATATAATTCCCATTATACCGATTTCTAATTGAGGTGCCCCATCAGACACATTGAACAGGGGTTGTTCAGTCTCTTGGCTCAAGTAAGAGAATCGTTATACAAAAAGACATTTAAAAAAAACAACAGTGGCACTCTTTGTGTTTGTTCTGTGTTTCAGTATACCTTGGCAGTGGATAACCAATGTGATACTGTGAGGATTTGGGGATGGAGTCGGGGGTTAATGGTTTTTTTTTTTTTAGTCGGACATGCTGCGTTCCCTGACCACCAGCAGACCCACAGTAAATACAGAAGACCTTCTGAAAGTAAAGAAATTTACTGATGACTTTGGACAGGAGGGTTGATGGGACAGTTGTAATATTATTTAAAAAGAACCCCCCTTCCACACTACATAACCAGCTCACTGACTTTATTAACTACAGGTGGAGTACTCCGGCTGGAATGATGAAGGACTATTTATGTTTTGTCTCGACGGAGGGAAATCTTAACAGTCCTTATATTGAAAGCTCTACAATTCTGAAGCTTCAATTTCAGTTTATTTGACTCTGCACTCCCATAATGGTAAAATAATGCCAACATGATTAGAAGGCACGGCACAAAGTACCAAACTAAACCTGGTTTTAAAGAATAGACTGCAGCTTTTCATTAAAGTATACTTCAGCTTCTATAGACAATCTAATGGAAACAAGTCTACTTCTCACGGACAGCTGCTATTTGAAACGTCATGTCTTCACCTGCTATCATTGTCTAAATACAATACATGTGTTCTTTCGCAGTTCCCCATTTACTGCCAACAGGCTACAGGTGAAGGCCTTCCTTGATCCTTTAAAGGAAAAGTGAACATTTGTATGTAGAAAAAATGTTACATGGTTGAATTTGTGTTTTGGTGGGACTTGCATTGAATTTTACGATGCATTAGTTGTATAATATATAAATCAAATGGCACAAAATTAAGACATTAAGTATTGGTTTTACATAACTTATAATTTCTAATTTGATGTGTGTTTTTTTATTTTAATAGTTTTAGCAGAAGGCTACAGTAGGTGATGATGTCTTGCCCAATCAGTTAAGCATGATGTTTATGTTCTGGTTTCCTCCCTGTGCCTTCTAGTGAGCACTATACAGTAATTTGTGCTGTTATCCCAAGGCAGCTTTATGCACTGTATGTTATATGGAGAACTTGAACAGAA
The DNA here is from genome assembly GCF_017654505.1 of Polyodon spathula. NCBI lineage: Eukaryota > Metazoa > Chordata > Actinopteri > Acipenseriformes > Polyodontidae > Polyodon > Polyodon spathula. Next base: position 34,213,947 of record NC_054546.1, on the reverse strand, counting down.
TACCCTTATGCAGTTATTGCTAGGAAAATGTCTCTAGTTTATCCAGCCTAAATGCTCTTCTTTTGAATACATCCATTAATTCAGATGCTGTGTGGATGATTGACCCCCTGTACAACATTACAATTAAACTCATGTATTAAACCTTTCTAAGCAGTGTTACACACACTGAACATGACCAATGAACTCATACAATTGAGTTACATCTATTTGGCCACTCACTACATGTCATTAGAGGTTTTCTTTTTTGTTTGTTTTGTTTTTTTTATTGTAGCAGAGAAGCCAAATGTATGCTACAGTGACACTTGCGTTTTGACCGATTTTAATATTTTCATGTAATTTAACTACATGTTAATAATACATGGGATATTTCAATGCTTAGTAAAGCCAATGAAGAACAAATATTGCATGTTACAAAGTATTAAAAGATGTTGTAAAACAACAATCCAGTATTCTACCCTGAAATCCTTTTCACTCCCCAAAGTTTTAAAATGTTGAAACATCTTTTTAACACTAAAGAGCAGTTATGTGAAAATAGCATTGAAGTTATTAAAGGTTGGGGTGGGAGTAAAACATTTAGGGGCTACATCTTTACTTTTAGGTGATTTAACCAACATATGACATCATTCTGTTTTTTAATTTCTTTTTTTTTAATTCAAAAAAGACTTTTCATCATGGCATGCAATATAAATGAAAAACACTGGTGCAGTCAATTGTACAAAGAAGTCTACTGGTTTTTATTCTTTGAGTTCTATCCAACTTACATTTGCAAAGGTTTTGCTGTCCATTTTATCAATGTACAAAACTCCATTTTAAATGGTCCATTTCATGCTGAATGATACGGGCTGGCCAGCCGCCCCTCTTTCATTCAAACCTGAAAAAGAAGCCAGTTTTGTATTAGCATGGTGGGAGGGGTTTTCCGTCCATTATTTGCAAGACATTTAGAAAGCCTCTGATCCTACTTGATCTTTCAATACTAATTATTGTTTAATAGTTATGGAATAAGGCTTGAAGGGAGCAATACTGTACTTCTTGAATGTGATACTGGTAAAATGTATTAGTGAAAATACAAATATTTAGAATGTATTATCCCTTTTATGATTTTAAAATAATGAACTTTTTGCTGCATTATTAAAACGTTACCTGAGATTTCCACTGAATGGTACCTCGCAGCACAGGCAGAGAATCTGGAGACACTTTCACAGCCTTCCACAAACGCTGCGCTTCTAGAGTCCAGAATGTGAACACTGGGGTTCACAAAGATTTTTATTGGGAAGGGTGCTAGCCCCTTTATCTCTCAAACGTTCAAACAGTTTTCATGAAGCAGTGCGCTCTGTGAATTCTAAAGCAATCACTTGAAGAGGGACTTCAATCTTTTAAGCAGCATGGCTTACAGTTTGTACAATTATGGGACTCCAAAAAAAATTATCTAAAGCTAATCTCATCAACAGGATCTGTTTAGAAGTGCTTTCTAATGCCTTAAAAGCTACACTTTTGGGGGTTTGGACAAGGAAAACAAAAAAATTGCAATTTTACTACAAACTTCAGCACAAGGGCAAGGTCAAGGTCACATCATTTCTCTGAAGGTCAGGGAAACAGCAGCACAAGTGCGGCTTTCCAAACACCAGTACTACCCTATAGAAACAGATGGACGTTCGGGCTACACTGCACAGTTTGACAGCTTGGAAGAGGGGCTGACTTGCTTCATTTCCCCAGGAATGCCACATCTAACCATTAAAACACAAATCTCGAGACCATTCTGGAAAACAGGCTTTGAAGTAGTCCTGAATAGTCAAAAAAACATTCTGGGAAAGCAGATATTCATGGAATGAGCAATCAAGACATACTGCAGCTAGCTAGCAAGCTGTTTTTTTCTTTTTCTCTGAAATAATGAGGGAGCACTAGTATTTTACATTTTTAACATTACAAATCATTAATAAATTACCAGTAAAACTGGTTTTCATAAGAAACTTTAAAACACTAAAAATATTTCATATAAAATTAGACATTTGTTCATGAATGGTGTCTGTCTTTTACTTTGGTGTTTTTTGTGAAACTATTCGCTTAAAAGGTATGAATACAGGCTTAAGATTTTATTATTGTGTCGGCCCCATTTGATCTGAATGTATGATCATATTCCTGACAGGACAGGTATGGAGGGTGGACAATGTGCTTAACCAATTCTATACTGAGTTACATTACCATCCACTGACACCTCATCTGCTCCAGGGGGAATTACACATCACAGGTTTGGGACAGGTAAGGACAGGTTCCCAGATAGTTCCCAGAGAGATACAAAAAATATCTCCTGATGGGTTAACTGTTTCTGGTCGGTTCAGCATATTACTATATGCAATGCAGACATGTATTTCCTCGTCTATATACAGTACCTACAGACCAGATGCACATACATTTAAATACTTTCCCACAAAAGGATACATTCTGCCTGTATGTCATATCATTCTTAGTAGATTAAGTAGAATATATTATAACGTATAATCCATGCTTAAATATATTTGTCCAAATATTATATTACACATATGTGGGTGGGATTTTAGGAGACCTACAGTATACAAGTGTTTATGAACAGTCTAGTAACAGTCTGAAACAGATTAAAACATTCAAGTTTGGATTTATTAATTATTAGGACACACTTTAAAAATAGAAACCAAAAAAAAAAAAAAAAAAAAACAATAAAAAAAGTCATTAAAACCATATAAATCATACTGGTATTGTTTCTCCCATGCATTTTCAGAGAAACAAATATGTATGGAGTTTATGAATTATTTTTGAAGATGAGCCACTCATTTACTGGAGTCCTCATCCTCACTGGTGATCTTCATGACACTCTATGGGACCTCTTTAAAAAGGAAAGTAGGGATGTGACTTGACCCTGCAATAGACATAAATAATTTGAAAACTCAAGCAGACAAACATTTCACTTAATGGTACAGTATATAAAAAATATATAAGATTCACAAAATGGCACTGGAGGGTGTAATCTCATTTGATAACCTGTGCAAATATATCGTCATACCAGCATGACTTGGAACTGTATCCATGAATAAGTGCTATAAAGAATATATTCCAGAATATAGGGTGTATACAAAAATAAATGAACTATATATTAAATACAGTGAAGCATAGTGCAGGCAAGCCCCTTTCCCAGACCCTCGTGTCCTGGACCTTTCAAGTCTGATAAATATCTTTTTGGGTGCTAGGTAGAGCCCACCAAAATAATCTAGTGTTCCAATTAGGAATCAAACCCAGATGAATCGATTTGGATTACCAATGTGTATTGGTTTATACAGCACCATTGTGATACGATTGGCACGTTAAAATATGTTACCACTCATTGTAGCTACCCTTGTACGATACAAGACTGTTTCAAAATTGTATTCATTTTATTGCCAGTTATTTTACCCCCCAATTTAGAATTTCAAATTATCTTCCTTCACCTCAGTAAGGTCCAGGCCAGTTATTGTTCCAAGTAGTTTTAAACAGAGTACTTATTTTACAAAATGTGCCTTTGAACTTGCTTCAACATAATGAACTGTGATGAATACAGATGCAGCTCTTGATTTAGTTTATATTTTATAACAAAAAATACAATCGTAGACCATGCCTTACCCTTCAATACAGCAAGCCCGCCAGCCTCTGTTCAGACTCTGCAAGGACTTCATATCTTCTTCATCCAAAATAAAATTAAAAATCTGAAAGATTCAAGCACCGAGATGAGAATATTAAAAGACAAACAAGTATGGTCTGGGCATCAGTTGGTTGTATAGTAACAATAAAAATAAATCAACAATAATGATAGTGTGCCGATACAAGTACTCTTGTTCGGAATTGCCTTCAAGAAGTATTCATTGACAGATATTTAAAAAATCCATTCATTAATGTGTTGATTTCAATACAAGAAACACTGTCCTTCCCGATTTACGATTGAGTCAGTTGCCAACTGAATCGATATCAGTTAACTTGTGCATTTTCACTTCCGTACTGAAAATATTCATCGTCAGCTTCCGGCCTCAGTGAATAAAATGTGAAATATCAACTGGAAGCATGCGGATCACATTTTCAAGCTTGATAATTGTCATGACTTTACCTTGGTATTCTCCAGAATGTGATTGGGTCTCTCACTTTTTGGAATTACAGCAATCCCTTGTTGCACATGATATCTCAATAAGATCTATGAAAGTAAATTGTGTATTATTAAGGTGCAATAACAATGACATTTAAACCCATTGAAGAGTTAATGTGAGTCTGCAGTATTATTGCTTCTTTTGCTTTTTCTAAGCAGAAGTTGCCTGGAGTTGATAAACAGTTAAAAGCAGATGTCACAAGAGAACATACTGCTAGAAGGGGGTTGGAGGCTAGTAGATAACAGGAAAGTACAGAGATGAACAGTTTGTGAAGGCTGATGTGACAAAAGGCTCAAGCAGTTTGTGGGGCGAATACTGATGCTGATTTGCATATAAAAAAAATTGTGAACTCTGCTGCGTTAGAGAATTTTGAAGTTCTCTCCAGCACTGTAACCTCACTCTTGTGTGATTACAATAAAGCAACCTGCAGTATTTTTAAACTGCACACAGGGCTGGGCTAAAATTTAACCTCTACAGTTTGCTAGCTCTACTCGTGAGACCACACTACTAGTGTTCAGTTTTGGTCATTACATGACCAAAAGGACAGTGTGGCCCTGGAGAGAGTCCAACAAAGAGGAGCCAGACTAATCCCAGAGTTTAAATGAATTTGCTAAGGAGTTATGGTGCAAGAACTTAATTTACCTAGAGCAAAGAATAATTAGGGGACACTTAAAAGGAGTTGACGTAGTTAACCCTAACCAATTATTTAAGTGCAACACAGAAACCAGGACCAGAAGAGGCAGTGGGAAAGTTTTATTTGGCACTAGGACGCTTCCATCCTATCTCAACTTCATTTCCAATTCTGACTCCTGGTTTCTGTTTTGAACTGAAAGTATAGGTTAGGGCAGGGTTCCTCAACTGGCCCGAGAGCCTTCCTTTTGGCCCGTCGAGCATCAGCTGTCCTTCATTACAAAAGCTGAAATTGCTGATAGGCAAGATAATGTTGCCGCTACCTACAGAGTATTTGTGTCCCCGAACAAGTGTTTTTTTTTTAAACTTTACTTTGGCAACTTAATCAGAAACAAGTCAGCTGATTGGCCAGCTTTCATTCTGATGAGTTTTCATTTTGGCACGCGTCACCAATCTCTGCCCATTTAGCTTAGTGTTACTGCGATATGAAAACAGCGGTATGGAGGAATATTATTTCCTTTAGTGTTGAGAAACTATCTTACAAACATTGCTGCACATTAATTCTAAGGCAAAAATCCACTTCTGTGGATAAAATGGCTAGAGATGTGTGGTATTAACACAACATCAACAAAGTGATGTTTCAGATTTGACGAGTGAGTCAGAATCGGGGCTTACAGATGCAGTTAATGCACATCACTGGAAAATGCTTCACACTTCCCAGACACTGACCAAATTAGCAACTGAAATGTTATGTATAGTGATCAACGTTGTGTTTTGTTGTGATCCTATTTTCTGTTATGAGGAGAGTAATAAACAAAAAAACCCTTTTCCACATGTATTTCTTGAAGGGTTTATTTAATTTAAATTGACAGTTTTCACTTGTGTGCACAGCTTTTAAAAAAAATAATAAAACATCATTAACGATATTATTTTATGAAAATGTGTCATTTGCCTCTTTGTTTATTGCAAATAAACTACAATGGCAGGGATAGAAAAAAAAGCCGACTTTTCTACTGTTTCTGCCTGAACTACACACATTATAATTAAGTTTTGACGTCCTCTGCTTTCTAGTTAATTCAGTGGAGCAAACCTGTTCTGGAATATTACAGTTTTACATATAGTTTTAGGATAAATAGTATTGGAAATCCATGTGATTGGAACATGAACGTGAAAGTAGTTTATGTATTCATTTAATTTAAATACGTTGGAAATGTACTTTAGATTAGGTATGGTATTAAGTTATATGATTGATTAGCCTATTGCGTTTGATCTGGTGTCAGAGTTTTTTTTTAATTTTTTAAATCTTGCATAACACCAGATGTGTCTCCTGTTTATTATAGAAAGGCTTGGGAAGTTGAGAGGAGCTGCTGTATGTTTTAAAATGAGAAACAAACAGTTTGGCTTTATTATAGAAATACATGAAAAACTTAAGTGCAAATGTCTATATTTTCTTTATATTTCATATGATAAACTAAGTATTTTTAGGAAAACATAGCAATGCAGCCACCAGTAAGTGTTCATGCACAGGAAATGTACCTACAGCACGCCTCTCAAAGACGGCACGGTGGAAATGAACTTCAGTTTATTTTTCCTCTATACTGTCATGCTATGTATTCAACTTAGAAACTTAATTTACATTGAATCACATTGGACTTAGAACATGCATATTTAGACACCATGCTACATTTTTAATTAGGCGCTTAAGATGCTTACAACTTAAATAAAGCGCTCACTAATTGAAATAGTTAACTTGAATCCTTGCTGCGCAGTCATTTTCAGAAATGTTATAGTTTTAATAAAATAAAAATGAATAACATGCTGTTTTATATGTTGTCAGAAAAATATATTTGCTTTGTATTTTTATTATCAAATGGTGATCAGACATTGTATCATTGTAAATAGTTATTTGCCGATTAGTTGATTGGTGCAAGTGTAGTGTTGCATCGTTCTGTTACTGTATCTAAAGTATGATTCGATAGTCAGCTTTTCATGACTGTTTAAAAGACCCCCCCACCAGTACTCACATCTTGAATGCCCTGTGGGCCCCCCCCCCCCCCCCCCCCCCCTCAAGGTTTGGACATTGTCTTATCTTGCCCTCCAGATAATCTAATTGAGTACCCCTGGGTTAGTGCCTGTCAACACCTTTTAAGATTTTAAAGACTTCAATCAAGTCCACACCAGCTCTTGTTCTATGCTTAATAGATTATTTCAACATTTCTTCATGGAGCATTCATTTAAGTCCAGGATTAGTCTGGTTCCTTTTGCACCAGTGCATTATACAATCTCATCCTAACCTCCTTTGAATTGAGCTTTACAGTTCTGGCTGTATTGCATTGCAGTGTCACACACTACTTCCTACCTGTGCTGAACTTCGCTGATGTTTAGTTGCTATGGTAGCAACAACAGGATCCTGTAGTAGTTTCTCTGGATCCTTATCACCCATATGACTGCAGGTAAAAGTATTTACAAAGCATAAAAAAATGCAGACCAAGTTAATTCTGTAAAATATATATAATATATATATATATATATATATATATATATATACGTATATCTATATATATATATCTATATTATATATATATATATTAATTGAAGCCATTCTAACTTACATTTGTGGAGGCCTCCCTGGGGATCCAAAGGGACTGTATGCCGTCAGAGCAATGCTTTTGGATTGGCAGAATTTCACAAGGTCAGTCTGGGTCAGATAAGGATGTAGTTCAACCTTCAGACAAAAACAGCATCTCAGTTAAGCAATCGTCTGTTAGTAAACAATTTGGAACGTTAGAAAAGCATACAACTGGTATAAAATGGGTCACTTTTCCTTCAGTTTTATAAAATAATAAAAAAATTGGAAAAAATGTAATGAAATAGAATTAAATAAAATCAATTTTGGGAGCAGTTATGTCATGCTATATTTTAAAAGATTGCATAGTGTTGTACAGTGGTTTACCTTTTCCAATACATGCCAGTGGACCACTAAGCTTCTTAAAAATCATAACAAACCTTTAAGTTGGTCAAATATGCATTGTAATTGCTAATAGCAGCATGTTGAATATTCCCTTATAAATGTTTCCCATTGTAAAATCATAACAGAGTAATAAAGCACAGTAAAAGCATGGCAAAACATAGGTAAGTAAGCATTGTAAAGCCCAGAGGTATGGTAATTCACATTAAGAAACATTGCAAACAAAGGTAAACTATGGTAAATGCATAGTATAACCGTGGGAAAACTGCAAAATTCCCTTGCGACTTTTATAAGATGTTTCAGAGGATTTTATTACCTAAATACAGTTGTAAAAGACCTACCTGATTGACAGCTGGTGGTATCCTAGCAACAGAGAGCAACCTCTCCAGTTGAAGGATGTTAAAGTTGGAGACTCCAATGCTTTTTACAAGGCCTTTAGACACAAGAGATTCCATTGCCTGAAAAAAACAAAAAAAAAACACCCTCTTTTAAACTATACAGATTTTCTCTGGGTATCAAGTTCACAAAAAAGTTGCTTTAATGAGAAATAAGATATTGATCAGGACATCCAATAGTCATTTATATATATATTTCAACAATAGCTATATTATCTATCAAACTACAGAAACTATATCCTCTTCAGTTTGTTTAAAAAACAAAAAAACAAAAAAAAAAACCATAATTCCTTGTTCATAATTTTGATCGTAAACTACTCATGTTGCACGACGTTTACAAAATACATTGCTCCCATGCTGCAATCATGATGGCCTGGAGAGAGAATATCTGTATTTAATGAAATACAAATTGATAGGTTACCTTCCACGTGTCAAGGTAGTCTGTGTCTTTAGTAAGGACTTTGCCATCCTTCATAGGAAAGAACTCATCATCTATCCTCTAAAAAATAAATGATGTGAGGATACATACAGTAGAACTACATTCTAGGACACGTAATATTGTTACAATATAGTCTAAACTCTAAAGAACCCAGCGAGCCTGTCAAAATGACTGTAGAGTGATGACAACATACTGTACATTATATAGATACAAATCATTTCCTAACATCATTACTAATATTTCAAGGAAACTGTATGATGCAGTCACAGTTTTGTTTTATTGCGTATTTATTTTTATAAAATGTAGTATGCTTGATTATTTTACCCCTGATTTTCTCCCCAGTTTAGAATTTCCAACTCCGCTTCCTCCACACAGCCAGGATGCAAACCTGATTAACACACCCTGCTCACCACGTGGCTATGCCTTTACCAGGTGAGCCACTCGGGGATTCTGCAGGACGTGGCCTGCCACCTGCCACTAGCGTAATTTGCCTTGGACGCTACAGCTGCATGAAACGATTAGCACTGTTTTTATATTTGGAATAACAAACAGAATATCAATCTCAATTGAAGGATTTTAACCAAATACAGGTTTGCCTAATTCTTTGTGTTTGACACTATTTTAATATTCCAGTACCACTACAAAACTATTTCTGAAATACCTAATATAATTCTAAGAACTCAAAAAAGTATATCATTCATACTTACTCTGACAAGCCCAAATGATGGCTAATTACTTTACTTTTGGCCACACTGAAATAACTAAGCTAATGATGCTTTTTAAGGAGATAATATTAATGAAAAGTATTCATTGATGATTGCATTATTTGTGATACATTGTTGCAGCACTATTGAACTCTTATCAGGCTACTTCCTTCATCAAAGTGTATAGGAATCTACTACCAATGGAAACAAACAGGACTGGTCCCCAGTGGATTTGGAAAATTGATAAAAGTCCTGCAAATTTCACAGAAATCTGCTTCTGTACCTACCTGTAAAGCAACAGGGAAATGGATGAGGTAGAGGTCCACATAGTCTAGCTGAAGATCATTTAAGGTTTTACTTAGACATAAAGGCACATCTTCTGGGGAGTTATATGTGCACCATAACTGAAAGCAACAAAAATCATGTCTTATATTCTTTACAAAATTACAGTTTTTGAGTCTATTAGCTTATCATGTTGTTGAGCGTTTATGTTTATAGACAATAGAGCAATATTCAGTGTCAGATGAAGGGTAACATACAGCCTTCTGTGACAGCATTTATTATAGCTGTCTATACTATTCTGAATAACCGGGAACACATCTAGAAAGATAGGAGGCTTATATTCTTAGACAGCCAGGAATCATATTTATGTTACGTGGACAACTGTACACTTTTAACCAAGATCATTCATCCTAAAATCTGCTGCTTTTCATAAAATCCCAAATATAAAAAAATATTATTCTTACCTTGCTAACAATAAACATGTCCTCTCTTTTGATGACCCCCTGTTGAATTTTGGCCCTTACGGCTGCCCCTATTTCCTTCTCATTCCTGTAAGAGTATGCTGTGTCTAAGTGTCGGTATCCAGCAGCAATAGCTGTCTCCACCGCTGCTTGAAACACTTGTGATGACGAAGTCTGCAGTAAAAGAAAGACAACCGTAGCCTGGCTCTCATTAAATCTATATCTATGTTTAAATGTGCATGATCTTTCAACAATGGATTTCATTGACAGCAGAAGCACCTGAAGGCAGATTGTAGAGCGAGGGTTGCAATGAACCTTTTGCTCAATTATTTAAAGTAATTTACCATATTTCTTTCACAAATTTTCTCTGTCATGCACTTTTATTCATTAGGCTCAAATGTGCAGTTTTTGGGAAAAAAAAAAAAAAAAACAAAGCACATGTTTTAGAAACCATTTTAGAAACCTTCAATCAGCTGCTTCCCCTAAATGACAGACATGCTCTCAGCCAATGACATGCTTTGGCCAAGAGAAACTGCTGGGATGAAATAATCAAGCAAGTGAAGCAGTAAAAGACTTCCTGGAAGGTAAGGCAACCAAACTGAAAACTTTTTTTCAAACAATGTTTGTTTTAAAATGAAAATATGTGTTTTCAATAATATGTGGTTCTTTAAAAACTGTATGTTACAATGTACAATATACAATGTTATATATATATATATATATATATATATATATATATATATATATATATATATATATATATATATATATATATATATATATATATATATATATATATGATTACTTTGTTACTTGAGTGCGACTACTTGAAATGATATCAAAAGCCAAGTAGTCTGCTGTAATCATTTTCTAAAACAAATTATATAGAGTATTCTGTATTAAATCATTTTTTTCTTCCCATTATTTTCTTGGATAATAATGTTTGTAGAAATGGTTACTGCAGTTCAAAAATGTCTGTTTACCCATTGTATTGGAAACAGAAACCAATCTAATTTAAAAAAAAGTATTTAAATTATGCAGTCTTATCTTTTAACGGGAATACCTTTGTTTTAGTGCAATGCAATATTTCTGGTCCCGCCCTTTTTAAAGGCTTACCTAAGTAAAAGATCAGAGTAATAAAGCATAGTGAAAGTATGAAGCACTTTAGAGCCCAGAGAAGTATGGTAAAAAAAAAAAAAAAAAAAAACATAGCATGCTAAATGCATACTATAACCATGGGAGAACTGCAGAATAACCATGTAAATGTACCATGGTAAACTTATAGAAGGGTGCTATACAGAATAGTGAATTTCAAATTGAAAATGTACATTTTCAGCCTCACATCTAAGCAGTGCTTCACTGGGCTATATAAATATTTGTCTCCAGTACTTGACTAACTAGGGTTTGTTTTGTGATGTTATTTATAGATTAAAACCAGAGCCACACATTTCCTCTAAATCCTCTTATTGCTGGATTTAAAGCAGTCAAAAAGGCAAACACAGTACAAATCCAAGGATGTTCTAATGACGCTGTATAATGCATTGGGGAGACCACACTTAGAATACTGTGTCCAACAAGACTAATCCAAGGACTTAAAGGTCTGAGCTACTGTATGTAGACAGGCTGAAAGAACTGCATTTACTGAGTGTGGAACAAAGAAGAATTAGGGAGGACATGAGTGACATCTTTAAAATTTTAAAAGGAGTTGACAAAGTTAACCTGAATCATTACTTTAAGCAAGTTACAGAAACCAGGACCAGAGGACACAGTTGGAAATTAAGTGGAGATAGACTGAGGGCAGAGAGAAGGAGACCCTTCTTCACACAGAGAATGGTACTGTATGTGTAACAACATTTCAGGATCTTTTTCAAGTGATATTAACAGCGGCAGATCAACAGACACCAAGATAATTAGATTGTGAGAACCAACATTATGAAAATCAAACAATTAACAACAAACATCTACATCTCTGCAGTGCATAATACTTAAAAGTCTATTGATTTATTAGATCAATTGAATATACCTTATATAAAGTTCAGTGTTCCATGAAATGTCCTTGTCCAGAAATATTATGGCCTTGCAAAGGCAAACAGCATTTTTAAAAGTTAACAGAAGCCAAAAATGCACTTACATTTTTCACGAAAGACTTCATTGATCTGCATACATGCTTACAATTGTTTACAATGATCAAAGTTCCATGTTTAAAGAAAAGGATTTTGCTGATTAAAACTAAAATCAAAACAAGAAAAAGAAAAAAAAACTCATAAAAGTTTCCCATGGTAAAAGCATAGCAAAGCGTAAAAAACCACGAGGAAAGAATGGGAAAGCAAACTATCAGCATTGTTAAGTCCGGAGAGGTACAGTACGGTAAAGCTAAAAATGGCAAACCATGGTAACTGCATAATATAATAATGGGAAAGCATGGGAAAACTGCAAAGTTACTGTGGATATTCACAGGGGTAAACATTTATTTGAGTATAAATAAAACAAACAAATTTTGTACAGCACCTTCCATGTTCCAAGACCCAGAATTGGCATCAGCCGACCATCGTTGAGTTTGACCTTAGTTCTTGAAACACTTGTCATTTTTTCAGGTCTGCTTTTGTCTGAAAGACTTAACGCACTTTTGAAGAGCTGAAATAAAACTGATGTCAACGCTGGCAGTTGTGCAAGGAAAACAGTAAGACTTTTGCCTTTGCCCTTCTACATATCAGATATTCTGCTGTTTAAGTTAATTATTAAACAATCACATTTTGTTTTTCTTTAGTATTACAGCTCCATACAGCCTTCCTGAAACTAGAAAGTAAAGACAGGCGCTGCACAATGAGGCTGACTTGGGTGTTAGGGTTATTCCGTCTGTAGCTTGACCTCAAGTTTGATCATTCAAAACCAAAAAGAACAAAAAATAGTAAAACAAGACTGAATGCCATTCTCCCGATGTGTGATTTACAGCAATATGTTGTTCAGTAACTCGTTAATTTAAAACTAAACACATTCACTCCTTTTTTTTCTAAAATGGAAAATAGACTTTACACTCCAGTGTAATAATTAAATTCTTAGTGATTCTTAATTCTTAGTTCACAAACATACACCAGTGAATATTCTATTTACATTTGCTAAATAGGGTTTTGTAGGACTGCAAAAAAATAATTGTTGCTGTACTACCCATGACCACAAAATGAAGCTGAGAGCTACTTCAAAATCACACATTAAAGAAACTGGCTTCACTTTGAGTCATCCCACATCATCTTAAACTACATGTAACTTCTGAATTTGCAATAATGCAATGTTTAATTTGTTATTGTTAATCATCATGCATTGCTGTTTCTGTAATCAGTAATATTTGGCATGTTTAATACAGTCACCAGTATATTTAACTTTTGAGGCTGTCTCTCAGCAAGCCTTAGCAGTGTAAATGAGGCTAGTATAAAAACTAACACTGGGAGGGGGGATACATACGGGTTTGTGGGATATTGGTGTCTCTGTACTCAAACACGCAAAAAAAAAAACTTAAAAAAATAAAAATGTATGAAATGAAAAGCTAACTTTGCAAATTTGAGTTAAAAAAAAAAAAAGGTGTTGAGTCTGACGTGCCTGTTAATAACGGTGTGAATTATACTTCATTTAAATGGGAGCTATATTGAAAGAGACAATAAACTACTTATGCTAAACTGTTTAAAGTAGCCAAATGCAAAAGCATAGTCAAATAATAAAGTGAAGTGGAGTTAACATATACACATTTTAGAACATAAACAAACAGATCCAAGCAGTTTTAAAATAAATTGAGCACCTGACATTATGAAATACAAGGATTATACCATTATAACAATGTCAGATTAGTAGTCGCTCTACCACCAATGGGCAGTCATAGTGTAGCAGCAAAAGACAACACTGCCAGATGCAAGGGCTGATCTGTTAATTACGTTTACTATTTACTAACAGAAAAATCAAACTTGATCCTAATAGAGGAAGTGCTTGTTGCCAGGCTGTTATAAAACTGAAGCTTCACAAGATTAATAAATAATAATCTTTATATAGCGCCTTTCATAGTGGACCACCATCACAAAGTGTTTCAGAAGATACAAGACTAAGGTGTGTGAGATATGCATCAGCTGCAGAGTCACTTACAACAACATCTTACCCCAAAGACAGCACAAGGAGGTTAATTGACTTGCTCAAGGTCACACAATGAGTCAGTGGCTGAGCTGGGATTTGAAGCATGGAGCTTCTGGTTACAAGCCTGTTTCTTTAACCACTGGACCACTGCCTCTTGGTTCATCACACGTATATGTGTTGTTTTTCACCCCCGAATGGTGTCATCTGTTTTATATCTGAAGCCAACAGTACTGCACAATTGAGAGAGGGGTGGGGTCCATATCTATTTTGTAAATGCGTAGGATCCCAAAAGAAGTCTTTGAGCTGTTTTTGGATCACTCTACTTGCTGATTTAGATCTGATTATTTTCATCTTGTAAGGATTTGGAGTTATGAAGCTGAACAACGACATCAAGGCGGAGTCCAGTAAAGTTATTACAGCATGAAGCCACAATGCTTTGGGAAGTTCTCACGGTTCAATTTTGATCAATGCCTGGAAACCTGTTATCTCATAGTAGCTGTTTTGTCTTGACTATGCTCATGCGCGGGGTACCTGAGGACAAGAGTTAAAAATAACAAAGAGATTCAGGCTAATGGGTGGCCTGACTGCTAAAAATAAAATAAATAAATCACAAAACAAAACTACATTGTTTTATTTTTTCATTTAATCAAAATAATAAAACCAACAAAAGCAAAAAAATGTGAAGGAAATTGGATTTGTTTAAATAATGTCTTATAGATTAATTTAGACCCCTATACCACCCTACATAAAGAAAGTTAAGTAATTCATTTTACAAGATGAAAAGTTGATTCTAGTAACTACTGCCTCTCACACATGTCAGATCTGAAAAAAATGAAAGCAGATTTATTAGAAAGTCAAATATCAGAACCAGATATTTGTTGAGATCACAACTATTGTAAAATTTCAGATGAAACCTGGCCGGTCATCTAAATATTAAAATGCCATTACTGTAAAAGTAATAACCTCAGACACATAATAGCTTTGTCAGGTTAGAGTTGAAAAGGGCATCTCCATTTGCGCATAAACAGATCAAGTTGTATTTTGTCCTGGACTCGAATTCATGTGCTGGTTACAGCTTGTTGTTGGCAGGGTTGTATTCTCCCTGGACCCCTGCTGGTTGGTTCTTGGATCAATGGTTTTAATGACAAAGTCAGAGATGGCGACTGGAAAGTAGTTGTAAATGAAGGGGATGGCCCAGGCTCCTCTCCCTGGAGTGTAGAGGTGCCTCGGGCTGTTAGCCATCAGTGCATGATGAATATCATCCAGGACAGGCTGAAGATCCTTAGAACACCCAGAGGGCATCTTTGGGAGAATGCTGTGCAATAAATAGATGCATTGCTCACTATAGTCTTCTTTAACATCTGGACAGAGTTGGGAAAGGATTTGCTCCTGGCGGTAGTTCCATTGTTCTTCTGTGCCGTAAATACCTGGTGGACATTTAAAATGCCGGTGAATGTTCAGACTGGAGCAATATTTATTGATTTAATTAAGGCTTTTGAACTAGTGGATCATAGAATTCTGCTAGTAAAACGTGTTAGAATAACTGTGTTAAATTGATCAGAAGTTTATTTATGAAATAAAGAATGTAATCCCTTAAACAAGTAGTACTTAAAGATTCCATTTTGGACCAAAAATGTGTTACAAAATGTCTTGAATTAATTGAACATTTCACATAAAAAAAGTTGCCAGAGCAGCTAAACCAAACCAGTTGTACATCATTACTATGGAACTACAGAAATGCAAAGGCAACCTAAATCAGCTGGATGCTGATACCCAAGTAGAACTTACTGTACAGTACATAACACACATACTGAGCCCTGATTTCATTTTTAACATGGTGGGACTGTCATAACCACAGACTTATACTGAAATTACTGAACCTTGTCTCAATTAAAAATGGTTTGCAAAAGTGTACAAAAAGTAATATTTTTTTCACCCACATTTCATTCTTGTTACTGTTAATTCTTATTTTATTTCATTTTTTTTTGTTATCACATCCTTGAAACATATTTTTCAAGAACTCAACTTGAAAATTTGCAAATTTTATGTCTCACCTTACACTTTCCCTGTTGACAGCTGAGGTGGGATTAGAATTGTGCAATTTCATACACCCTATTTACCTTTCGGGTCAAAACAGAAAATACAGTGTGGTTCATTCCCTCTGTCCAAAGCAGGAACTGGTCATATCAATGTAACTCTTAATAACGATACATACTTGTTTGGAAACCTCCAGGCTGTACTGTGACCACTGTCACACCCCACTTGGAAAGTTCTTGTCTCATCACACTAGAAAACCTGTTAAGTGCTGCTTTTGAAGCACCATAGGCTGCAAAACCAGGAATTGGGACTTCCCCTGAAAACAGAAATCATTCTTTTTTTTTTTAGTGCTTTTAGGAATTTGTATGCATGTTTGGTATACTGTAGCTGTGTTCATTTTGTAAGTCATATTTTACACCTATCTGCTAAATGGCTATATTTGTGAACTAGATGTTTCACTTCAATGCACCTGTCATTCACACCCATTGGGATTCCAAATCTTGTTATGTGATAAAACATTACTACGAGTTTAGATGAACTGGCATCAATTGACAGCATAGCAACAGCAGCCTCTGTATGTGCCTGCATTGGTTACAATCTGCAGTGACAAAAGCACAAGTACAATAAGTCTAATTCTTGGGCAAGTTATGTCTACTTGTATACTGTAATGTTAGACTGTATTCCTTTTAAACCATATGTATTTGCACATGCTTCAACACCTTTAAAGTATTTACCCGCTGTATACCCTCTCCCCCTTGCGCCATTTTCATATTATATTAGGATTCCACCAGGCTATGTCATGCTGTTTTTACTGAATGGAGATTAGGCAAGAAGATAACAATTACTCCTAGGATGGATGGTGTACTTCTTCCTTACCTGCCATACTGGAGACATTAACCAGTCGGCCTTTGGCCTGTCGTAGCAATGGCAGAAATGTGTGTGAAAGTTTCACGGCTCCAAAAAAGTTGACAGCCATGCAGTTCTTGTAGATACTCATAGGAAGAATCTCTCCATCAGCTATGTATTCCAGGATACCAGCATTGTTTACTATACCCCACAGTCCTTTGAGGAGAAACACACTATTACAGTAGTTATAAGTTACTGTACAAACTCTTGTCGAAGATGACCAATAACAATAATTTAGCGATACGCCTGCCACAAGTCGGTTATTTACTAAGCATTTTATGTCAGAGCTGCCGACGGGCCCCTCCATGGAATGGCATCCTCGGTCCTAATACCGAGGGATAAGTAGTCACGTTCTCTTTTGCTTCACACAATCAGATAGATAAGATAGGTATAACTAATCTCTCCAGTTGTGTGATTGATTCTGGAAGTCGGCTTGCCACTTTCCCAGAATCGGAAGACTGAGCTTGAAATGCTGCGCAACTGCGCTCTGTTTAAAAAAAATAAATAAATAAAAAATAATTCTTGGCGACTGTAGTCTGCTTTCCCTAACCTACAACATCTGTTTTCTGTTTTTTCCTCTGCTTTTTTCAGCTTAAATAATAAATAAAAATAATTGAGAGAAAAGAGAGTTGTTTTTCTACCCTCAGTACCTCAGTGCCTTTGGTGCTCCAGAGCCTCTTTGCCTTGATGCTTTGGCGTACTTGGTGCTTAAATGTTCCTTGCATCAATACCCTCGTGCCTCATTGCTTCGGCACCCTCAGTGTTTAGGTACCCTTAGTGCCCAGACTATCTGTACATCGGTGCTTTGCCCTTGCACGTCCTGCGGAGGGATGCTTTCCCCACAGGACAAACAGCTCAGATCGTGACAAAACATCTAGCGATCTCAGAGGCCAAAAGCAAATTAATACCAGTGCAAAGTATGGTTTACTTGGGTCGCCAGCTCTATTCCCTTAAAATGCAAGCCTATCTGTTGGACGACAGTGGCCACAATTCACAGCTGTCTAACCCTGTTTCAACAGGGATTCACAGTACAATTGGTGTTCCGGGAACTATTGGGTCTGATGGCTGCAGCTTCATCAGCCACCCAGCTAGGGTTACTCTACATGCACCCGATTCAAGCTCAATGCCTTCTGGCTACACCCCAAACATGATAGACACTTGTCAGCTGACTGTGTCTCGTGTATACTGTGAAGCCCTGCACTGGTGGAGGCAAGCCTCTCACCTGCGCAAAAGCATAAGGATGAGAGTGATCCACAGCCATCAGGTGATGACAACAGACGCATCCAACTCCGGTTGGGGAGCAGTCTGGACAGGCAGAAAAGTCTACGTGTACTGGTCGGGTTACTGGACATCTCTGTACACAAATGCGTGGAACTGCGAGTGGTTCACCTCAATCTCCAGCATTTCCTCCCAGTGCTCTCCAGCGTAGACATGTCGTTATCCGCACAGACAATATGTCTGTAGTAGCATATGTCAACCACCAGGGAGGACTTCGGTCCCCGGGGTTGCACGGTATAGCATTTTGGCTATTGACATGGGCAAAAAGGAACCTTCTATCCCTCCGGCTGTGCATCTCCCTGGAGTGGTGAATTGGGTCGGCGGACCTCCTCCCAAAGGAGGAACCTCACCCGTCAGAATGGCAACTTCACCCTCAGGTGGTAGAGCGCATTTGGGAACAGTTAGGGAGGACCCGAGTCGATCTCTTTGGCACGGCAGAGACGACTCAATGCCCCCTATGGTTCTCCCTCCACCACTGCGGTGGTCCATTAGGCATCGACACCCTAGCACACAAGTGGCCCAGGACACTCTTGTATGCATTCCCACCAATACCGCTGCTCCTGGCATTCCTAGAGAAAGTTCAGTGACAATGGGCAACAGTTCTCCTGGTGACCCTGGAGAATCTGGTTTGCAACCTTTGCCAGCTTCTGCATGGCCAGCCTTGGGAGATCCCGTTGTGCATGAATCTCCTCAGTCAGGCGAGAGGCACTCACTGGTACCCAGAACCAGGCAGACTCCAACTGTGGGTCTGGCCCCTTTATGGGACCGTCTCGCCTTGGGGCACTCAGATGCAGTTGTCAGAGCCCCCTCCACAAGGTCGTTGGATGCCTATAAGTGGAGGTATTTACAAAATTGGTGTATGGCCAGAGGTCATGACCCCATTTATTGCCCTATGGCAATCTCCTTACAGTTTCTGCAAGACTTGCTAGAGGAGGGTAGATCCCCTCTACACTGAAAGTGTACCTAGCAGCCATATCTGCATGCCATGTCCCAATAGACTTGGTATCCAACAAGGTGTCGTTACGCACAAACCCCGCTTTCCTCCCTAAGGTGGTGATGGCTTTCCACTTGAATCAAATCAGTTGAACTAGAGGCTTTCCATCCACCTTCTTTTTCTTCGGAGGAGATCGGAAAGTGAATTCCCTCTGCCTGGTTTGGGCATTGAGTGATTATGAAGATAGGACGAGAGCACTGTGTCAGTCTGACCAGCTCTTCGTCTGTCATGGTGAAAGGACCCTGGTAAAGCCCTCTCGAAACTGTGACTGTTCCACTGGATTGTGGACACAGTTTCCGCTGCATATACTAATGCCGGCCTACCCCCACCTGGGTGTGGCTATGTCATGGGCCTCTTTAGAGGTGCCTCATTGACCGATATTTGTACTGCAGCTAGCTGTGCTATTCTGCTTACATTCACCAGGTTCTACCGACTCAATGTGATTGATCCCTCTATGCCTTCATTAGGCACAAGGGTCCTTGAGGTTGCACGCTCACACCAAAGATTAGTTTGGTGGTAGTGAGACATCCCTCATTTGTTGTCCGCTCACACTCCCTCGCGAGGACTTTGATATACTTTCCCAAAAGTATTGTTGTTGGTCGTCTTCGAACTTGAAAGGGAACGATAGGTTACGGATGTAATCCCGGTTCCCTGACAGAGAAGACGACCAACAAACCTTGCGAGGTCGCATCATTCACGTTTGTGGGTTCAATGCAAAAGACAGCGTGATCTCCATGGAGTGACTATTTATTCCCTCGGTAGGCAGGACTGAGGACGTCACTCTATGGAGGGGCCTATCGGCAGCTCTGACATAAAATGCTCAGTAAATACCTCACCTTTGGCAGGCATATCCCAAAAGTATTGTTGTTGGTCGTCTTATATTTCAGGGAACTGAAACTTATTTATTGTACAAATATTATCAATCAATTGACAGCATGTTAATTTTCCAAACTAAAATAAAATATAAAGAGGTTTCCTGAATCATGGAACCCATGTTTTTGGACAAGTCTTGAGGAATCTGTAGTTCAAATCTACACCTAGGTTTATTTTCTGTAAGTCAAATACTAGGGTAAGGTGTCCCAAATATTTAAAGGAGGAAGATCATTATTAGATACCAGTACTGTGAGAAAGCACAGGGAGCTTAATAACATATAAATCTGCATCTGCGATATAAATGTTTCCCATTGTAAAAGCAAAGCAAATTGTAATAAACAATTGCGAAGCCCAGAGAGCTTTTTTTAAAAAAAATAGGGCAAACCACTGTAAACTACAGTAAGTTAAATCATAAAAGGAGCTGGCAAAGTTAACTCCAAACAATCCTTCAAGCACAGACTAGAACCCAGGACACGATTGTAGCTCAGTTGGCATGCTAGATATTGATGTTTTCATGGTCTACCATACGGTTTTCATTTGCAAAACAGAAGTACTTGTTATCTTTATAGACATATGTCCTCACGTTGTGTACATTACTGCATGTGACAGCACACTCTGATCGTACACAAGCTGATATTACAAAATATACCCTGATAAAAACAAGCTTTACTGGAATATCCTAGAACAAGATGTGACTTGCACCCTTGAACCAGCCTGCACAGTACCTGTTTCTTCAATGTGTAATTTAACTTGATAATAGGCTTGCTCAATCTGTGCAGTGTCAGTCACATCTATCTGGAGGACAATAAGCCTCTCTGAACCGCTTCTCTTCAGTTCTTCAGAACCCAGGCCCTGTGCATTCAAAACCCCGGCAAACACAGTAAAGCCCAGCTTATGAAGATGTTTCGCCAAGGCATGACCGAATCCAGAATCACAACCTGTTAAATGATGGGAAAGCTTAGTATTTAATATAATCTCTGAATTTGTTATGGCCTGCATTGGGTCTTTTATATTAGGTATATATAAAAACAGAAGACCCTGTATTTCCATTAAACCTCCATTTATTTCTAGTTTTTTTAAAATACAGAAAGTGGATTAACAAAGTTACATTAAGTGAAATACACCTCTCGTTTTAATATCTGCATTTTACTGAAAAAAAATCTGAACGACAGAGAAAGGAAGAGGTACCTGCTTTTAAAGACAACTTGCAAAAGAGAAAATAGGGACACTGCTCAACAGACAGCTTGCTCGTTGAATAAACAAATCTGCTATTTAAATGCACTGAAGATCTTTTGGAAACAACTCGAATCTAATTAATAAAAGTTATGAAGTGCAACATAAAAGAATCACTTTATATGAATGTGAAAGTCATTAATAACCCACTCAAACGAATATATCTTCCTTCTCTAGAGCTACTAAAATAGATGATGTTACATTCCCCCATATGCTCAAAGACACACACCTACTGTGATATTGCTAACCATCTCCAAATTACTTCACAATCAAGAATTAACCACTTACCTATAAACAATTAGCACACTGTACTTAAAATGCTATGCAAAACATAACTTAAAAACATGTGAAATGTGACATAAAAAATATGTTTGGGGTAAAATTGTAAGACTTCTTGTATGATGCCTCAGATTTCAATTACGGTAAAAAGACCAAAGGCCCAGCCAAAAACAATATTTAGCTACTGTATTTAAAACACAACTGAAAGTGGCCCAGCTGAAGTTTTTCAGAAATCTTCTGGTGATATCCAATTATAAAAGAAGTATGGAACTTTTAGATAAAGAGTGTATTACTCAGTTGCTAAACTAGACACTATGTACATTTCTGTTCTTTAGCAGTTAGCTATGATATATGAAAGCATTTAAGGTGGATGCTCCAATTAAACTGTGCACAGTAGCATATGGAAATGTATGCAGTTGTTTAGGAGATTTTGTTATATTTGACCTAGCTATGACAATGTGAATTCAATGTCCTTAAAAAACATTTTTACACTGAATGTATTCATATTTGTTAAAACAGAATGTGTGTTTTCAGTTGGGTCAGTCAGTATGTATTTAAAGATTAAACAGAACATCTTACCTGTAATCAGTACTGCTTTGTTGCCAACTAAAAGGAGTTTCTCAGACCTGGCCAGCACGAAGTGGGAGATTAGGTAACCGAAGGAGAGCAGGAGAAGCCCAGAGTAACCTGGGAGTTTAATAAAACACAGAGGCACACCTACAAACACCAGAAACAGGCTGAAAACCCACGAGAGACCCAGCTTCAAGCCACCCCTTATGACTTGTAATATCACAGCCGCTGTATAGAGTGCTGTCACTGCTCCATAAAGCACAGAGGCACTATCCATTCTGAGGAGAGGCAGGTGAGGTCACACTTCCTGATCAACAGTTGTTAATTAATTGCATATGTTCTTCACTGTGGTTGTGCTCCACTTTATAAGAAAGTGACTATATAAACCACACCCTCCTCCATAGTATCTTCCTATCATTGGTTTTATCCTTGTCCATTGGAATGCAGGTTTACTTTAAAACTTGGGCAAAGGAACTGTTTGTTTAGTGTGTTCCAATAACAACATGTAAGGCATTGTGGCAAAGCGTAAGCCCTGCACATGGGGGAAATATGTAGTTTATTGTATGTTTTTTTGTTAATTGTTAACATATTGATTTAATTGTTTAGTTGCTGTGGCGCTCCGCCGGGGACAATAACCTGTCTGCGTGGAGCAGCAGCTGAAAGCGGCACCTTTTGATTTATAGTTTGTTGTACTGTGTTTTATTTTGCATTTTTGTAGTTTGCTGTATTAGTCCTCTGTGTGTTACCATCGCTGGTAACGTCACATGACCACCTTTATTTTACTTTCGTTTGTTGTTTGTTTGTTAATAAAACCTGTACCGGCATTTCAACATCAACACGTCTGTCTCTGTGTGCTTGAACAGCGGCGACCCACATGCGTGACACAAGGAAGACCCTGACACATGCATGATTTTAGTTCCTTAAAGTGGGTTCTTACTGTCATTTAATCCAATTGGCTATAGCTTTCAAATGTTCAGTTTTGAAAGAAACAGGATATCACAAGCCAGTATTTTAATTTTAAAACATGACATTACTACACTAGGTGAAAGGATGTTCTCAGTTCCAGGAAATGTGTTCCTTTTGCACTTCCTGTGCCATTTCACACCTCAGCAGTCCTGGTGGTCATCTGACTGGATGCATTGAACTTCAGGGATTTAGTTGGTTCAATTAAATAATTTATAACAATGAGCAGGAGTGGAAGGGCCAACTTCGGACACCCCTGATGTGAAGGGTAGAGATTACCCAAGTAGGAAAGTGAATTTAAGGTGTTAAAAGATATGGGTTAATATTATAGTTCAAATGTTCTGTTCTGAAACAAAACAAAAACAAAAGAAGATCAAAAGTTAGCAATGCCTAGTAACCAACTCCCTAAAAATAAATTTACAAGATCTAGACGGTGATATATTGTGCCATTTTTTCATCTCATGAATGTCAATCACAGAACATTCTGTAGGAAACAGGGTGGACAATCCTGAAGCAGACTAAAAATAAGATGCAATTATGCAGTAAAATATCCTGAAAAATAAGTTTATTTTTTATTGTATAACAAAAACAAAGATAGAATTAGGTGTTCTTGCTGGGCAGTATACTTTATAAATTATACATTATTGAATCTTTAAACACCATAATAAAAGCAGTATTGTTTGTAGCCACTTGGATGAGATCAAACACATCACAGGGGCGGCCCAACTCAGAGTTAGCATTTTGTTTCCATTGGTGTCTCCAATTAAAACATTATGAGTGTTTACAGGCTGCTTGAAATGATAGATATGCCCGACACACTCTCACTCACAAACAGATTAGATCTGGAGAATCACGTATCCAATTGCCATGAAACTTGTTACGAGCATTATTTAGCTTGAGTTGTTGAGAATATCTTGGTATACAGAGGTGTCTGTATGTCACACTAACATTTTTGAACAGCCTATATCTGGTCTATGATAGCCTTATTACATTGTGATTAAATATTTAATTACCCATTCTTATTCGATACTATTCTGTACACAATTAATATAGTCATAGTCAACGTTTCATCATACCAATAGCTCGAATTTAGAATGTACAGCTGTGGTGGAGGATGTAAGTTAGTGACATAGAGCTTATTCAGACAATACTAGCATTGTCAGATAACTTATTATGAAAACATTTTGGTGTATACCACAATATACTAAATTACTGCCAACCTATTTTCTATAATTCATAGAATTATAGAAAATTCTATCACATATTTTTCTTAGTATTTTGCCCACCCCTGTCGGTTTCTCTGTTGTGCATAAAGTGTTGATTAATTTTTTCAAATCCTTTTAACCCTTATATTTGCAATGAGGTGCATGAAATAGGATTTAACATTTACAGAAAGATTGGATCTGGTCATCATCATCCAAATTGTTAGTTTCTAATGATACTTGAGTCACTATCAAATGTATTTTAAAAGAAATGGTTTTGAAAGTCTTCAACTAAGGCAAGTGCACCTCAAACATGCGTCTCAATCAGTTTAAACAAAACCATCACCCAGGAAACAATTGCGTAAAACTTAATGTTTAATATTAATAATGTACAATTAAAAAAAGAAACCAGGAGCTATCAAAATGCAAAAAATTCAGCTGAATAGGTGAAAACAGTATACATAAAAAAAAAAAACAAACAAACAACAAATCATTTATACCTAACAATGCTAAAGGGGTTTAGGTTTGGCGTGTGCAGAACTATTCCATTCAGGAGATCAATCTTGTTAAACACAGAAAAAAAACAAGTTATCACTTTAAACCAAGCTATAGTCTTTAAGAATGGATTAGACCTGTTCTGTGAACAGCAACGCCTGCACTCTAACATTTATTTGCATAAAGATTAGAAGGGACTGAGTGAGACAACTAGATGTTACATTTAAAGTCCTATGGGAGAAGAAGCACACACAAGAATATAACAGCTGGTTGAGACAGTTACGGCATTAACATGACTTTGTATAGTGTTCAACCATGAGAACAAAGCCTGAAGGAGTTCTAAAAGCACTGTATGCTACAGCTTTCATTCTAAATGAATTGGGGGGGAAAACACATTGGGATAGTTTTTTTTCTTTTTTTTAAAGAGCATAAAAACATGACCACAAGCTGCCACAATTAGTTGATTAACAGATATTTGACATCATTTTCAGAACGGACACGGTCGTCTCTTCTGCTGATCAGCCTTGAAATAATGCATTTTCAATGGCACAAGCTGAATTCCATTTCAGGTTTGTCGAGCAAACTGGAACATTAGCTACATTTGCAGTAGCTGAGTGTTTGTAAAAGTGACATTTTAAAGTCAAACGAGGAATGTTTAGATTTTATTTCTTGGTCTTTGTACATGAGGAGTATTGATTGGAAACAATTGCCAAAACAAGCTGTGCCTGTTTCATGCAAAGTTTAAACTTTGGCCTGACTCTTACTTAACTTTTCATGCTTCTCTCCACACGTACCTTCCAAGTCTCTGCATAAGAAATCTTTGTTGCAAATTTTTTTTTTTTTTTTTTTTACACTTTTTTGCAATCATTTAAGTTTCAAACCACTATAGGAATATACTAAAGCCTTCACTCTAGACATGGAAAAACATAATAAAATTAGAAGCATTCTTAAAACGTGTAGAATAAGTTTGGGTTTATATATATATATATATGTGAAATGTGAAAATGCACAAAAGCACCATAAAAATGTATTTTTTTTTCTAGTTGGTTATCTTTTTTTTTTTTTTGGGGGGGGGTATTACAACACTTCTATCATATACAAACAGTTCACTTGAAATGACAGGCAAATCTCAGAAACATACACAAGCTATTGTTTTGCCGCAGGTGGACAAGAGTGTTTTTCACAAGAGACCTGGGATTGTCATGGTGAGGAAATGCAGTATCTTAAAGTTAATAGGAAGCAGCGGGCCTACGAATTACACAAACACACAACACACACACACATATATATATATATATATATATATATATATATATATATATATATATATATATATATATATATATATTCATCTATCTCAAAGTTAGAATCTACTAATTATAACCACCGGATACCAGCAAAACATCCAAAAAGTGCTTCTAAAGGCCACTTGCTAGTGAAAATCTGCTCTTCTCCACACATGCACATCTACTGTATCGAACTGATCACTCAAGTCATTTGGCTGGAATTGCTTCTAAAACACAAGTTGTTTAATTTCAGTTCAGCCTGGTATAGTAATATTAGAATTATTTTCAGATGCTGCCAAATGTCAAGCAAAAGAACAGAGTTAAACCTTCTTCCAATCTGAAGCGGCAGGTTTTCCAGATTCATGTGGGTTATACACACAGGCTCAGAAACAACAATGATCTTTTTTAAACAGAGCTGCAATTCTGCACCCAGGTCTCGGACACATCCCTTATGAAGAAGTAGCATGAAAATAACAGGTTTGAAAGCACAGTATTTTCAGACTGCTAAAAACCCATTTAATTATTTATTTGTATTATTATATTTGCCCCACCTTCTTATACAATGGCCCCCGTCTATTAGTTGACCTTCCAGAACCAGTTATAAAGTGTGTGGCAGAGCAAAGCTCTGCCCTTTTTAAATTGCCAGGGATGTGGTTAATTTCCCCTACCTGCCTGGGTTTATTGTGTTCAGGTGGCTGGGGTTGATTAGTTGATTGGGTTAATTAACGATCAATCAGTGCCCAGCCACCTGACATAACAAGAGGCCTCTACTTCTCATTTGGGAGGAGGGAGCTGAGGAAGCAGGTTGGTGTTTGTATTTTTGAAATTTTGCTAAATCCAGTGAAGGCATTGCCCAGCCTGGAAACCTTTATTTGTGTTTAAATCCCTTTATAATTGCACTTTATTTTGTATTATTTATAATAAAATTAGTATTTTTTTTGAACTGCAGACTGTCTCTGGGCCTCTATCCACTCGCCAGCCTGCCACAAGGTGATATGTTTGTGCCTCATGTGCCCCATAATGACATTCCATTACCACTTTCTCCTTATAAGGCTCAACACAAACAGCATGGTCTTGTAAATGGTTCCCAAATCTATCATTATAAAAAGGGGGCGCATTAATTAGAACACAAGTTTCAAAAACAGCACAGCCACCTCATAACAGTATGTTTGTGACATGATAGATGTTTGAAGCCATGGTTTCACAATGCTCACTCACTCCATGTATGATGACATAACGTTTTGTGCATTCTTGGTATTCAATTATTTTACTCAGCAATATCATTTGGACTGTACAAACTGAACACTGGAACAGAATGGTAAAAAGGGAACAGCAGAGAGAATGAGCAGCATAGAGAGACTGCAGGATGAAAGGGTAATAAACGCAACACAAGTTCAAAATTCAACAGATGTGAAAGATTCACCTGAATTTCTGTAGGTGATAAATATTGTGTCCCATTGTTCACACTACTGTACAGCGAGATCCTCCATGCATATTTTCTGTTGAAAAGTTCTGTTGAGTCATTTGTTTTTGTAACAGTTTTTTTTTTTTTTTTTTAATGGTTTTTTCATATAAATAAATTTATTATATAAGAAATATTTAAAAGAAATATCAAAACATACCCGGCTGATCAAACAACGCTATAATTTATATATATATATATATATATATATATATATATATATATATATATATATATATATATATATATAAATATATATATAAAAATAATCAAATCAGACATTTTAAAAAATGGTTAAAACAAGAAAAATACATATACATGAAACTCTCCTAACCAAAGAATTCAAGAGAAAATAACCACATAAAATGGCATGCTCTCCTTTGACGGGCAATATAACAGATGTGGTCTGAGATCTCCTTAGCACAGCAATACAGGAGACATGTGTGGTCCCTTGTGCTGACCAGTTAACAGTGGAACTACCCATCTCACACATCCAAAAAAGCATTGAACAAGGAGGGAGACACAAGAAAGAATAGGGGACTAAAAAAACAGAATCAAAAGTATAAAATGTGCCAACATCATTGACACTTTTTGCTATGTGTATGTGTGTGTGTATATATATATATATATGTGTGTGTGTGTGTGTTTTTTTAAAGGCTATCACGGGGACCTTGATAAACTGTTGGCAGCGAAGACCTTGTTCAATGTGTTTAGCGCAGATTAACACCAAGCTGCATCAAAAAAAATCACTTTCAATAAGAATCTTCAGAATTTGCTTATTTACTGTCACAAAAACAGGGCAATAAAACAAAAAGTGGCAGTTGGGGATCGGTTGCACTTCTCTCTAAGGTGCGCTCACCTTTCCTGAGGACTAAAAAAATACATATTTAAAAAGAAAGCTGTAACACCCATTTAACTTTGTATTTATTAAGAAAATCCTGACGTTTAAGGAATTCCTAATATCATCAGAGCAACAATAAAGTCCAAATAAGTAATGAAGAATCCAGCTGGTTTTTGAAAGCTGTATGTCTGTGCAACATATTGTAATAATAATAATAATAATAATAATAATAATAATAATAACCCCCCCCCCCCCTCCTAACCCCCGCAGGGGGGAGTACCCCTCATGTGTTCCCTGTGACTAGCATGTAACTCAACCCACTCCACAAAGGGACAACAGGACGCTCCCCACACATACAAAAAAAGACAGAGAGCTCCATAGATACAATGGGAATTTTAGACATCTGTTAGAGCCAGACCAATGGCACACTGTAGTCCTGCGAGGGGTGTGTGGGTAAATACATCAGCATGGTGCGTCGCAGTGGGTGTTTGGATGTGTGGACGTTCAAGACTTGTCTAGGTATTTCTGTGTGGGATGCAAGCCTGCTTTATTGTTAGTGACCAAAAGGAAAGCAGTGATGTAAAAGGAAACTTCACGTTTAAAGGGCCAGGGCCAGCATCTCAGAAGATCTTCCCCTTCTTCTTGTTCTTTTCCATTGTTCTGGAGAGAAAGTAAAGAAATGTATCTGGTCAGACAGCAGCTCTTTCATTCTGTAGACAGATGGGTTCAGACCTCCTTGTACACGGTTACTCAGGGTGCATAGATTTTGCGGTACATTTGATTTTACTAGTTCACAGATATGCCAGGATAAGAAAGCATGTGCTACAGAGCAATGGAACAACAGCACTCCATGTCCAAAGTTGGTCATGTGACCAACAACGTGCCCAGCACCTCCACACAATACAAGCTGTTGACCCCATTACTCATGGCCTACAGTTGCTACAAATTATTTTGCTCTATGATACATGTTTGACAAGCAGATCTTAGCCTGTTTAAAAAGACACTGAGGAGCAACAATGGAAAAAAAAAAAACATGTCTATTTATTTGTAATTGGTAAATTGCATAATGAATGTTTTTAGGTTTAAAAATCAACAATAAACACTAATGCCACCCCCGATTATCTGACATGATAAAACTGTTTACTCTGTTTTTGCCAATAAAAATCTGAAAAAAGTCACCTGTTTCGTTGCACATCTTTGTATAACCCTCTGTGAAGCACGCACCTCATATGATGTGTAAAACATGTGCCCTTGCTAACTCTAGACCCTAGCTGATGCTAGATATCACACCAAGACGATATCTGAACTTGGGATATCCTGTCCTTGACGCTCTCGTTTCACTGGAAGTGTTTTTGGCAGGAGACCCTTACTTTGAGGCATCGAGTTTCTGTTGCTCCAGGATGCGTTGCTGGGCCTCCCAGGACACCTTCTCCTCCTCATACTGCTTGCGTTTTTCCTCCAGTTCCTTGTACTGAGCATCCAGGTTCTTCTTCATCTGCTCGTGCCGGCGCTCCAGCTGAGGGAGGAGAGCACAGCGAAGGGGCATCAGAGACAGAGAGTGAGAGTGAGAGGCGGAGAAGGATTTGGGAGAGGAGCAAGATTGGAGAGAAACAGCAAGAGGAAGCAAGGCTAGCATTGAAAGAGGAAGGAAACAAAAAGAGGGAAAGCAGGGAGAGGGTTTACAAGATACAGGAGGATGGAAGAGAAAAGGTCAGGAGTCAGACAGATAGCAACCTGATGGAACTGGAATTACCTCAGCTTCTGAATCCTTTAGTTTTTGTTTCTTTTCTTTGACCTTCATCTCAAAGACTTGCTCCATCTCCGTTTCCATTTTCTTCATCTTTGTCACGTGTTCCCTCCGCTCCTCCTCCATCTGAGCTAGGGGGCTCCTGGATACAGGATACACAGAGTCAGCTCTGGGCTAGTCTACCTTACTTTTTTCAAGTATCAAAATGTTTTTTGTGGCTATATTAAGGTTGCTTTCTGATGAGTGTAAACAACTGTTTTCTATATCTATTACTTAGGCAACAACACGTGGTATTACAAGAGATTAAAGACCGGTTCTATACAAGTGTATTAAAGTGTTTGTAGCTTACACAATAATTCAATAAATCTCATCTGTTGTGCACTTCCATTCCTTATACAGGTCTTAAAATGTCCAGTTTGGAAATAACAAAACATAAACTGAACACAACATGTGCATCGGCTACTACACTTAGTTTAAAATAAATAAATAAATAAATAAACAAACAAACAAATATTTGCAAACCATGCTTTCAGTTAGTGTTTCATTTGTTTGGTCATATTATATAAAGTGTGAAATGTCCCCACCCAGTCAATGGCTTTTTCCTGTCACTAACCAACCAACCACCTGCTTCTCATATTGACTGACATGCATTCCAGCCAGTAACATGTTTCAATCCAGAAGACAAGCTTGAGGTGAAATGAAGTGCAAGTGTATCAGATCCTGTGAATAAGGTTTAGAAAGAGAACTGCCTCCAAGCTAAATTAGTACCAGATATCCGCTTTTAAAATGAAAATGTGTTGCTGCAATGCGTGTTTCTTTCTAAACTTATGCAGCCAATAGAAGTGCAAACTAGGTAAGATTTATGGAATTATTTTGTAAGCTGCAATTCCTTTAAGGAAATAAAAACACTGAATATGCTCCCTTCACAACGAAGCACAACTACGACAGGCTTACTTGGTGAGCTGCCCCTTGGTCTTGGTGGCATCAACTCCGTTGCATGTGACAGCAGCCAGCTTCCTGCTCCTGTAGTTCTCGTAGTGCACATTGTTTGTGACGTCCTTCAGATCCTGCATGTGTGTCCTGAGCACAGAAAAATACTCGTCATTGGTCTAAAAAATACTCACGATGCACCACATTTCAATACTGCCATCCAGGTTGCATCAAACCACTGTCCATTATTAAAACAAGTCGAAAAAGAACACATTTCTATTACAGATCTCTCCCTTTACACTGGAACTTTATAGTTGGGAACCATAGTAGGAGACTGTGCTATTTGTGTTTCTCTTATAGCGAGAATGAAAGAGCTCATGGAATGTCAATATGGGGTAAACTGGAGCTAAAATGCAGTTACCTGATCAGCATGTTGCGTAGAATTGTGAAGTCACAGTGTTCACCATTTTCAACTGAAAGAGAAGAAAGCATTCCATAAAATTACCATCTGTGCCAACGAGATGGCAAAGATTACAATCTGGTGTCTTCAGCTGAACAAAAACCTCACAGATAAATCTCTGACACGCCACGTTCAACAGAAACAAACCAATCCATTGTCTCTTTATGTAGTTTCCTTTTGGCTCCAAGTCAGCTGTCAAAGCTGTCAAAAATGGAAGGAAACAGACAATGCACTGGTACAAGGTCATTTCCTTTTTCATGCCCCTGCTACAGGGACATAAACTTTGTATTGAAGAACTCTAGGAAACAATTTTTTGGCACAGAGAAACCATTGTAGACAGACTTTTAGAAGCACATTTGTTTGCCACTACAAGCGTTCAATGGCCACAGTTCATCATCAAATGTTTTATTTAACAGGGACAATGTACAATTTTTAACATTCAAGTCCCAAGATGTATTATACCCAGACTCAGCTATAAGCTAATTTATAATTGGGAGCCCCTGGGCTCATAAGAAACCAAAAAAAGTGCATGACCACATAGTCATAAATCACTGATCACGTTGCACTTCTGTCACAATAACCTTGGGCTTGCCTAAGCCAGTAAGAAATCAACCATTTAAAAGGTAGCTTTCCAGAAAAGTAGTGGCATTGCTCATGCCTCCGGCATTGACAGCTGCAGGATGCAGCTTGAGGCACAGGCAATTGCTGAGACCACATTGTTAGGAATCCCTGCTCAGCCTGCTCCGACAGGTTCGGAACTGTCCGAGACAACCTGGGTGTTTACGATGGGGATCAAGCACTCTATAAAGGGGTGTCCCCCTCGCGGCACCTGATCTCGTACAGCAGGGTGGTCCAGGTGGACTTCAATAGAACACAGCATTCCTCCATCATAAGAACAGAATCACCTCGGTATGATAGGGATGATACAAAACTAGTCTTTGCTTCGATGTGTGGTTGTTCAGCCCCAAAACAAGAAGCAGAGATCTCTGGACAACATGATAGGTTTATCATTCCTGAGTATGGACAATCAGAGGCCAATTAGTGCTGTGTTTCTTCCAGCGCTGCCTTACCAAGATTTACCTCAAAACAATGATGATGAATGTGCAAGGCTGCAGAGGGTTACAACCCTTTTAAATTGCACTTTATGTTTTTAAAAAGATGCCACGTGTGACCACAGTAATAAGCACACCCATGCATAATGGAGATATTTTGAGTTTAGTCCAATCTTTGTTCAACTGCATCTTATACAGGGTGATTATAAAAGTAGACTATTTCAGCATGGTATAGCAGCAATGTATTTATCATATAAATGTACCACTTTCAGGATACAAAATGGGAAGTGACATCTGACCCAGAACAGTGTGTTTCCCAAGTGGAACAAAAGCAAAGCAATCCTGACAAACTTCCTTGAAATTCACTCTCCACTGACAATTCCTGTTAACACTGCAGGGCAGCTTGTTGACTGCCAGCAGATGGTGTCCCCTATAGCCATATGCACCACCCATAGTATTAACCATCACTTCCATCTTGCTTTTATTATACCCACAATGCACATCCCTGACAACAGGGATACAATGGAGGTGACTTTACATGTGGCACGACTTAGAGTTAAATACGGTTTATACAATTGTGAGGACACTTGGTTAGGACATTCTATTTCAGAATTTGGGAGATAAGGAGTGTCTCACCTAGATTTGTACACTGAAGGTAAGACTTCAAGTAGACAGGCACAATGAAGGCTCAAACCAAAACATTTGTCTGCTTGACTTTAGTATTTAGTCTTTGAAGTTATGCATGGATTTAAATCTGTATAGTCATTGTCAGTTATTTACTTTATTTTGTAACAGCAGCTGTGGTAGGGCATTTATTTTACTAACATACTTGGTGTATGATTTAATTATTTTACAGGAATGCCAAGTCCCAGTAGTCACTGCGATTTCACAACGAGTCTCTTCAAAGTAAACAATGGCTCCTTCTCCTAGGATTCATTTGCTCTGACTATCAGTACATTTACATGACAAAGCGTTTTCCAAAAACTGAATCAGAAAAACTGATTTTCTTAAAACGTCACTTTTCTGTGTTTACATGATTAACAATGGAAAATCTAATCAGAATTCAACTGTATACATGGATTGAAGTTTTTGGAAAACACAGGATATTTTCAAATGCAAAGTACTTTAATAGCCTAAGTAGGGTTTGAACAGACCGGACATTTCTGCAACCGAACGAAGACCAATCCAATAACTCAGGTGCTTTATCGAAGTGTCAGGTCTTAAATTCAAAGATTACTATCCTATACGTCTATTCAGATTCCCCAAAATGTGCAATCAACCTTTCCAACAGCTCTTCCTGTTCTATATTACCAGTTTCTTTTGCACACATTATTTTTTAAACTCTCACGTCATTTTAAAAATGGAAAACATGTGCAGACTTTAACAAATGTATTAATTTATCCCTAACTAGACAAATGGATGCATGCAGACTGACTACAGATTATTATTATTTTCGTCATTTTCTAAAATCACATGCAGGAGAAAATTGTCAAAGTGTGCACATGCGCAGTGTGCTATTTCAATAAGTTTTCCGGAAAGCATGTTTACACGATACACATTTTGTTAGTTTTTGGAAAATCTCTAAGTGCTGTTTTCTGAAAACTGACTTTCGGAATATTCCGATACATTTTTTTGAAAACTGTGTTTACATGACGATATCGGAATTAGTTTTCTGAAAAATATCGGAATTCTAATTTCCTTTAGGTAATCCTAGCCTTAAGTATATAATTCAAATATGTACAAAGAACTCCACACCAATTTTTATTCACAAATAACACTAAGAAATCTAATGGTTTACCATCTAATCGGTATGTCTTTCATGCAGCAAAGGTAAACTTGACAGCTACAAAGTGGTGGCAATGCATAGGTAAGATTTCCTGGAATTATTCTTTTAGCTGCTGTTGAGAATGGAATCAATTGGAAGGAGATATAGTGGAGGTGGTCATACGCAAGTACATAGGTAATTGCTTATCCAATTGTCATGAAACTTGGCATTAATTTTACTTGGCAGAAGTTATTGAGAGTATCTTATTCCTGGGATATATGGTGGTGTATCAGTACGTCACAAATATATAAACAGAATACAGTCTACAAATCAATACATGGTACCACACCTTTTAGCTGCAGCCAACACTAGATCTACACATTCATAAACAGAATCTGTATGCTATGAACAAGTATAAAAGTAACATACACTCCCGCCACAGTTTATAAACCCTGATCTATACCAACAGTAAGGAAAGAATAGCATGGAAGAAATGTTTACCGTAAATCACAAGCGAAACTCCAAAATTGATTTTCAATAACTTGTGCCAAAATTGTTAATACCAAGTTTCCTTCGCCATATACAAGGAAGAATTTAAACTATATACCCATCACAAGGGATTTCATCCCAACCAGGAGATAACAATACCCGTACGGATACTGGAGCTCTGGACATCAGTCATGGAGGAAGTCTCTAGTTTGGCCACATCTCCAGCAGTCTGCCAAAAGTAGCAGGTTAGAGCAACCTGGTACATGAAATTATCTTAAATAACATATTCCTCTGTTGTTTAGATTCCCTTTGTTTTCTGTTTCTGTCAGCACATCCTGATTAAAATGAAGAACTTATGCTTCTATAGAGCTCTTAGTTAATCCTTCCCTGTGAAATGAGTCATTTTGAAACAGTTGCACTAACGCACCACCAGGGAGAGGTTCTGAAATTTGGGTGCAAGGAAAAGATGAACGTCCAAGAGATCGAACTGTAGCAGAACAAATGAACATGCCATTCCAAAAAGAAAAACATCCAAAAGGGGTAGGATGCGGAAGGAAAAAAAACAAGAGATGGTTCATTTACCAAAAATGCCATCTGTCGGTCATGGAAAACAAAAGACAGAAAAAGAATGAAAAAAGTGGGGGCTGAGAATGTTAGTTTAACACTCAAGAACCAAAAAAAAAAAAAAAAGACCTTCATTAAAAAAAATTAAGACCAGAAGTGAACTGCTTAAAAAAATTAAAAAAGGGGTCACAAAAATTTAGTTTAACTGCTAAATCCCACTGTGGACAATATCCATTCAACCCTAAATCTGGCACCACCATACCTTCTGGCAGTGTGAAGACTGGTGCAGCTGCCCAGTCAGCCACAGCTAAGTTGTTCCCCAGTGCCCCACCAGATTTGGAAGCAGACGGCTGCATGATTCTCGAGTCATGCGCTAGACTACGAGCCCTCATACCTGGTTTTCATCTGTCACCGCTGTGAGCAAGTCACACATCGCAAGATTGCTTGCTGCTCTCCAGATATCTACAAGTATGCTGTTTGTTTAACTATCATAAACAAAAGTATAAAAAATAAATTAATACAATTACAACATTGCTTTCTTTTAAATTCTAGGACTTTAAAAATAAAATAATAAAATGGTATCTACCTCATTCTTGTCTGAATGAGACCAATAGATGAATCACCAATTCAGATTTTGCATGTATTTTATCAGCAAATGGTAGAATTGCACTGAAAAGAACAGCCTATAATAATACAAACAAGGCCAGTGCCTACCTTCCGCTACTCCCCAAGGGTACTGGCGACCTCTGACCTTCTTTCCATTGACCTCTATGACCACGTTGCTGCCAACCACTGCTAGGGGCATCCTCTCCTTAAACGAAAGCAATGGCAGCATGTTATACCAACCGCCATTCATGGAAAATCAAGGTTTCAAATGATTAACAATAAAGACCTTTACATACACCCTTTGGCAGAAGCATCTTACTAAGGCATTTGAAGCTTGCTTTTTTTTTTTTTTTTGCAAGAGACATTTTTGCTGAGACAATGTTGTTTCCGAGGCCCTCCGAGTCAGGCTCCAGGGGCCCCATGGTTATTATTATTATTATTATTATTATTATTAATTTTTATATAAAAAGGTGCCCTTTTGGAACACTGCCAGATGCACCCCAGATACACCCACTGGACTGTACCTTTATTTTCCGGATGACTTTGCTATCTTCATCATCCTCCGAGTCAGGGAACTCGTAAATCTTGATCTTGTGTTCCTGAATTTCCTTCATAATCTGGAAAAAAAAATAAGAACCATTAAATATCTCATTTCCAAACTAGACTCAGTACCTTAACAATAAGCACACTTGCCAACATTTGGAAACTGTTCAGTGGGACACTCGTTCCCTGGGGGGAGTTATACACATCATACACATCGGAGGGGTCATAAGCAAAAAACACTACCATATAATAATAGACGTATCCCCTCAACTCAACACCGCACAACCAGCATGCAGTAAACACAGACACAATTAAGCGTTCTTACCTTTGAATACCAGTAAGTTATTGATCAGCAGATCAGCCGCACGAAGAGCACAGCGTGTGGTTTTCACCAACTACTGTGCAGAATACATGATTTTTTTTTCTAATGTGTAAATTATCGGGACTTTCTTCCTATGCATCAGGACGCGGGATATTTGCTAGGAAATCGGGACTGTCCCGATCGTATAGGAACCGTTGGCATATACACTGAACATAAATATAAAACGCAACATGCAACAATTTCAAAGATTTAAAGAGTTACAGTTCATATAAGGAAATCAGTCAATTGAAATAAATTCATTAGGCCTGCACAGGATTTCACATGACTGGGAATACAGATATGCATCTGTTGGTCACAGATACCTTAAAAAAAAAAGGTAGGGGCGTGGATCAGAAAACCAGTCAGTATCTGGTGTGACCACCATTTGCCTCATGCAGCACGACACATCTCCTTCGCATAGAGTTGATCAGGCTGTTGATTGTGGCCTGTGGAATGTTGTCCCACTCCTCTTCAATGGCTGGCTGTACGAAGTTGCTGGATACTGGCAGGAACTGGAACACGCTGTCATACACGTCGATCCAGAGCATCCACCAGCCCTCCTTTGGCCGAGGACCATTGTTTACACCACAAAGGTCAATATTCAAATCGGGAAGAGCATCATTGTATTACATTTTCAAAGGTTGTTCACCCTATCAATGCTCGCCCGGTTCCCAGTAACTGATTGATCTCAAAACCGAAGTAAAACTGGGTCTCGCTGGATTGCTTAATAAAGCTAAAACTAGAAGGAAAATACTGTACAGCTAATTCAGCAGCTCCTTTCTGCTTCTACTGGAAGTTGTTATTTACTAATTTTATATTTACCGTCTATAGGTTGTCATGGATTTCACTGGATGGGTGTTTTGTGTATGAAATAATGTTTAACATTTTTTTAAAGCGGTTGAGTAAATGAAGTAGTGTGTGAGTGTACATGTGTGTGACAACAGCTCGCTCAAAAGCTCAGATGAAACGGGCAGAGTGCTGTGTCTTAACACCCTCTGAACATTCGGAAAGAATCATGTGATAGACCTTTAAGGAATGAGTCACACATCCAGGACTGCTATTTTTGCTTGAACTGTTTCCTTTGAAGCAAATTACTGCTTAAATTCACATGATGACATCAACACAACATATGTGAAGGACTAATTAAGTCATGGGATACTACTGTGTGAATTCTGGAAATATTAAGCTGCTGAATAACCCTCTCATTGAGAAGGTGGGGCATGACTTATACAGTTCGCATCAACATGCCCGCAATTTTTATTTATTTTTTTCCTTAAAATTACAGGTGGTTCAGGTATCACCCACCCCACATGTGATTTATTTTTATTTTTTCTTATAAAATGCACTGTCAATATAATTAAAACAAACCGCAAGTTTGAAATCCTGGTGCATACATGTACTTGATGTGCTACAGAAGCCCCTGCAGTGTTTGCAAGTACTTTATCAGGGCTGTATCCTGTGCTCTATCCTGTGTTATACCACACAATATAACAAGAGGAGGCCATATGGCCAATCTAAGCTCGTCCGGTTCCTAGTAGTAAAATATATATACCAAACGAGAACCCCCCCCACCCTCCACACACACACACACACTTTACTTCGGAATGTTCATCAGGAGGAGCAGCATTTCAGTGCATGCTCCCCCTGCAACAATGCTTGTGCTCGGATTGGAATGTTGGGAACAGGAAACCCACATTGTTGCAGGAGGGAGTGTGATCTGGATATGCGATGATGCTTATCAGAGTCTCTCTCCCTCTCCCTCTCTCTCCAACAAAACCCTTATGGTAAACCTGGATGAAAATCCAGGTTTGCTACAACACGTGTTTCTTTAAAAACTGCACTACTGAGACCACTGAAGCTATTGGAACAGTGTTAGCTACAATCACTTAAAGACCAGCTAGAGCTTACTAACATTTATTTTGTTAATGCTGGCTAAAAAGCATCTTTTTTCATACCTGCTTCTTGAACTGCTGGCACTCTTCGGGGGTGAGAGTGTCTGCTTTGGCAATCAGGGGAATGACGTTCACTTTGTCATGAAGTCTCTTCATAAACTCAATGTCCAGGGGCTTCAGGCTGCGGGAGAGAAGCATGTTGGATAACAGGAAGAAACAAGGCACATCTTCAAGGACTATGCTACTGAGCAAGCCTTCATTAAAATACAGCACAGAAGATGGTGTACTTTCTACTCAGTTTGTAACAGGCCAAACAGTATTCCTGGATGAACGAAGGATGAATGAGATTCTGCCTCAACATGACTAGGTAGCTCAACCCCCCGCCCCGTTCTTCCTTGTTATAGGCTGAATAGATTCAGTTTATCACGCTAGACTGCTTATAAAGAAACCAACAAGCATGGAATAGATTTTTGTCTTAACCAAAAAAAAGAAAAAAAAAAGACTCACTGGGGAAAAAGGGAACAAACAAGGCTTCAGTTCAGTGGAGAAGGTGAAACAGAAAATACCCATAAAGACAACAAGGCAGTCTTTCATCATTGTCTAAAACTGTCCGATTGAGATCACTGCAGTGAGATGTTCCGTTTCTCTAATGCAGTCACAAGCACTGTCTCAGCTGCCCTTCACAGCCCAGAACTCCTGCTCTACACTGGTATTGCGACAGGCTTTCGTGCATTTAACACTAGTGTCTGCTACATTCACTCCATTGCCCTGTTTATAAATACAGGGCTTTTATATAGTTATTCAGCAACAGATTAAGTCATTTTACTAAATCCAGTGAAAATAATCAGTCCATTATAAATCTGATCATTGAAATGGTTTGTGTAAGAGTATCCGTTTACAACAGTAAAGTTGTAACAGTGTTTCCAGAACAGGACGGTGGCTGGGCACAAACTGGCAACCCCGCACACCGCAAGGGAGCATCTTAACCACTATGCAAAGGAGACAGACTCAGCTTTTACCCACATCTTATCTCACCTACAAAAAACACTATAAAAAAACAAAACATTTCCACTATAAAAGCAAGCAAGATTTTACAGTATTGCAGCAGGCACAGCATTAGCCATTTAAACTGTACATTATGGGAATATGCTTTGCATACTCTTTATTACAGCTCTCTGAAATACTTGTCACTGCAGCATAATGAAAAATTGAATATATACATGTTGTGGAAGTGTTGTTACAGTAAAAGAAAAACATTTTTCATTCAACTTTCATGACTGCACATCCTTACACCCATTAAATTTGACAGCACTTGCAAAAAATGGCAAAAAAGTTAACGAGAAGTTTTTAATTGGCCTACTGGACTATTTAAAGATGTACACAGCTGCCAATGTGAATCTGGTCCTATGTATTTAAATACCACGGACCCTCATTCAGGGTGGAGAAAAACTGCAGCCCACGTCTCGGACCCAATCCAGGCAATAACTGGCTTGTTTACTAAAACTCTGTTATTTTTCCTCCCAAACAGTGCAAAGAATCATATGTTCCCTTAAAAGGACCAGCCTTGTGGTGTCTCAGACTTGGCTGGTACACAGAATAAACAGATGTTAAAAACAGCTAACTTCAGCCTGGATTCTGAGGCACCAGGCCAAAAGGAAACCGAAAAAAAAAGAGGCTAGTTTTCCTTTCTTTCTTTCTATGTTTTTTTTCAAAGCCTTACACACACAAAGGGCCTGTTATTTTACAGACCTCAGCGGGTGGAACCTTTCTGCATCCTGGTGCTTGGCAGGCAGGCAGGCAGAGCCAAGGAAATATGTCAGGAATGCAAACCTCAAACTGAAAAAGGCATGGGCCGTCTGTCATGCACTTCAGTCAGAGCACCAACAGACAGGCCCAAAAGCAACACAGACGTTGTTTTGCAATTTTTGGAGAATGAAGGACCTTGAACCTACCCCCCCCCCCCAAAATGAATTCAGCTATTATGTCACAGATCATACCTTGATGGAATATGTTCCTCTTTAACAAATGCAGAAATGCGAAAAGAAACATGGGAAATGTAATTACAAAAATCACTAACAGTCACTTTCAAGGTCTTTTTACAAATAGGGTAAGAAGTAGTCATGTGAATCAAGGTATACACTACCCTGTTTCTTTGATTCAGATGCTTCGCACAGCTAAACGTATTGATGGTATATTACTGATTATATTATTGACTAGATATTACATGGTGCGTGGAATCCTGACAAGTTAACTTCAAGTACACAAAGATCACAAAATAATAATTCCAGTAAACCTTATCTAATGTATTACCATCACTTCATAGATCTCTCATTGTCCTATATAAAAAGAAGCACATGTTTTTTTAAATGTGTATTTGATTTTTTCATAGCATTCATAAACAATAGAAATGGCAAACATATTTTACCCTCTATCCCATGCTGTATTCCCTGTTGAAGGAATGTATCCGACACACTTGCTTTTGGGAATATATATTAGGCAAGTCTTGCTGGAATTCTGCTGTTAGCACCATGTATATTTGACAGGGGGCTCAACTTGGGGAAAGCTACATATTGTATTGCCAGCATTAATCATCAGAGATCACACAGAGTTGAACCTCTCAGAGTACCACCTTCTGTGTTTAATTGGAGATGCTAATGACAGTCTCCTTTGAAGTACAAAAACTGAATAAACCTCTGAGGATGAAAAATGCTAGGCAATCTTTTTGAAAGCTGTTTGACTGCATTTTCTTTAGCACTGTGACACAGTTAATGTTCACTGAACATTGGGAAGCTATAGTCAATGGGTATCGAATGTCTATCTATCCAGAGATGGACTTTTGATTCTAGGGTATCAATGTACCCCAGTGTCATACCTGATATTACTGACTATGAATACTAGTATCACTGCCCCACTCAATAACAATGTGTGATCAGCCCTGCTGGTCAGAAATGACTCAAATGAAAATCAAAACCTGTTGTATAATTAATACGTTTCATGGTGTTCCAATGAAATACTCTCAAAGGCGAGTGAATTATTAGGATATTTTGTGAAAATATAAAACATAGAAAATGAGCAATCCTAACTATACGGTAGGGTGATCTTTTAAATAGCTAAACACATGGGATAGATGATATGCCTGTGTACGCGTCAATGAAAAGAGTGCTGCAGTACTCACCCATGGCCTGAGGGGGCGATGAAATACAGACAGCAGTGGACTCTGTTATCCGGCATCATCCTCCTGTTGACCCGAGATTCAGCATTCAGGAAATCCTCACATTTGCTGTCAATGTAGTTTATAACGGGCTGCCAGCTGAAAATCCGACAAACATCTTGAATATTCTTGAAACTGTCATTTAAAGTGTTACCGAACAAACTTACTTAACCATTGTTGTCCACATCACAGAAATATATTATCCATCGCTCAGGAACATTTAACAGGAGAATGAGAATATTTCTAAATATTGCAGAGTATACAGCTCAGACTCAATTTGTACTGACAATAGAACGGGACACACTATTTTTACACATATCTTTTTTTAACTGTGACAAATAAGATGAATACAGTACCCTGTATGAGCCATGGCTATCCCTACTGAGGGCTGTCAGAATCAACCAGGTACGTCTTATTATAAACTTCCAATTCATGTTACTATATTAATTGTTAAGCAACATTAATATGAGCCATCTGCATGTAGAAATAAAGTGTGCGATGATCTCCCGAAAATGTTGGCGGCTTAGTGCTGAGACTTCACAAATGTCGGTTTTCGGTTTGGTTTTATCTTTTGCTCAGTATTGTTCAGTTTGGAATTTTCTGAAAATGTCCACCAGCCAGCCAATGGATACTCACCAATTACTGTTATCTACTGCATCCCCAAAGCCAGGAGTGTCAACGATAGTTAGGGTTAGCTGGACTCCCCCTTCTTTAATAAGAACTTTAGACTGCTCAACCTGATGAGAGAGAGAGAGAGAGAGAGAGAGAGAGAGAGAGAGAGAGAGAGAGAGAGAGAGAGAGAGAGAGAGAGAGAGAGAGAGAGAGAGAGAGAGAGAGAGAGAGAGAGAGAGAGAGAGAGCTGATCAATTCAAGAACAGAAAGCATCACCATATCACCAACTAGGTTTGATCATGGAGGTCAAGTTTTTCAAGAGACACCTACCCAAAACACCAGTTGTACAGCCTGACCATGGCTGGAGAGGGATTAGAGGCTTAGGTGGTAACATTGAGTAGCCAGTGATGCAGTCATTCTGAAAATGTGCCATGGTAACATATTTCTAGCCCTTCTCATAAGACCCACAGCTATTCACTTCTATCATCGATTCAATCTGAATACTTTAAACCCACCCCAACTACTGAGTGGCAGCAAATTTCTATATTTCTATTGAAGCCACCTGTAAGATTTAAAACAAGACTACAAATTAGGAATTGAGACTTTCTCGCAGGATTTAAAACTATATTCCATTTAGATAGGGAGGATTGAATACAAAATTGCATATTGTGGCAAAAGGTAAAAAAATGCCTAGACACACAAAAACCCCACAAGAATGTGTCCGTGACCATAAGGGTTTTGTTGAAGAAAACAGCAAAGGAAAGAAGGTACAATTTAAGTGTGCAAGTAGTGTTGAGTTACTATAAACAGTGTGACAGAAAATATAGCATTTTGGAAAGTAACAGAAAACAATACATTTCATACAGTATATCAAAAGCCCCGATAACAAGGCACAGCTAAAAATAAGCACTGAAAAATGAAATTAATAAAAAACTTAACAGAAGCCCTAGGCGCAACCAATTTAAAACGAACCTGTAAATTATAGAATAATGAAATAACAAGAGAGCACTGTATTAATTTGGGGTTCTGTACACTCCACATCATTAGAAATGACATGTGGCTTTCTCGTGATTACATTGCATGAAGGCAGTTACAGCTGCAGGTACACCAGCCTACTCCCTGAAGACTTCTCACTGTAACACGCTACGCAGTAAACAGGCTTGCACGTGCCACTACCTGCAGACAGGAGGTTATTAGGGTCCTCTGTAACCTCTCCTGTAGGAAGCAAAACTAAAATGTGTATGTGTTTAAATAGCTAGTACAGAACGTCGGCGACATTCACTGCTGCACTGCCAACTACAAAATCTGAACCATCTGTAAAAAAAGCGTTTTGAGATATAGGTAACAGTCGGTCATAATTTCTTAATCAAAGCATCTGCTACATCTGCTACTGACAAGTGATCGTCTCCATTTCTAGTACTGTGCAAAAATCTGAAGTGTAACACCCACTTCAGTACTGTATAAAAATAATCACCAAAATAACATTTTACATCTTGAGATTTTCAACCTGTAACACCCATCAAGTAAGTAATACAAACTGAATTGTAGGACTGTCTTTAAAATGCACCCATCACAAACATCTGTTTATAAGAAAATGCTGTATGGCTCTCAGCTGGATCAGAAAACCTTGTCAGAACGTCACTGTTTTGATTCCAGCCCAATGAACTCGCTTCCATCTCACAGGGCCTGTGTGCCGCTGTTTACTTGTACTGCTCCCAGATGCTCATGTAAACAATGTTATTGATCAGTTCTACCTCAAAACACACATTCAAGTAAATAAATGCGACAGCCCCCCGGACCAGCGTCAAGCCTGTACTCTCACCTGACTCTTCAATGACGTGCAAGTCCAAACGGGCTCAAGGCGGTGGATAAAGTATTTTGCTCTTTATCGTGTCAGCCTGCGACATCCAGACACAAAACACGACACAGTGATGAAAATCGAAATGAACACACTTAACAAAGAGCCTGATCTTTCAAGCTTTTGCTTCAGTGAAAAATGTACCAATAACGCAGGAGGAAACAACTCGCCGACTGGTGAGTTTTGTTACTGTAATA
Source organism: Polyodon spathula (assembly GCF_017654505.1). NCBI lineage: Eukaryota > Metazoa > Chordata > Actinopteri > Acipenseriformes > Polyodontidae > Polyodon > Polyodon spathula. Next base: position 34,169,104 of record NC_054546.1, on the reverse strand, counting down.
CTTATCATCACCCGCTGAAAAAAACATAATTTCATTACCACACTGGAATTAACCAGTTTTTATGCGCAGAAGTTCAAATCATTACATTTCTCCAAAGAATTGTACATAGTATAGTATTTAATGTAATGTTTTCTGTTTAACCTGTAAATAAACCTAAAGGTTTTTTTTCCTTACATTTGTATGATATTAATTAGAAGTAGTTCTGTTTATCCAATATTTAACTAATTTCTTCCTGTATCAGAATTCACCTGTCATTATCTGTGCCAGTTCCTTTTGAGTACTTCATGACCTGGATGTAATCAAATAATGTAGCGACCTTTCAGCAAACCAGCAGTGACAGCATGAAGAATGTGGTGCCAAAAAGACTAGTGATATGTTGTGTGAAATATATACACATACAAATTATGAACAAAAAAGGACAAATAAAACTAGAAAAGATGACCAAATCTTAAGGTTAGCTGACCTTATGTTTGAATGTGCCGGGGTGAGACGCCACACTGGGATTCTTTCTATGACATTTCCACTTGGTCACTTTCTACTTTATATACTTGGTTACCCAGTCCATTGTAAACATTACCCCCTCTGTGTGCTTGACTCTCATGTGGGATTGAATGTGCCGTCGCGTGACTCTCCAATGAAGCGAGGTCGAAAGAGGATCCAGGCAGGGAATAGATTATTTTGCTCTTCAGCAGGTTAGCCTGCGCCATCCAGACACGAATACGATCGGACGATCTTTTGTTTATAATCTTTTGTTCCGGTGCAAAATGTGAAATTGTGAAGCTAACTCTGGTTGCAAAAATAAAGGGAAAACATTTTTCAGAAATGTAATTTATTTGAATAGATCTGAATATTTGTACATTGGATGCTAGTTAATTATGATTTCAAATCTGCTTTCAGAGAAAATATCCAATTATTTAGAAAGCACTACCTAGATATTAGGGTTTTAAGTAAGAGGAAGAATTTGAACATCTACAAAGAAATGGTGAACTGCTTTTGCAGCGAGCAGTGCAAAGTGTCTGTATGTTTATAAGTGCATTGGTTGCTAAAGGGCTTAAATGTTTGATTTCAGTGCTTGACCTATCAATGCTTACAAGCAGTGCCGGTCTGCATCCACTCCCCCAAACCAGTTTGACAGGCTGCCTACAATGTACTATACCGCGGTCTTAAGTATTTTAAAAGTTAAGTTTAAAAAAGAATAGCTAACACAATGGCAGTACACAAGCATTGCCCCTTAAAAATATAAGTTAGCTTCAGGTAAAATATAGCAAATATTTGTTGTTCGGTGGTACAGCATACCAGTAAAAAGGCTTTTACTACTGATATTTGTATCCTTCTGTCCAATTTAGGAAGCCTACTTAAGAAGCTACTCCTTATTTGCTGGTAGTGTTCAGTGGGAAAATCCCTAAACACCACAGCAGACCCCATAAGGCTGCCATGTTGACATATTTATACAATTAGTAGTAAACTAAACAGAGGTGTTTACATGTTTATAGGTTGACCACTGCACGAACACTAGAGCTATAGCTTTGAGCTTTGAGCTGCAAGGTCGCTACTGCCTGTAGCAAAACTACAAAGCTGTTACCAGCCATTAGAGATAGTATATACTGCAGAAAAAACTAGGTTTCCAGTTACAGTGCTTGAGTGCTTTTAGCGGGGTGCGACTGAAAGGTTGCTTACAAAAAGTTATTTAAACTTGCCAGTAGTTTATATGTTTTAATATGGCTGGGGCAGTGACTGATGGTTGTGACGGGAAGATAAAAGGAGAGTGAAAAAAATCAATTATTCCCCCGTGAAGAGTCTTGGGCTGTCGTTGATAGAGACATACATCTGGGGAGTCCCATTTCACCCTGATAGGAGTAAGCCTGGGGCTCCAAGAAAGAGCATTTTAGAGAGGGATAATGCAAGGTTCCTCTTCAAGGTGGTTCACTTAGGGATTCTGGCAGTGCAAAGGGACAGAAGCTGCCATTTCTCAAATTTCCTGGCAGGGTGATCAGAAAGCATTTTTCACTAGAGGAAAGCAAAAGACTGCAGAGCCAAATCGCACAGATGCAGCAACCACCGTGGGCGTAGCTGTGAAACTCCATTAACTCCAGCTCCAGTTTACAGTAAACCAAGACGCGCAAGTCTTACAATCCGGGCTGAAAACATCAACTCCCAGCAATACCATTGTCCAAGGAGCCAAGAAGAAATCGGCCAGAAAATTATCCAAAGGAATGTTGACAAGAGCACAACCAGATTTTCTTTCAGCATTCACAAAGTACTAATAATTTGCACCCATTAGAACCACTACTCTAGTGTGTAGGCCAAAGCCAAGGCTGCTGAAATGGGTCACGTCAGTAACATACAAAACCCCTCTACCATGACATTATGAAATGGTCACTACAGTAAAAAAAAAAAATGACCTACACTGGCAGTATGAAGAATTATTTCTTGTATCAAATTTAACACTGAGCAAGTGTTTTTCAAGACCTACTGTACCTCTCCCTTGCTTTGTCACTTAAGCATCAACAGGTGGAATATGTTATCACTTTTGTCCTAGGTCTGACAAAGTAGGTTGTCAGTTTACAGCAAGGGAATTTAAATTCAACTCTGTCCTCCTTCAACCATCAATATGTTTTTCTACTATAAAGATTTACACCACTATTATTAATCTGGGACCCGTTGCTGATGGAAACAATGGTTTAAGCTCATGATAAGCATGCACTGGAATTTAATTCATTCATTTATAACAGCTTTCTTTACAGCCTGTAAACTTGAAAACAAAGTGCTGGCTGTTTTTTTCCCCATCAAAGCCCCCATCCATCGCTTTAGTGTCTAACTTGTACAATGTGTTGGTTCACAAAGGCACTGTAAAATCGAAGGTAGAAATAAAATTATCTGAACACTTTAAAAAAATTCTATTAAAATACATACAACAGAAAGAAGGTCCAGGTATAGCCTGCAATTCTAGGATTGCATTCATTTCAACGTATCCATTATGTAAATGATTTTCTTGTAACATAACCACAGGACATATGTAGATACTAAACAAACTTGATTATAAAACTTTAAAAAGAAAGAAAGATCACATGTCTTGGTGCCAGACTGAACAGTTAAATCTCCATTGATTTTAGGCAGACAAGATTTACAAATCACAGGCTATTTCTTGAAATCTGAGTTACAGAAGAATTTGAATACATCAGGTTTGCATTTGGGAGCTTCCACTCCTTCAGCAAAAACTATCCCGGTTCAAATCCCAGCTCAGCCACCGTCTCCTTGCGTGACCCTGAGCAAGTCACTTAACCTCCCTGTGCTCTGTCTTTCTGGTGAAATGTTGTTGTAAGTGACTCTGCACACACCCAAGTCTTGTAAACCGCTTTGTAATGGTGGTCCACTGTGAAACGCTCTAAATAAAGATTATTATTATTATTATGTACGAAGAATATAAACCAAAAGGTCTACTCTGATTAAGCAGAACCTGAGTACCTCAATTCACATATTTAAAAACCGGAAGAGCTTAACATGTAGCTGTATGAACTTTAGAAAGACTGAAGTTTAATTTGAAGATGGATCTTTTATGTTGGTTCTTAAATGCAAAACCATCACTTCTGGAGTGACACCCAAGGCAGCTTATTAAAACATGGAATGCAATTTCATAGTCACTTTCACCTCTCTATACACAAGGGTCATTTTCCTAGCCTCTCATTTCCTGAGAACCACAGCCTTCTGTAAACTATTTGACAAATCACGAGAAAAAAAAAAAACACACACCACATTCCTTGAGAATTTTTATACAGCACAATTGCACTAGCTTAATCTTAAATTTAAACTAAACAATCGCTCTCTTTGGAAATCCAATCTATTTTACTTTTTTTTTTTTTTTTTTTTTTCAATCTACCCTACCTTAATGTCAAATGACATCCACAGCCAATCTTGTTAATAGATTTAAATGTGGAATAGCTGTCCAACATAACTTTAACATAGCTCCCCTCTCACCCTCTACTGTGCTGTAGCAGATGAATTGGTATGATACATATCAAGACAAGGCCTTAAACAACAATAGTGCCAAGTAAATGGCTGTTTGTACTGATAAAAAGCAAAAATGGTTTACTTCTCATTAGTACAATGGCATACTAAACTCTTATTGTTTTTCTACCATTACTAACTAGCACAGGAATTTACCTGTGTGAGGAAACAAATGCTACCATCACATTTACAGTGTTGTGTCTGTATAAATGTGCATATATGTGAAATAAATATTGCCATTCTAAAATCAGGTGACAAATCTTCGTTATTCCACCTTAAAAAGATACTGGAAGGGCTTTTTGTCCAGGAACACAAAATGGCTTCCAAGAATTTCAAAATGTTGACATGGATGAGTGAATGACTATGTGCCAGAAAAACTTGTTACCAGGCTTGTGTTACTTGGCACCCCAAGGTATCAACACACTATAAAACAACTCTTCTCTCTTGAAATTCACCGATACCCTTCTTAGTTGTTTCCTAAACTGACCTTAATTGCAAGAGGAACTTTCTCAAGTCCTGTTTTTACTTGCTCAAGTTTATTTTATATACTGTACACTTGCAGCTGAACCTATTTTAAGGTAAAACCTTCTTGTATATAGACCAACACAGCTTATCTTATTATCCTGAAATTGTGTCACCCTGCATTGAGTTGCTCTGAAGCTACACCCATAGCAACATCATCTTCCAAGAATTACCATCTTCATAGATGTCATGTTCTGGTAAATAGTATAATTAATGGATGTGGAATATGTTTGGATTTTAGCCCGACTCTTAAGAATGAAAATCGGCATCAAATAGGGAGATTTCATGGTAAAAGAAAACAGGGTATCAGGTTTCGTGAGAACATTCCTTTTCCCAATGCTGACCCCAGACTGAGGCGAAGCTTTCCAGCTCCTTCCCTGTGTTATCCGTGCCGACTGAGAGTATACATCAAGAGAAGACAACCAACTACATGCAGCGTGGGTCCCGCTCCAAGAAGCACTTAGAGAAAAGTGCACAGATTCTAGCGCAGTCAGGGATAACGCAACTACAACAGCGCATTAATGATCTTTGGCAATCTATATTGTGCATGAGAAATGTGCTTTGAAATAGCGTTGATGTACTTCAGCGTCTTTGGCCTGGTCCAACTCCATATACCAGCCAATATTATAGTATTGTGCAGTTGTGACCAAATCATATAGGTTTACAGTAAAACAAGACTATCCAACTTCAGCTCTGTAACCCCTATACCATCCTAACAGTTCCCTGGTTGTAGATTACATACACAACAAGCACAAATAGCTGCCACGTGACTGTGTCTCAAGCTACAAACCAATGAACCAAACTGCAAATAGTCAAAAAATGCCAAGACTTGAGGGTGAAAAAAAGTTTAAAAAAAAAAAAGGGCAGATATCTGCCGATAGCAAGAATTTAGTAAAGACTTTCCTGGAAGAGATCAGTTTATTTTCATTGCAAGAAAATGTAATGTTTGTACATTAAAAGAAGCAAATCAATAGCCCGGACTTTGAGGATCCCACTATGTATTACGATAACCCACCACCACAGCAATCTGGGGCTTGCCATCAGTCTGATATCGAAGACATACCATTTTCATGTAATGGTCCTCCCTTGGATTTCAGCTGTGCTCTTTAAATATCAGCTTGTGTTCATCTTGAGTTATTAACGACAGGGAAGCAGTGAGCCCTGGTGTTCAGATAATGTGCTGAAACTAAACTGGAGGATAGAAAATTTGACACAGCCACTGGATACCAAGCATCCTATCAGCTGACTAAGTGAGAAGGAAGCCCGATGAAGCGAAGCCTCTAACCGATTCATCCTAATGCAATCCCATTGTACTTTCACCGCATGTTTCTTACCTGAACTGTCTTTCTGATGCGCTGAGAGGGGCCGGGGTAGTCCTTAGAGTAGAGTTCAGTAAGGAAGAGTGAATTAATCAGAGTCGATTTACCAAGGCCAGATTCACCTGCAACATGAAATGAAACACAGTGTTAGGCGTATTGGCCTCATTCAAATTTGGAATGCATTTGCTAGATAGATACAGAAAGCAGCTAAGAACAGTTAAGTTGCAGGCTTTTTATGGTCAGGAAATCTAGTGTTTTATAAACGTATTAAGTTGATCCTATTAAATGGAAAAAACTTTGCTGTACCTCTCATATGGACAAGCATGACTTATCCCATTAAGCAAAAATGTAGGCTATATGAATTATTCAAATATGTTTTCAATGATGTGCGGTTCAAGAACCTGAAACAAACACTGCACTGTATTCAAATTCATTAATTTTGCAAATTCATTAATTCCTTTAATCCTTCAAAATCAGTTATGATATTCAAATGATGTTGACTGAAAAACAAAAACCTTTGTGGTTCGACTATTATTTTTCATACTTTTATTAGTACTTGAAACTTTATGAGAATATTATTGTGTCTATGCATTGTACACACATATTAGACAGCAATACAAATAAAGCATGTCCGTGCCACCACAGTAGATCCCCTGCCATGACTGAAATTTAATCCATCAGTTTCATGAAAAAGTAAAATTGCTGTGACCTCAACCTAAAAACCCAAGTGTGGCCTACAGACAGATGTTCTCAAATGCAGTACCCCACATGATACTACAGTGTTTCACAACAATTGTAAGTCGCCCTGGATAAGGGTGTCTAAGAAATAAAGAATAATAACAAACTCATAAGTGTTTGTCTTGATATACACAGGTTTGCTTACTGTTCCCAGTTTATTATGAGTGGCTATGAGATGAAATGTCTCATTAAATCCAAGGAATGTAAATCAAACATCTTGGCTTGCTCCCAAATGTTCATTCATTTTTATTAGGATGCTATCTTTTTTGGCCAGGGCAGACAGTGTACAGATATGGCTAAATGTTTGCATCACCCCCTATAGAATGAACTAATTTTGCATCATAATAATAAAAATGTTATGTTAACATATTGAATTACATACCACTTTGTAGTTTTCAATATACTTCACATAAAACTAACATTTTCAATTTCAAAATCCAACATGAAATACTGCACTACTATTATGGCTTCGGTAGACTTTTGCATTATCTTTTTGTAGTTTCTTTGATTACTCGATATTAAATCAAATATCTAAATTATTTTCAGTTGCTGTAGGTTCCTAGTAAGCTACTGCAAGTACCCTTTCCCCCAATACTGCACTTCTACAGTTTAACATACAGTTAAAAAATAAAATAAAAAAGACACACACACACACTGTATGCTTGTCTGGCTCCTAGTAGCCGACTGAAACCAAGTGATCGTATATCATCAAAACCAATCCCATACCCTCACCACTTGCAGTGTGAAGTTCTAAGTATCTCCACTTAAGCTTCAAACTGTTTCCTTTGGTACTGGGATCTGTGTTGCACTTAAAATACTGGTTTAACTGTCAAATCCTTTGAACACGTTAAAAGACTTCTCATGTCCACCCTAATCCTCCTTTGCTCTAGGCTAAACAGATTTAGTTCTTTCAGCCTACCTTAGTAGTTCATTCCTTTAAGCCCTGGTTAGTTTAGAAAAAGAACCACGAATAGCACCCTCCACTTTATAAAACAAGGTAGTAGCATGCTACTCTCTCCAGTCCTGTTGGTACTGTAGTGACTAGAATAGGTATCAATAACTCTTAAAACAATGCCAGGTCTTTTTCATGGTTGCACTACAGGGACTAGTCCTGGTATTATCTCTATCTCCTGTCCTAAATCCAGCCCACAGTACTTGAACCACCCAGAACAGAAACCACTGCAAAGCTACAGAATCTGTCTTCCATCTCCCAGATAAAGATAAACCGCTCTTCTGGAGTGTATCAAAGGCCAGCAATTAAACTTGAGGGGCTTGGTTGGAAGAGGGGGAGGAGTACTGGAACATCTCCAAGTAAATGAGACGCAAACTCTGTCCTTTGGATAGTTGCTGTCAAGTTTCTGGGATTAATCTGAAACGCATATGGACTGTAGAGTAACAAACACAAGAAATGCTGGAGCAATTTACACGGAACAAACTTCCAGGCTTTCTTTTGTAGAGTAAATTAAGTTTGTACCAATTGTTGGTGGCTTATTTAAAGCAAACATGGTTTGTTTGTTTCAGGTATATTCCTGCCAATCGTTAGCAGTGGCACTTAGGATTTCAGAACAGGCTTAGTGAGGTACACCAACTGATGCCCTTCAAGATCTGAATCTATTTAGCTTGGAACAAAGAAGAACGACTGACAGGGAAGTCTTTAAAATCTTAAAAATATGAGTTGACATAGTTTAAGCGCTTTAAGCACTTTAACTTAGGACAAAGGGAAGGAAACATGTACTTACACAAAGAATGGTAATGGTATGTAATGGTTACAAAAGAATGTAAGAAAATGTACAAATTAGAAGCAGCTAGTTGACCCATCTAAGCTCATTTGGTTGTTAGGTTGTTGACATTGGATCCTTAAGAGCAATCAGCTACTTGGCACCAGACAAGTATAGATGGGCCGAATGTTCTTGTGGTTTTGAATACCAAGGCTTGGGAGCAAATGTACTGCATGTGCTACATTGTTTTAAGGCTCTCTCAGAACTCTGGACCCCAGAGGACATGCAGTGGATGTAGAACCCTTTTGCCTGCTATGTGCAATTACACATCACAGCAGAAACCCAATTCATGACTTATACCGTATAATGAGCTTTTACCGAGATTTTTAATACTGGTAATGTTGACGTCACCTGCTTTAGAAAAGTCTTATCTGAAAATTCACTTGAACCACAAATTCAATTCAGGTGGTTACGGGAACCCTGAGGTCTCACTCTAACTTGGTAACCAACATCTGTAGCAGAGCATGTAAACACAGGAGTTTTGTACTGTAACACAAAATGACCTGGCTGCCAACAGTCGAAACAGCTGGCCCCAAGCTGCACATAAACTCGGAGCGAGTGGGGAGCCGAGTTCATTTCTAAGTCACTAGTTAATTTCCAGTTCTGGTCGATAATGATTTCACTCCAATATGGTGGAGACTGAAAGAACAAATGAAATGGGTTCTGATTGATATTACAGAAAGCACAAATCTGCTATTTTCTCACCTTGACACATCATATTTTCTGTTAGGTACTGATCTGTTACTTTTGTGTACTGTTTGGAATAGCGGCTAATCCACTGGCACTTTTATACACGTTATAAGGTTAAATACAAATAGCACAGTCTTGTTACTATGGCTGCCAACTACAGCATTAAAAAAGACAGAGATGCCAAGGGTTGGCTGTCCTAAAGAGAGAGATTCACAGCCCAAACAGACTGAGATTCAAGGCCAAAGAGAGACTTTCCAGGTGGGGTGTGTTATGTCATTGCTGAAGACAGAGACTCATCTTTGGTCCTTGGTGACATCCAATAGTTCAAGTTTTTAATCCAACAGGCACCTAACAGTTTGTTTTAATATGTACACTGCTTAATATGCATATGAAACACTTCAAATCAGCAAGTTTTCCTCAAGGACTTCTCTGTACTTTGCTCCATTCATTTTCCCTTCTATCCTGACAAGTGCCCCAGTCATTGCCCATGAGAAACATCCCCATAACATGATGCTGCCACCACCATGCTTCACAGTAGGGATGGAGTTCTTTGCGCTGCATTGGGTTTGCGCCAAACATAACGGTTTGCATTTAGGCCCAAAAGTTCCATTTTAGTTTTGTCAGACCACAAAACTTTTTGTCACATGGCTACAGAATGTTTTTTTTCATACTTCAAAACGGGATTCAAGGTGGGCTTTCTTGAGTAAAATACAGGCCAAATTCGTGGAATGCTTCGGATATTGTTGTCACATGTCTTGGCCATAAAAGTCTGTAGCTCTTGCAAAGTCACCATTGGCCTCTTGGTAGCCTCTCTGATCAGTCTCCTTCTTGCTTGTCATCCAGTTTGGAGAGACTGCCTGATCAAGGGATATTCAAGGCTTTTGATATTTTTTTTATACCCATCCCCTGATCTGTACCTTTCAACAACTTTGTCCTGGAGTTCTTTTGAAAGCTCCTTGGTGCTGATGGTTGAGTCTTTGCTCTGAAATGCACTACCCAGCAGAGGGAACCTACAGGAACTGCTGAATTTATGCTGAAATCATATGCATCTCTACAATTTAAGACCAGTGGAGGCCACTTAACTTGGTGTGTGATTTTGAAGGCGATTGGTTACACCTGAGCTAATTTAGGATTGCTATTACAAGGGGGGTGGACACTTACCCAACTAAGCTATTTCAGTTTTTATTTCTAATTAATTTTCTACAAATTTCTAGAATATTTTCTTCACTTGGAAGTTGTGGGGTAGGATGTGTAGATAAATTAAAAAAAAAAAAAAAAAAAAAAAAAAAAAAAACTATTTTAATTCTGAGCTATAAGGAAACAAAAGGTGAACATTTTGAAAGGGGGTGTAGACTTTCTATAGGCACAGTATGTATGTATGTCTCATGTCCAATGACGGAGATTTGATACGTCTGAAAAGAGGTGTATGCAGTACACTCTACTCAATGTACGTGGTGGAATCTAAATATACAACCACTGTCTAAAAATCATTTAGTTTGTAAAAACCATGTCCATTATTTTTGTATTTTTTGTACATTTAAGGTCCTTTTGAAAAAATCAATAAAATAATAAGAAAAAAAAGGTAACAGTTTATGCCAATCTCTTTAGATCTTCAAAAAGAAGCAAAATGTCAGACTTGTTCCTATTTTTAATACTTAAAACAATGACAACATTTGAATCCCCTGTTTACAGCAACTGAACAGATTCCCAGTCTGTTCCACACATCATTGCTAAACTCACCCTTTCCACTAATTCCAATGATGCTGAAGATATGCAAGATTTCAGCTTTTAAAAAAGCAGCCTCCTTAAAAATCCTACTCAAAGGGGCCCAAGTTGCCTTTTATAAAAAAAAAAAAAATCTCAACAAAGAGAACCACAGCTGGTTTACGTTAGATATATTTTTGTGACATCATTCATTTTCTTTGGCCTGTTACTATATGCACATGCATACTTTATGTGTGTGAAGTACTGTGACAGAGAACGAGTGACCCTTGATTATAAATCTCCATCCCGACCTGTGAGGACACTGTGTAAAGGGAACAGATTGCCCCACACTGGATAGCCTGACAAATCATTCCTAGGGCTGGGTGTTAGTTGGCCATCTAGAAAAGGGGCGGAGCCATGGTACACCAAGTCAAGGACCCAGAAAGGAAGCCATGTGGCAACCTCAGATTGGAGGAGAAACGGTTGTACTCGCTAACCAAGGGGGGCGTGACTGACGGTACAAAAGGGGATGTAGTGAGGTGATCTGTTCCTTTGGTTATGGTTAAACTGAAAAACTGAAAGGGGTACTGTGAAATTACAGTGAGTGTTTTGTTTGTTTTGTCGTGTCTAAAAATGTACTTGTTTGTTATTATTAGACAGTGAACACAACACAAGCACTATAGCACTCACTCTGGACTTGTGAACGTATGTGTCTTTGTGTGTGTGTTTGCTGTGTTTATTAATTTCAAACCGTGTATTATTATTTTGAGACTGCAGCCCATTTTTTTAAACATTCCTGTGTATTGCCTGGGATTATTCTTTGTGGTCGCCAGACCAGGATTTACAAAATAAAACCTGTTTGGATCGTGAACTTCGTTGTTTGTCTTCTGTTTCCTAATCACATCACCTGCGCACTGCCACAGGTACCCACAAGGACAGGAAGGTTTGGTAAAACTTGACATTTCTTTCATGGCAAATTAGTTTAAAATAATTGAGAAAAGTACAGTAGTAATGTACTTGTTTTTTGATGGTTTCATTTTTGGATGATCAATGAAGGGAAATTCAAAATAGCTCTTTATAGAAACCACAAGCACTTGGGGTACGACACTAGATCTTTATTTTACCCTACAAAATCATTTCGGTAATGACAGCTGCTAAGACTTGCACAGCAATGTATTTTTAGGTGCTCCTTTTTATCAATTTAAATGAATGTTTTTCTTGCCTATTTGAACGCCCAAATCAAACCATCTTACCCACTTTCCAACCAGGAGGATTACTGAACCCTTTCGCCCGCCGCCAAGAGCATGATCCAAAGTCAATGGCTGAGTGAGACAGATAGGAGCCGAAAAAAAAAAAAAAAAAAAAAAAAGATGATTTATCAGTATGCACAACTATGAAGAGGTATGTGTTAAATACAGCAAACAAGGGGTGGTGCAGGGCTGGAGATGCAGTACTGAGTGTCCTGTTGATATGCAGTGCCTTTTAAACCTGTTTTACTGTGAAAAAAAAACCCCACTTAAACTGCGCGTGTGAAAATAAATTGGACCTAATGCACCTAACAGGCGCTGAATAAATGGAACGCAAAGGGTTAAACAGTGTGTAACAATATCCATCACGCCACTTTTTGTACCAAAGACTAAACCCATTAACTAGAAGAGCATTTCTGAACAAGGAGGCCCGTCGGTCCATCTGTGCTTGTCCGGTTCATAGTAGCCGACTGAGCTCAAGTCGGGTCTTCAAGGACCATGACTAGGTAACCCATTCCATATTCTCATAGAATACAGACATGTGCCAAACATGAAGCCAATGTATCAATGAATTGGGTCTACCTGGAAACCAAAGAGTCACATGACTACAAAATGACAGCCATGTCAGGTCAGGGCTCCAAGTAAAGGGTGCCATTTGATATTGAAAACATTACATTTGAGATGTTTAACTCTGACAAAAACAATTACATTGACGCGCCCCTCACTTGAACAGTGTTATTGTATTGTATTCTTCTGCAAAATTATTACTGAATGTTACTGTCGTGTCAGTATACAGTCAAGTGTTCAGACGTAGTTAAAATAAAGTGGCTTTATTAATCAGTATTCCTTTCTGATATCCTTTTGCCTTGTTTGCAGTTGCAGATGGCCAAATTACATTTTGTGATGCTGAAATCACATCAGTCATTAAGCTGATAAAACCTCTGATAAACTGATTGAGTGTCGACTTTATCACCTGCATCCTGCATGACCTGGGGTCACAGCAGCCTGGCAGAGACCTGCCGTCCGAACAGCTCTGTAGTAACAGTCCGGCTTTCCCTCCCCCCAAAGGGTCTGCCTCATAATAGGATTAAACAAAGACCTCATCTCATCTGGGAGATCTCTACCTCGACCTCCATTTAACAGACCCTGGCACTTCACCTAGGTGTGGTCTCAGACAGCTGAGCAACTGAGAGGCAGTGAGGGGTGGCGATTGTCTTAAGAACTAGGAAGCAGAGAGCCTGCATCAACTTAAGCAATGGTAACCTGGCTGAAGTATACATAAAAGGGTTCAATTCAATAAACGTGTTAAAAAATATAACATATAATTTAGGAAAATACACTTCCAGCATTTGTGCAATACTTAACAGGACACCAGGACTTCTCAGTGCACTGGCAAGTTGAAATATAAGGGTTCAAGAACACAATAAGGAATAGTAACCTGGTTAAAGTAATACTAAAAGAAATACAGGGCCCAATTCAATTAACATTTATCAAATGGGGAAAAATAACCTTTAGAACAGTACACAGCTAAAAAGCTCCCTCAAATAGGGCAAGCTCTCTGTTAAACAGAGCAAAACAAAAAAAACAAAAAAAAACCCACAGTTTTGAACTTTCTTGAGAAAGGCTAATGTGGTTTGCATTACAGTCGGAAAAGCAGCTTTCGTCCGGCCTCTTCAATAAAGTGAGCCCTGTAATTATTGTTTCATGCGGAAGTCGTAAATACCTCTGAACAGGCATGAGAGACTGGAGATACAGAAACAGCTAATGCGCCTTTTAAAAACTGCACTGCAAGCAGTAGTTATCCCTTTAGGAAGAAGAAAAAAACAAGGATTTTTTGAGAACAGTCACCGCTATTGAAATAGCTGGCCTCCAGACAAGTGCAAGTGTCCAAGTGCAAGATTCATCTTTCGTTCGAGAGGTTAACCCTTTTCTTGTGAGCCGTTTAAGGACTTCTGCATCTTAACTACACTATATTCTAAAAGACAAACCACTGGTTGATTAAACAAATCGTATGGACACTTCCAGACCCTGCAATGCCTAAGGAGTATGCTGGGGATTTCAATACCACACTGTAGCTACCTTGAATATTTCCAGAGATAAATATTTAAATCCCACCCACCCAAACATAGTTAACATAGTAAAACAATAATAATACTGCAGGTACTGTCATCACATTAAAAACATTTTATTCAGCAACCACACTCCACATCAAACAGGGAATCCAATTCATATATTTAATACATTTTGTTTTCTTAATTAGACCCATGCATTGTCACTAATTATATTACAAACGAGGGATTTGAAAGAGCAGGCCCTTTTAACCCTTTAGGGTCTGAGCTATTTTTGCCTGCTTTTTACTGTTAGATTTGTGGCTATAACTAACTATAAAAGGTTAGAGGTACATGTAATACATTAAATGAAATGATTGTGCACACACTAGGCTTTCATAAAAAAGCCTATTCAATACAGATAACAGAAACCACCAAAAAATAGACGCTTAGACAAAACATTTATTGTTTGTAAAAAATATTTTAACACCGCCAGCTCAAATTTGACCAAAAGCAACCCCCCCCCCCCAAAAAAAAAACCTAATTGAAAATAAGCAAAAGAAAACTAAAAGAAAAAAAAATCTAATTGTTCATCCCAGGAACCCTGATTATGTGGCACAAGATGGGGCTGTTCCCTGTGACTTGAATATACACAAGATGGGGCTTTTCCCTGTGGGCTGAATAGCCAGTAAGGTGGCGACCAGGGCAACATAACCCTATATTGAAGCAATCCTGGCTCCCGCAGGCAGAGCATCACACAGGGCGAGGTAATCCACACACAGGCGGAGGGCGGGTACATGGGACCTCTCGCATAAAAGCATAGCGCCGATACCGCTCTACAGAAGAGCGGGCTTATGTCTATGTGTGATTACGTCACCTACCAGCCCTGCTGCTGCCTTCCCCCGTGCACACTACACTACGTGTATGTGATATACCTATATATATATGAAGGCCCCATAGTTACTATATATCTTAGCGGCATAGATATTATTCTACTATATATATATACATTCATATGCAGTATATATTAGGGAAGCCCCCACGGGCGGAGGGGATACGTATATGATATTATATATATTAGATAGAGAGAGAGAGAGAGAGAGAGAGAGAGAGAGAGAGAGAGAGAGAGAGAGAGAGAGAGAGAGAGAGAGAGAGAGAGAGAGATTTTGTAAAGATTTTGTGTGAAAATGTTTGTTTACTGCACTGAGGTAGGTCTGTCTTCAGCCCAGCAGCAACATTCCAAAACACTTGTAGTCAAGGTTATCTCCCAATATGATCATCTACCGGAAATGCATAAGTAGGACCTTGTTTTAAAGGCTGGAGCAGACCAGAGGAAGCAGGGCTGTCTCGCACAGTGCTTGAGTAAAAAGATTTAAAGGGCCAGGTCGCCTGCGGGATATGTAACATTGGGCGGACCCTAAATTTAAATCTGCTTTTAAGTAATAGATCGTATTACTCAGCCTCACCTATGCATATTTCTATAAAGGGTAATTACTGTAGCAACAGTGGCAAAACCATTAGTTTAACAGGGGCCACATCGCTCAAACTCCTGGCTCCTGAATTTTTAACATATTGAGGATGAGTTCTGAAACCCAGGACTTTGTGCAGAACTTGTCTGCTTCTAGCTATAATTAACAATATGTACTTGTATCCAACAGTATTTGACAGGTTAAGTATTTCAAAACTGTTCCATGCTAGTTTCGTAACATGGAAAACTTATCTAGACTGTGGTCTTCTCAAATGACATACAAACACGTGAAAGGCTGTACGGTCATTGAATGGTCTGGTGATCTTGAAGTGATTCAGTGTGCAGTGTAGGTTTGTTACTTTGTTTTGTTGAAAGGGCCTGATGATAACCTAAACTATAGAGCAATGGTACAAATCCTTCCAGTCCACCCCCTCCAATTAAATCACTAAACTGTATGTTGCTTTCCAATTGTGTTTCAGTATGGTGTCTTTGTTTCATCATGTCATGCAACTTTTGACTTATAAAAATAAATAAATAAATAAATAAATAAATAAATAAATAAATAAAACACCTACTGTACCAAAAGGCTGCAAAGTGCCTGAAGAGACTTTTTAACTTTCTGCCTTGGGATTAAAACACCCAACACTGCCTCATTGAGGATACCACGCCCGCACTTATGAAATCAGTAGCCAGGCGAGAAATTCAACAGCAAATTATGAACTCAGCAGAAAACCAGAGCGACTTGCACACCACGCACACCGAGAAGGAAAAATACATTTGCGCATAAACCTTGCCGTCTCCAGCACTAGTAAAAAAAACAGGCAGACAAAAAATAAACAAAGTACAGATAGCAGAGTAGAAAGCCAGTTTACCAGCAATCAAAGGGAGTTAAAATATTTACAGTAAAAAAAAAAAATAATCTTATTATGCATCATACAAGTAGCCCAGCAGGGCCCCCAGTATTGAGAAGCAGGTCTGGGGAGTTAGTTCCCCTGAAGTTACTGCTTTTAAAAAAAAAAAAAAAAAAAGAGCCCCTGGATTGCTCTTGGGAAATCCCTCAATCAGATTAACATACTGTAATTGGGTTTCTACACAGCAAGGCATCCGCACAGATTCCCCCACGTTGTTTGTTCAGGAAGAGAGATCCTTGTGTTCTCGTTTGTTCCAACAGGCATTACCAAGCTCAATCAGGATCGTGATCAATAACAACAACTATTTGTAACCCAACCACCGTTAGAAGGGTGGAGTCCAAACTGTATGAAAGAAACCCAACTCATGAGTAACTGCAATTCATCAATACACAAAGAACTGTTAGATCCCTATTAACCAGTGCATACGCATGTACAAATGTACATACAGATAGTGGTACAGTTGTCTTCATGCAAGCGCCTCTACATAGTGACAGAAGGTCACACTCTTGTTACTGCCATGTTTTTCATTTGAGTCTAGAACAGAGGGAATGCCCTCTTAGGGACTCAGAAGGCAGCTCTGATGGCATTCCTGCTGAAAATATTGGAGAGAGCCAAGGAACATAAAACACACCAAACCCAACTTCACGCTAGCCCTTTAAGCCTGCAGCGGATGCCTGTTCTAGAATCATCGAGTATGAGCCCCCCCTTCTCCCCATTGTGGATTTCTGACTTTTGAAAAGCTTCCTTACATGCAGCTGAGGTTCTGTGTGGGCTGTTCTTGCTTCCTCTTTCTTTCCTGCATGTGTTTAAAACATTTCACTCAAGGTGGCTGACAATGTATTAAAATGATAAAGATTTAGAGCATATAAACTAAGCACACATTTGAGGGTTAGAGGCATAGGCACTCACAAATAAAGCTGAACCATGCAAGAGAATATAAAGAGCCTACTTCATCACGTAACCGTGAAATACAGGTTCAGAATTGGTAATGACAAGACCTCAATTCCAGTCATTGTATCTCACTTTCAAGGAAACAGGGTTAGATTACATGATGCCATAGACAAATTACTTTTTATAATTAATTATCTACTGAATAAGTGTATAATATTGCGATGCCATGCTGAAATTAAAACCCTGTGATGGAATATTTTATTATTTTGACCCTTGCATGCATTTAGTTTAATTGGGACTATCCTGGACCTTGTTAAAGGAGACAAATACAAAAATTTCTGTTTGTGTTGTTACATATATATATTATATATATATATATATATATATATATATATATATATATATATATATATATAGAGAGAGAGAGAGAGAGAGAGATAGAGAGAGAGATAGACACACACACACACACACACACACACACACACACACACACACTATTTAAAGTATAGTCTACCAAACATTGTTCCAAATGATTAGTAATTGAGCCATTATTTCATTATAGGATTTGGAGATTTGGAACGCTTATACACACACAAGGTTAAAAAAAACTAAAACATTCCATCACAGGGCTTTAAATTCAGCACAGCATCACAGTATTCTTGCATTTTGCGCACACTGCTTCCCCCAACACAGAATCCCAAAGAAACAGTAAAGAAAGGCTTAACTAATTAAAAACCAATACTAGAGGTAATGGCAATAGGTAGGCTATTTAGTAATGGCTGTAGCACATTCTCCATTTGCCGTAATGTATGCAAACCAATTGCAAAGAAAAAACTATTTGACTGTGTACTTTATAAGTAAATCCTTCTGTCTTGAAGGGAGAGCAGGGCTAGTGTTAGACAGGTGCCAAGATGGATAACTGTTATAGTGCACTGGGGTTTTTCTATGTTTACAACAACCCACGGACTTGTACAGCTTTACAAACCAATCATTCATAGAAATAATTTACAAAAACGTTTCAAACAACCAGGCTGACCGAGACAAAGCTGCCCTGCCACCACCAGAGTCAAGACTCTGGTGTCAGGTTCCAAGGGGGACTACTACTACAAATAAATGGCTAACCCTTGAACCCCACAACCATGCTATCCCAGGACAGACAGCTGCTCTCCATTTACTGCAGGCTCCTAACTCAAAACACCATGGACAACTGTTTCTGGGGGTGGACTGTCTTGTGACTGTAAGACCAATGCAATGTCCTCTTTCAAGTGATCAGCTCACAGCTCCTGAAATCACGTGTTCAGTTCTGTTACTCTGACGTCCTCATGAAACAAACTCAACTCAGAAGCGGCCTTATCTTAAATAGGAAGTAACACTTTGAGATTACTTCCTTTACAATCAACTGCAAAGGCAGTCCTACCTTAATATAAAGAAAACCTTCACCGGTCATTTAGTGCTCCGATCACAGTTCTTCAGACTGTGTCGGTGAGCTTGAATGATCCAGATCAGTTAATACATTTCAAAATGTTTCCTTTCCGATGTGGAAATTCCAGTAGCTTTAACTGTTTGAATATCCTGAAAAGCTTTTTGTTTTCAGAGACGTTCCTTTAGCCTCTGGTAAAGCAACGCCCCACAAGTACAGTATTCAGACGTGCAATCCTATTGTGCAATCGATGCATCAATTACTGATCACCCATCAAACTTCCTGACCTTCAATTACATATTATTCGATTGATCAAATTAGCGTGCAGTGTGATGTCTCCCACTGCCAGTTTCCATTAAAACATTGATTCTGTAGTTTGATGCTGATATTACGGTCCCTGTAGCATAGTAGCTAGGCAAAATCAACAAGTTGGTAGGATACAGACCTGTCGGCCTCTGGACAAGTTACATCAGTTCAAAATATTTTATTTAGACTTTCCCCGATTTAAAAATAAAAAGCTACACAATTATTTTATTTAGAAAAATAGAAGAATCTGACGTGAAGATTGGTCATTTTGTAGGCGAAAGGATCTAGGATCTTCTTATTAAAACCCTAACGTTTATTCTTGACTTTGAAAAATAAAATGTTATTGATTATCATCAATAAATGTGTATGTGACAAATTGATTAAGAAAAGAGGTTCTGATTGCAGCACTACAGTAAATCTCTACCAGCGTGTCTGTACAGTATGTTTCCATTCCAAAACTCTAATATTGAGTGATTCAGCCCACAATGGGCTTGTAAAGCTACCTCTAACGAACAAAGTAACTGTCAGAAACATGGTTCCATCGTTTGCACAGATTAATGTAGCCTCCTAAGGCTACATTAATACTAAGTGGAAGTCACCTGCCCTGATAAACAAAGCCCTCCAACAAGCACTATCCCAATACAGTGGTATATGTAGGGCTTAAATATGGTAAGAACTGCAAAAACATTAAAACTTCAAATGAGCAGCACATCTTATTAAACTTAGAAAACTAATCCATCAATCAATTAGAAATACACACGCCCCTTAGCCCTTCCAGACTCTACTAATGTAGATCTGCATTGGTCTCAGGAATGCGAGTTCTAATCAATGCAGACCAAAGAACGGAAAGCAGCAAACAGACCAGCCAACAAGAGTAGGGACAACACGACAACACTTACCTACTACCATCAGTGTGAACTCGAAGCCTCTCTTTACAGACTTCCTGTACACCTGGTTCGGGAGGTTGGCAAAGCCAACATACCCCTCCAGATTCCTCTGCAAGAAAGAAAATATGTACAACTTGAAATACTGCCAAGAAAACAAACATATGCCAACTCTAAATTACAAAATCTAATATTAACAAAGCACGTACGAGTCATGTTTTTTTTTTTTTTTTATGTTAAGGCGCATGTTTCAATTAAAAAAAAAAAAACGTGTTAAATTTTGTTTTGTGCACAGGGAACAGTATATCCTTCCAGTAGCAGACCGCCTTTATGCAGCACTGTGCTTCTTAAGCTAAGACCTCACTGTGTATTCTGGGCTTGCTGTTGACCTGTATAACCAAAGATGAACATGCTTCCTTGTGGTTTGTACCACATTGTAACATCATATTTAACCTTGAACAATTTTTACCGCTAAACCAAGGAATTGGTTCTCTGCAGTAACTGTAAACAGCTGCATCCTGCTGCTCTAACCCTTTGAATTAGCTCTCTGCCTTGAATAACATTAAATGGTTCTGTATGTGGCTCTGTGAACATAGGAAAATAACTTGGCAGCAGTAAAATCATAGTATTTCATGCAGTTATTTTTCTAGTTAATAGGCAATTTGATCCCACTGTGATCAGAGAAGAGAACAAACATCTCTTGGTTTAAACAGCAATATTTTTTCATATTTTTTGTCGCCATCTGACTTAAATTGTGTGCATGATACCCAGCTAATTACAATCTGGTGATTTCACATTTCATTGGCATTCCTGCGCTGTGTGTGTTCTGTCAGCATGGACCGAGCCACATCAGAAATCACAGTTTAGGCAAAGTGCTTTCCCCACTCAATTCCTTTCAACAGCATTGTTTTTTTTTTTTTTTTTTTTTTTAAACTAAATGGGCAAACGCAAACAAAGTACAAGCCACTTATCAGCACCTTTTACTTGGTGTCCAATTGAGATATTTTACCTGCATAAACAATTATAATAGACACGACAATACCTGCATGTTACTTCACTGGAAAGCTATGTTATCCAGTAATGGATTATCTCTTAGAATGGACACCAAAATCGTTAAAAAATGAAAAAATAAATAAAAAAAATTAAAAAAAACTGTACCCTAAACAGTGAGTGCTACAATGTAGTCCTGCTTCTCTCAAAGGTAATAACGGTACCCGAGACAGGTAAAACGGACCAGAATGCACTGGGTTGTGAGTTGAAAAGCCTGAACTGTCCCGCTGAACACGGAGAGATATGGTCACCTTATTTAAATAGAGCAGTACTTTTAATCTCTTTATTGCCGTTTACTGACTTTATTTTAAATGCCATGTTGGAAAACGTTTTAAATACACGGTATAAGACTGTAGAATGTGGACTGTATTTCTGAAAGTGGGAACTGGTCTTATTGATATACTTACATCAAGGAAACACGACAGCTGTCCTGCGTTCTTCGCGTGAAAATAAATGGTCTATGAAGGTACAGCATCGGGCATTTGAAATAACAAAATACGGCAGTACAATACAAGCGTCTTTTCACAGCGTGGGGGCTATTTTACTAATCTTGCCCCCCCCCGAATAAACTCACAGTGGTAGTAGTAGGGTCAATAACGCGGAATGCAAATACTCCTAGCTGAAGATCTGACTGAGCGAGATAAACCGCCCACAATGGAGGATGTGCATTTGTCCCCTTTATACCAGGTCCCCGGGCTGCCATGCCAACCTCATTATATCATTACCCGAGTCGAAGACACTCGCTTATACAGTCACTCCCCCCTGTTGTAATCACAATTTAGAATTATATTTAAAAACATTAAAGTTACAACCACTGGAATTAAGAAATACTTACTGCTATGCTGGCAGATGAAGAATCGGGTCTCTCAATCATTGTACGACAATAACGCTAATCACAAATCTAGATAGATCAGGCATAAAAATTGAGAATTAAAATCTATTTTAACGTTTCGTTAATATAAATGCAGTATACGTCTCCAAGAGGTTATTATTGAGTCCAACGAATGAAATTCACAAGGAAATGCCCAGGTGAAACGAACACAGGCAGCTGCTGTAAAGCTGGTACAATGAAACACTCTGACTGGGAGGCGGTTTCCCCTCCCTCACAACCGCTCTCTAATTGGCACACAAGTGACAAGTATCGCCCATTATTGTGATGTCACAAAGGATTGAACGTTCTGTAGAGTTTGATTGGAGAAAGAGACGCAAACCCTAATACGCAGGCGCACTAATGATTGTCACCGCATTATGGGAATTGAAGTTTCGCCTGCATGGCTGTTTTTCAGAAGAGCTGTGGAATTAATTCTTTTTTTTTTTTTTTTAAATGTATTTATTAAACCAAACACGTGTGTGTTTAATTACCCTTTCTTTCCGTGATGGCATCTAAAGCCCTCCCCCATGCTGATACTGATTAAAAATTGATTTTGCTGGTTTTCACATGCAAATAAATATTATTACAGATGTGATTGAAAAGCCCAACTCAACCGAACATACGTCAATTGCAGAAACAGATCGTGACTATATAGATTACACAGGGATGTTTTTCCTCCAGGAAAAACAATATCCATTTATCATTAATCATATAAATCATTGTCACACCTGTCACAACATTCCAAATGGTGGGGTACAGATCGACCCCACCAGGCGCAAAACCTTGGTGTAGACTCATCAAACAGACAGTACAGGGAAGCAATCAAAAAGGCAAACAGAATGCTTGGCTATACTACCAAAAGTGCAGACTTCAAAGGATGTTCTGATGAGTTTGTACAGTGCACTGGTGAGACTGCAGTTTAAATGTTGTGTTCAAGTCTGGTCATCACATTACCAAAAGGACATTGTGGCCCTGGAGAGTCCAACAAAGAGCAGCCAGACTAATCCCATGGTTTAACAAAAAGAGCTGTGAAGATAGATTGAATGAACTCCATCTATTTAGCCTAGAACAAGGAAGAATTTTTTTTTTTTTTTTTTTTTAAATCTTAAAAGTAGTTGACAAACCCTAATTAATAACTGAAGTGCCTCACAGATACCAGGACTAGACCAGTTGGAAATGAAGTGGAGATAGACTTTGGACGTAGAATTGGAAACACTTCTTTACACAGACAGAGATTACCTAGTCATGTTGTTGATGATGGATCACTGGGATTAAGATCCAGTTTGAGGTTTTGAAATTGATCAGATACCAGGGACCAGCATAGATGGTCTGGATGTCCTCTAGTTTGTACATGGTTCTTATTTATGTTCTTTTTATTTACTGCAGGGGTCTGCAACTCTGGTCCTGGAGAGCCCCAATCCTGCAGGTTTTATAGGTGTATTTACATCATCAGTGGCTAAAGATCTGGAACACATGTTAATCTTAAATAAGCAAACCAATAATTGGTGCAATTAAGTAACTGAGAACTCGGTGGAAATGAAAACCAGAGGACCCTATAGCTTTCCAGGACCAGGGTTGGAGACCCCTTGATTTACAGGAAGGGTTATATGAAGGTGACATCTAGTGGTTCACTTGTGCTATTACACATTAAGAAGAACGTTACCCAGGCCCCAAATCTCAAATGTAATTAAGCAGCATGAGCCTTTTTGTATAGGAATTTTTAAAGTCAGGTACAGTATTCAAGTTTGCTATCCTTAGAAAACATCTGATTCCCCAATGCATGCCCAGAATCCAGGCCTTGCTTACCAACAGATGCCTTCAGGTTGCCAGTATCAAACAATTGGACTAAACAGGTGTGCTTTGAATTAATTTTGCTAGGGCTAGGTACTTGTGTGCAATGTGCATTACATCAGCCAGTTCAGTGGCATCTCACTCCTATGAAGCCAATTATCAATGGTCTTCTGAGGCAATGGGTTGCCATTTAGGCACTTTAATAATAATAATCTTTATATAGCACCTTTCATAGTGGACTACCATCATAAATCACTTTACAAGATACAAGACTAGGGTGTGTGAACTATGCATTATCTGCACAGTCACTTACAATAATGTCTCACCCCAAAGACAGAGCACAAGGAGATTAAGTGACTTGCTCAGGGTCATACAATGAGTCAGTGGCTCAGCTAGGATTTGAATCAAGTACCTGCTGGTTACAAGCCTGTTTCTTTAACTGCTGGACCACACAGCCTCCTATGTCCTTTTTGTCCTTATCTTAGCACTGTATGTTAATATATGCTGTTGAAAAAGGTAGTGTATTAATAAAATATGGTTTTGTCCTGTTCTCATGTATACTGAAAAATGGAATTCCATCTTCAGCTCGACAAAAACAATTCAGGGCTGAAAGGGTTAAGGTAAAGCTGTTCCAGACATCCATGGGACCAAGATGTACAAGTAGGTTTTGCTTAACAACACCATTCACAGCTGTCAGAATGGAGGTTCCTTCCTTTATTTTCACCTCCTTCATGTTTAGAGTTTGTTACCTGTTTTCAGTCAAGTTGGGGTTAGAAGCTGTAAGCTTAGCTATCTTGCAACGGCTCCCCCTGTTGGTGAAAAAAAATTGGTTCATGAATATCAGTGTTTCTATAGTACAGTACTTATATGCCAGGACAATGTCAACATTGCCCTGTGCTGCGGAAACACTGACGCTTCTTTCTACTCTCTCTCTCCTGATCGTAAAGAGGCTTTGCACATTTAGTTATATTAATGATGATTCTCATTAAAAAAAAACAAACGAATACATATTGTAATATGTATAAGTATGTAAATATTTTCTGCGGAAGAAAACGTGACCTCATCATGCAAACTAATACTCTAAACCACAACAGTGTGTTTATTATAACTCTCTGTAAACAGCACATACTGAACAGTTATGTTTTGTTTCGTATATGGAAATTTTATAATATTTCTTCGCTATGGTCATGACAGTTTTCCTCAGGACGTGCTTGCCTTACTTTACAGGAAATGTGTTGATATGCAATTCTGATTTAGGAAAAGGGCTCGCCTCAGATTACTCAATTCACAGTCATTTAGGCGAGGGGATATTTAAATACCCGTGTCTGCTTACTAAGTAGGAAAAGGACGACTCTGAATGTCGTGAGGAGAGCTTCATGCGTTGCGATTGAGTCAGAAAAACTGGATCTTGACTGCTGAAATCTAGTGAGCCACAAGCACGATTCCTGCTCCAGTTTACATAGGTTTCTACAGATTTTTTTTTTTTATTATTATCGTGAGAAAGCGATTGATCCTGCCCTTAAGACGCGCTGCCAAAAGGACGTCCTTTTGCTGTTTCACAATGTATTCGCGTGACAACGTCACACAGTCATGACTGTAGGATTGATTTTCACGTGCATGTAAACATAGGCAATGAAAACTAATCTAAACGTTTGTTTCTTATAATAATAATTTTAAAAATCCATTCTCTGCCTTATACCTTGAATTTGAGGGTGCTAGACGGCTTATTATAATTTACATTTATATTGTGTCCCACTCACTAAACATACATCATGTTAACAAAATTCATGTAAATCATACCTAATATACGCAGGGTGTTTTATTTAAAAGTTTACCCAATAATACATTTGTATAATGAAATTTGAAAATTAGATTTCCTCTTCAAGATGTATATGAACAGAGGGGAATCTAACAATCGTGACAGTCCTGACCATTACTGCCGTTAGCTTTTTTGGTTGAAACATATGCTGAAAGAAATCATACAAAATGTGCATTTACATATTTTCGCGTCATTTGTGTGTTTTTTTTTAAAATATGCTCAGGAAGTAATTCTCAAAAACAACAACCTGATTTGTTTTTCCTACAATGACTCAAACGCATGTCTACAAAGTCATTGTTATACATACAAAATCGATTTACTGGAAATATTTTGTTAGCTGTGTACTTTAAACTGATCTTTTTAACTTAAATGACAAATTTCTAATAGTTTCCAGTACCTCCTGATACTGAAAAACAGATAAAGAGCTACATTCCCAATATTAGATGAATGAACTTTTTAAAATTGTAGAATATAAAATGAATGTGATGGAATCAGGTTCTTAGAACAAGCTGGGGCAGTATTTGTGTGTATGTGGCTGGGTGACTGTTCCAAAGTATTTAGGTTGGCACAGGCTGGGGAGTTCATTGTGTTGAGCTGCCTAATGCAAATTGTGTAACTAGATACCTACACATGTTCTTATCAGCACATAAACACAAGGATGTTTATTTAAAAACTGCTTTTTGTACTGATGTGTCAATGAAGTAATTCTTTAATAGGTAGGTTGACAATCTCTGAGCAATAATGCTGAAGAAAATCTTGCTTTCCACGTTTAATAGGGAAATAGGACAAAACTGATCGATGCTTGTAGAATCCTTTTCTTGATTTTCCTATACCACTTTCATCAATTTCCATAGGATTCGTAGAACTCCAGAAGCACTCTTGTACACTCTGTATGGAACTCCAAAATAAAAGAAAAAACCCTAAAATCATTTTGTTTCAATTTAAAATGATCTTTTATTTGCATTGTAGTACAATGCAGCAACATGATTTAGCACAATATATTATATATATATATATATATATATATATATATATATATATATATATATATATATATATATAGTGAAAGATTGCGCCACTTTCAAAGTTCGTTGCCCCTTTAAAAACAGACCCAGGACTCAAAATGGATTTTTTTTTAAGCGCGATTGTGCACTTTTAATAAACACAAATGAAATTAAACAAGCAGAAATAAAACACCTAGCTCTCTTTTAGAGCTCTAAAGAAACATCACCGGGAACATAACTAATACTCAGGACGTCTAAGCCGTTTACCTGACAAACACCAAAACACAAACGGGCTTCTCTCAATACTCTCTTTAATAGGACTGGACACACACGCAGTCAGGCTCTTCACTCAGCAGCCCTAAGCAAACTGGCTGCCTCTCTTAAATACCCTGCACCTGGCTCCAATTTACAATTAGCACCAGGCGCAGGGGATTAACTAAACAATAAAAACAATTAACAATTACAAAAACCATTAGGCCAGTCACCCAACAGTGCATTCTCACAAGGTTTTAGCTGGACAACAGTGTTCATTCTCACATCGAGGGACCCTGCTATCTATATATATATATATATATATATATTCCATGTCATATATATATATATATATATATATATTATATATATATATATTATATATATATAGTATGTATACTTATTCGTTATATATTCATGTCATTTAGTTTGTTCGTCAAATTATGTTGCGGTGACCATGGAAAACAAGTTTTAAATAAACTTTTTGACTAGAGAACTGTACTCCCTCATGCGTGTAGAATGTAAAGACTAATCTGTGGGGTGCTTAAAGCTTTTCTTGGTGGTTGCTCTCCTGGATGGAGAAATAATGTCTTTTTTGTGTAATGCTTTGATGGAACTGGTGGCAACTTATTAGTCAGGTTACGCTTGTCTTCAAATCATTCTGTTTCAATTTAAAATTATCTTTTATTCACATTGTACTACAATGCAGCAGCACAATTTATTTATATATATCTGTATATTTCATATAGTCTGAAATACAGGAAACCAAATGCAAAACTGTACCTTAGAGACAAAAATATATTCATGTTATTTAATTTGTTAGTAAAATGATGTTGCGGTGACCATGGAAAACAAGTTTTAAATAAACTTTTTGACTAGAGAACTGTACTCCCTCATGCTTGTTCATTGCAAACCTGATCTCCATCCGTACTAGAAAAAGCTCTCTTGCAACTTGGGAATAAAAAGTTGACAGTTATTTGTTCAGGTAAGAAAGAATTATAAGGTAATTTAAGGTATTCTTAAGTATGATTCCCTTCCTTAATATTATCACCAGATATAGCTTTACTATGAAAGAGGTTTAAAAGTAATACGTATTTAAAAAATAAAAAAAAAGAATACTAATCAGTATTAGGGCATGGTAAATTGGGTCCTGAATTGCATTTTGTGTTTTCATTCTAAAGCTAAAGTAACTGATTAGAAGTGGTGTTTTAACATGTAAAGCATACAGATGTACAAGGGAGTCACTAGGACTGGTCACTTTAATTACTTGTATTATCTAATTACTTGTATTATCATCAAGTGTAATTTTTGGGGTGACCCAGGGGTATTATACCCAAAATTTAATTTTAAACATTGACAGATGAAATGGTAGCCATATCAATCGAGAGATGACAGACAAAGAGAAAGAGATGTCATACCATTTATTGGACTAACTTATATTTTGTTGCTATTATTTCTTTCCATATATTAGTATGTATTGTTACATTTTTTTGCTTATTTGCATTTTATTCACATTATTTATGTTTTTATTTTGTCTTTGTTGTTGTCGTTGTTTATTGTGTGGTCACACATCCTGTTTTTCTTTTTTTTTGACACAGCTTTTTTCCTTATATTATAATTGTAGTGATTCAAAATGTGTTCTTTTTATTAAAGTTCTGATGTTACCTTTGAATATAAACATTAATCTCTCTTTTCTACTTTCACCTGAAGAAGAGACCTTTGGAATCCTGAAAGCCTGTGATTAATTAATGTTTAGGTAGTCCAATGCAATGTATCACATTTCCTTCTCTTCATCTATCATTTCAACAGTGAAATTGTTAATTATTCCAAATTTACTATGTTCTTATAGTCTTACAGCCAGTAGAATGTAAAGACTAATCTATGGATTGCTTAAAGCTCCTTGCAAACCGTGTTATATAAGATAACAGATTACATGTACTGTAATACGTTACTGTAATCCCTTCTCAGATAGGTAATGAAATGTGATAACGGATTACGTTTTATGGGGAAAAATAAAATGTTTACTTTGTTTTTTTAAAGGGCTACAGCCAACACCTAACATGTCAAATTAGAATGTGCTTCAACAGTGCTCGCCTAACCTTACTGTACACATTTCTCATATCATCTTGCTAGAAAACGATGAGGAGGGTGGGTTAGATAGCTGGATCTTCAAAGAATATTTTGAGCTGCACCCTGAGAGTGCCTTAGCCTATAGCTGATAAACTAGTAGATTTAAGTAGTTGTGGCTGACCAGTAAAACATATCTCTGTAAAATGTAATCTGTGCCTGAGAAGTAACTAACACAATACGTTACTTAATCAATTGCAACGTGATTTCATTACACACATTCACACGTGCTTAAAAAAAAAGCATCAATATAAAATAATCAAAGCGCAGTAGAAAAAGACACATTATAAATAGAAAATAAAGTGCAAAGAAAGCGTAACCCTGTTACAGTTAGTAGATACAATTGTGTTCAAGTAACTTGCAACTGTAAAAGATTTATTTTTAAAACAACCCAACACCATGTAATGAATTGGCTTATAAGTCCATTGAATTGAATAGAAAGGCCAGGGATGGATGTTAACTGCAAACCATACAGCTGATGTCAATATTATTGACTAATCAGCCACTACTAGGAGAAGATCCATTACAGCTTGCACAGTCTTTCCCCATTAACATGTTTTTAACCAATAATATGATTTTATAGCAGACTTTGTTCAATGAAAAAAAAATGTCTCTACTTATTGCTTCTGGTAATTCCTCATTATTAGCTCAATTCAAACTAATTTTAATTTATTTTTTATTTTTTTGTTATAAGCTACTTTTTAGGTTTCAAGCCTGTGTTACAATTTTGTGTTGTAAACATTTGCCTTTTCATATGCATTTTTAATATTCTTTAGAAATATTACAAAATGTGTGTAATATCCCCTAAATGAGATAGTGATATATCTCCACAATATTTTATCCAGTTAAAAATTCATGAGAGAGGAGGCAGCTTGGGTCGTTTGCTTAATTGGTAATGGTGGGACAATGTGAAACTACTTCCAGTTGTTATACATCCTCGGTGTGCGAGAAAGAACTGAGAATTAAAATGTTTTTACTTGGCAGCAGCTTTTATCAGTAAAAATACCCCAAAGAAAACCTGAATACAAAATGAAGGATAAACTGTTGGAGTAAGTTAATGAGATGAGATTGTGAATACA
Organism: Polyodon spathula; assembly: GCF_017654505.1. Lineage (NCBI taxonomy): Eukaryota > Metazoa > Chordata > Actinopteri > Acipenseriformes > Polyodontidae > Polyodon > Polyodon spathula. The sequence continues at coordinate 34,139,180 of NC_054546.1, read as the reverse complement.
AGTAGAATTACATGCACCTGTTCATCTCATGTATGCAACACATGAAATGTAGTACAAAAAGCAAAAATCCTGAATTGAGGGTAAACTTTTATTGAAAATCAATCTGATAAATCGTTTCAAAGTGCACCAAATCTCAATCCAACATGCAAGAATCCCAAACTAAACTTCTAAATCAACCTGACATGAGAAGCTCACCAGATCCTCAAGTTTATTCACGACAGAGATATGGCTTTTTTCAAACGATCAATATGGTTTCCAGCTTTGTTACAACATAACATGATTTTCGTTTCTGAATTGTTATACAGAGCACACTTTTTAATAAGACAAAGGAGTTGACTTCACTGCCGAGGTGGTGGCCCAATTTGCACAGTCCGCGATTTTGAAAGTGTGTTCATGTTATTATTATTATTATTATTATTATTATTATTTTAATTTTTTTTTGGTTGGTGGTGGTGGTGGGGGGGGGGGGGGGGGGGGGGGGGGGGTTCCAGGGGTCAGGGGAGTTCCTTATAGTTGAAAGTTCGTTATAATGAAGGGCATTGTAGCCATGGTGTACTGTTGAGGAAGTTACTTTTAGAAAGTATTTGGTTACAGCTACAAGTTACAGTAACTAATTTCTTTGAAAAAAAAATTAACTCATTACAGTTACAGTTACAAATAGTTACTTGTCAGGCACAGTTCACATTTTGCAGAGATTTTTTGGGGGGTCAAAAAAGTCCAGCCACAATCACCCTAATCTACTAGTTCTAATCTACTAATCTTCCCTAATCTACTAGTTCACCAGCTGGAGGGTAAATCACTATTTGTACTGTATACTCCTGAATTGCCAGACCTGTGAAATGCATTGTTTTCAAAGGTGAATTGTCACTAATACCCTTTTGTTGCCTTACCTTTAGCAGACAATAACACTCAATATCAGCAATGCTCAGGACCAAGTGGAACTCACTTGGGATCTGCGCTGTGCTGAGTTACATTCTTGGTCTCCTGGTCATACAGTGTACCTCAGCCAAAGGTAAGAGATGATTCAGACATGATATTTACTTATAGCTCTGTGCTAGAGTTAGGGATTATTGTATAGACTGCTGATCAGCCACACTCATGCCAAACCTCATAAAACCCTGTTTCAAATTATCTGTAGAGTTATATATTAGAGCGAGATAAAAGTACCGAGTTCTTTATTCACTATGGAAATACATTTTGCATAGCATGAATGTCGGTTAATAGACCAAATGTGCTTTCATTTTCTACTCCTCTCTTTTTATCATAAGGTGGTTCTAGCTAACAAAATAAGTTTACATCCTACCTCTTCAAATGTTCAGTTCAGAAATCTGTGTTAGCAAGATGTTTCCAGATAATGTTGAACTTCCTTGGTCGTTTCACCTGAAGCGTGAATTTTCCCCATGTTGATCAGCAACATTTTCACAGGAATGGTGTTGGATATTTTTTAGAGTGAAATCAAATAACAGAATCATTCAGGAGTAGACGTGAGGCTTTACAAACAACACCAGCGACCGGGCTCCTGCGGGCTTGCCTGTAAGCCACCCAGAGCTGCGTTGTCCTCCGATGCTGTAGTTCTTGGTTGGCTGCATGGAGGGCCTGCAGAGTGAAAAGAAGCGGTCAGCTGACAGCACACGTTTCGGAGGACAGCGTGTGTTCATCTTCGCCGGTCCCGAGTCAGCGGGGGGGGGGTGGTAGCGGTGAGCTGAACCTAAAATACAATTGGCTATTTCAAATTGGGAGAAAAAAGGGGTAAAATCAATTGCTGACTACTAAATAAAATAAAATAAATAAATAAATAAATAAATAATATCACTAACCAACAGTGCAACGCAGGTAATATAATAATAGACAGGTACAATATAATAAAACCCAATAGATTTAACAACATGTTACACAGGTATACTAGAGCACCTCTGATACGCAAGTTCTTTCAAATTCATTCTATTTACACTTATGAGAAGTAACACACATTACACCCGCCTGTCCCACCCCCGTTCTTGTGCTGATCGATTGGTTAGCATTACAATTAGCAGCACTATTAGGGTAGACACAGTTCATGAAAGCATTTCCTAGTGCATGTACTGCAAGAAATACCACATTTGCTCTATGCGTTATTTCTTATTTTTTGAACAAATTAGGTATTTCTTCCATCCTCTAGGGGCAGAGCGTTTCAGGGGAGCAGGCTCACGATTACACTCAGGTGCAGCTTGTGGCTGGAGTTTACACATGATTCTAAGAGCTCTATTTAGGCCACACTGAGTTTCAACAGGATGTGATGACTGAAAAGCTGTGCGTTTGCTCAGTGCACAGTACAGTACTATATAACGGTTCTGACTATGAATCTTTATGTAGGCGGGACTAAAATTGTATTGAGGTGGTTATGACCCGGAATGTAATAATGATCTCGACGGAAGTTATGTGATACACTGCCTGCCTGAAAACGTGTTCAAATAAAAGAAATGAAACAATTTTTGGCTCAATTATATGACATGTTAATTAGTGACTTATGTTCTAAATGCTTGTGTTTAAAATGGTTTCTTGAATTACACCATGTAACAATTATTATTTTTTTTATTTTTTTTTGTTCCTGGGTAGTAAGTGTTATTTCCTAATTGCTTATGCCTCAAAAGTATAGAAAATGGCTATTATTCCCCACAAACTTTGCTTTTGTAACCAGGACAGTGATATTTGTATATGTAAATACAGTATAATCGTACATCTCGAAAAACTACTCACTTCTAAATCTTTTGTAGTCATTTTTGTATTACTTTAGTATAAATACATGTTAATTTGGATTCATATGTTGTTTTTTTCTGACTTTATGTGAACGAAAAGACACACATTTGCCAGTTTTCCCAGTGGAAATGGTGATATTTTGAAATATCACTGTTCTGGTCACAAAAGCAAAGTTTGTGGGGAATAATAATCATTTTCTATACTTTTGAGGCATAAGCAATTAGGAAATAACACTTACTACCCAGGAACAAAAATTGTGTTACATAATGTTATCTTATATTAACTGCAGTGTGCCAATACATTTGTCTATAACTGTATAGGCATATAGTAGTTCAGTAGTTCAAGTAATGTTTTTTTTTTTAATGTATTTAAATTGTTTAATTTCAGATGCTTGAGCTTTACTAGCACATGTATAACTTTTTATTCTACAGATTCCAATGATTATAACGAATGCTGTTATTTTGTGACAAACAATCAATAAATCTTTTTTTAATCCACATGGAAGTAAATAATGCATGTCTTAACAATTCTAGTATTACCTGTTCTGTGACAAATCTAGTAATCTTAATTTAAAGACACACTGGTATGTTCTGCATATTTTTTTGTCTGCAAACTGTCAGTGTTTCTGAGCTCTTCTGTAAAATTAGAACATTTCTACTGCTATATTGCTTTCACGGTTTATTTCTGCATTCACTAGAGGGCCAGATAAGGCAATGTCCCAATCTTGGGGGGGGCACTGTTAACAAGTAGCTTTCTAATATATTATATATTTCCTTTTTAAGGGTTAGTTAATACAACTTGAATATTATAATTACATTTAAGGTTGCTGTTTTTCTGTGTTTTTCCCTGTAACAGGGATGGCAGTAGTGGTGATGTAAGGCCACAATTCAGGTAGAAAACAAGGTACTGCAGGGCAAAAAGACATGGCGTGCACCATTTATTTTGAATAAATGAAATAAAATAAAATATTTTAACAAAATAAAGGTTTCAACAAAAACAAATCATGAACACAAAAACTCAACCTTAAGGTCCGGCTGGGCAGTAGCCTTGACGGATCCTATAAGTTTTGGATTTGTTTCATTTCGTTTTCCTCTCTCTCTCCTCTATTCTCTCCCTCTTTTTTTTCTCTGCCAGAAACAAAACAATAACAAAACACAGCTACAATGTCATATTTCAATCCAACAAATAAATCATAATAAAAACAATACAACAAAACAAATTCAAAAATAATAAACTGCACAGGGGTGGAGGGGTACCCTGTTCTAAAAATTAACAAATAAGCATGTACAGGGATCCTCGTCCTGTTACATTCCCCCAACGTTTTCTTCGCTGTTAAGAATTCGATTGATCCCTGCTAGTCAACTAGTACTAGTTAGTACTAGTAGTAAAATTGTTTTTAATTTAAGTGTTTTAGTCCAGAACGAAGAAACTGCATGCAGACAAGGGTGGACATTTTAGTAAGTGATTTAATCTATAATTTAAAAAAGAATAAATGCATGACACACTTTATTACAATCACTATTTGTAATTGTATAAACATTAATAAAGACTAGTCACTTATTAAAATGTTGTGCACTCGTTTTAGTGTTCTGCATTTAATGAGAAAGTAAACACTTCGACGATTTAAAAGCACATTTGGTTGTTTCACAGTAAAACCTGTATGTGTGTTACTCCGATTCTGACTGGATGTGTTATTAATCATGCTGAGGCCTTCATGGCAAAGATTTCACGTTAAAAAAAAATACAATAAAATAAAAGAAACCACAGCGTTTTGCTAAAACCATCCACAAATAGACAACTCGGTTAGCATCATTTGCTCCTACAAAACATAATTAAAAACAGCCACATTTTGCTAAAAATATACCTGACAAGTTAGCATCACTGCAGCTGACATCCAAAGGGCCAGACAAAAGGTTCTCAAGGGCCAGATTTGGCCGTGGGACGCCAATTGAAAAACTTTGCACTATACAATAAGACATGGGTCTCAACTTTTAAAATGATGTGCCATTATTTGGAAATTGAAATACCATATTAAAAAAGGGGAAAGGGAAAAAGGAACTAAATAACTGCTATGTATCCTAGTTTCGCAACCAGCATACTATTTGTTTACTATTTGTTTGTTTGGCCCTTATGCCCTTTTTGTTTAGTGTTTTTGTATAAATATTTATTTTACTTATTATTTAATAAATGTGCTTTTACTTTTCAGTTTTTGCCCCGCCATACCTTGTTTTGACTTGCTTCCTGAACCTGACGCCACCACCCATATGCCACACAAAGCTATCCGCGACAGGGTTCCTAACACCATAGAAAGCATAGGGGTAGGAAGGAGGAGCCCCATCCCCCTTGTCGTGTTTTTAACCTCATGTCAAATTGCGACTCTGCTCAGGCCTTCCTTGTTCTGTCTGAACTCCATAGGCTCTCCTTTTTGCTATTGCAGGTTCTGGGGACTCAGGAAAAGTGATAATCAGATTTAACTTTATTACACATTGATTTCGACTTCGTACTTAACACTATGGCAGTGCTGTCTTCAGCTTGAGGAGAGAGAGAGAGAGAGAGAGAGTTACATTATTTTTGGATTACGATTACAAATGATTTTAGCAGGAAGTCGACATGATTTTAGTAAGAAATACATTTCAGCAGATCTTTGAATGGAAAGAATGGTATGCCACAATTGGGATAACAGTTACACAACACTGAGAATTACATCTTTACCTTCCTCAAATTAATCTTTCACTACATTATTACTGCTTGTCTATGTTTAATGTTTTTACAAGAACAGCTGTTCATTCTGTGTTTAATTTAGTTTCTTTGTCAGGTGAAGAGATTACAGCTTGCATTCTGAAAAATAATAACCAGATTACTGTATATTTCAACATCACCATCACCTCTGAACCTGTGCAAAGTCTATCAGACTGTAACAAAAATAAGAAATGCAGGCTGTACTTCACGCTATCAAAATCTGATGGTTTAGGTAAAGTAAGATTTTCTGTTGGGTAATGCCTGTGAAACTTTTAAAAGGTAGGTAGCAAGCTGGCTAGCAAGTGCACACTCTAAAGAAACCAGGAGACAGTTGCAGAATTTGTGGAGATAGGCTTAGGACAGAGGGCAGGAGAGACTTCTTCACACAAAGAGTGTTGAGGGTATGGAATGGGTTACCTAGTCATGTTGTTGAGGCAGAATCAATTGGATCCTTTAAGACCCAACTTGACAAAGTTTGGAGATCAATATAGCTACTAGGAACTGTAGAAGCTTAGATGGTCTGAATGGCCCCCTCTTGTTTGTAAATTATGATAAACTTTTATAAGGGGACCAAATCAGATTACACATGCTCTTTTAATAGGGTATTCACGAGGCGTGAGCTGGGGGTAGAGATAGGGCAGAAGAAGCAGAAGGGAGCGGTTAGTAGGACAGAGTGCCGGCTAGAAAGGACCAGACCTAGGATAGAAGAGCAGGTGAGGCCCACTCTAGTAGCAGACCAGCGAAGCTGGACATGGAAGCTAGGATAGAAAGTAATCACTGACTGAGGACGGCAATGCTGACACGAGCCCAGGGGCGAAGGACCCAGCAACCGAAGACAGGATACAGGAAGTGGTCACTGACTGAGGGCGGCGATGCCGACACGAGCTCAGGGCCAACGGACCAAGCAACCGAAAACATATACGAGGGTTATGACTTGTGGAGCCGCCCCTCAGAGGAAGATGGTCCCGGAAGACTGGGACATGAAAGGAGGTAGAGAGGGAGAGGTACCCAGCATCTGAGACTTCTGTAAAGGGGCGCTCGTTAGACCCCCAATTGGCCGAGACTTCACGTTGCCTGGGATCTGAGATAAGAACAAGGCATAGAGGTTAGTATGGGACTCGAGCATGAGTAGCCACGTCCCGAACTGAGACAGAGTATAGAACAGCCTTGAGTGAGGCAAGATAAGCGCAGGAGCTGCGAAAGAACAGAGTGTGGCCAGGGGTCCGCTCTGACTCATACGGTGAGAACCCCCCTGAAGGTCAAGGGAGGCTGAAGCCTGCCCTGAGGTCGGGGTAGTGATGATCACTTGCCCCCCAAAAGGATGGACCCCCGGCACTTCACCAAATTACCCACACTGTGAGACAAACAAAAGCACACATGCCAGCGCACAACATAAACAAAAGACTAGAAGGACAAATGGGACAAACAGGAGAATGGTTAGTAAATTTAGTAGGATATGACTATGTGTATACCTGCTGCTCAGTGGAGAGGAAAAAAACCCTTGAAGCTAATTAGGGGAAAACCTCTAGTGGCTCCAGTAGAGAGGTAGCCCCCACTTCAAACATACTAGCAATTTTGGAATGGGCTGCAACTATGTCGGAGGGAGATGAATGAACATAAGAATCCACTGCAGAACAGGACCGTGCCCCATGGTCTTGATCAGGCTCTGATTGATGCTGGTCCTTGCAGCGGAGGTGGTTGCACCGATACGGAAGGAATGGGGTAAATAGCTGAGGAGGGAGGCCTGTCCTGGAGAGGAGGGTGGAGAGTTGGGTTGAGAACCAGAGACAAGTGACGATGGATCTGGAAGAATTGATGAATAGAGGGTCCAGGGGGGGGGGGGGGGGGGTTTCCTGCATGAGAGATACCTTGACATTGCTGAGAAGGGCAGAGAGCAGACTCGGTCCTTGAAAGCTGAATGAATTGATCGCGCCGGAGTTGGTCTGTCTTTGAAGTGCGCAGCCGAATAAGAAAATAGGAGTTGGAAATAGGAGAGGTCACATAAACGAATACCCACCGAGGGGAAGCAAGAAGCTGAGGGAACTGTGAATTCAGAGCTTCTGAGAAAGCCAAAGAAGGCTGTAAGACAGATGGTCTCCATGAGTAGATCCTCGTAGGGGGAGAAGCAGCCTTTCCGAAGAGTAGAGATGATTCTAGTATTTTTAGAAGGAGCAGCAACTATGTCAGGGAAGGATGAATGAATGTAGGAATCCACTGCAGAGGAGGACTAGTTCCCCCACATTCATGATCAGGCTGGGGGGGAAAGGGGAGAGTCGAGGGGGGGAGGCCTGCTCTGGAGGAGAGGGTGGAGAGGAGGGAGGCCTGCGAGGAGGCGAGGGTGGAGAGGAGGGAGGTCTGCTCTGGAGGAGAGGGTGGAGAGGAGGGAGGCCATGCAAGGAGGCGAGGAGGGAGGCCTGCTCTGGAGGAGAGGGTGGAGTTGAGGAGGGAGGCCTACTCACGAGGCGAGGGTGGACAGGAAGGAGGCCTGCTTGGGGACAAGGGCGGAGGAATGGACGGAGGTCTGCTCGAGACGAGGCGAGTGATGATAGGAGTGAGAGGAATCAATGAACAGATGGTCTGAGGAGGGGAGTGGGGGGGGGGGGGTCCTGCTGTGGAGATATCTTGAAAAGCGAGATAGGGAACTTGATACTTGACGTGTGAGTGGACCGACCGCGCTGAATTGATCCGTCCTGAGGTACACAGCCAAGTGATGGAGTAAGCATGGAAGGTGGCCGAGAGGCAGCTGATCTCCATGGGTAAATCATTGTAGGGGGAGAAGTGGCTTTTCAGAAGAGTGGAAATTAGCAAATGGAGAATATATTTTGATATAGACAGATGGCAAGGTGAGGCAGGGGGAAAGCTCTTAAGAATCCCACAGAGGGTCAGACGGAATGCTGAATATGGAGAGACTGGAGGGAGTTGGAGATAATCCCTAGCACAGACCATGAGAGCTAGGTTTTGATTGAAATGCTATGATTATTCGAATCTGGGCGCAGAGGATTGAAGACGCTGAGCAGGCTGTAGAATAGGAGCTTTTGAACAAGGTGGAGGGCTGCAGACATGTAATGCTGAGCAGATTGAAGGGGGTTACGGAGAGTAGGTTTCAGTTAAATAGCATCTGGAGAAGCTGAAGATTCTGGGTGGGGGTTGTGGAATCAAATGGGACCAACTGACTGAACTTGGATACCGAAAGTAGGGGCAGAAGAAGAGCTGGAACTGAGGGCTGAGGTGGCAGGTGGACTGAACGAACATGAATCTGCTACTGGGGAAGCACGGCTCCTTTGCGCCTCATGTTCTAGATATGAGGGTATAGATGAGAAGCCGCCTTTCTATGTGTTAGTTAACACAGGATCGATCAACGGTATGCTACTATCATGTCTGCTTGAAATGGAAAAGGTAAACTCACATTCAGAGATTTGGGTTTCGCAACACCAGTTATTCTCTTAATAGTGAAAATCCTTAACTCATAATCAAGACAGATTTCCAGTCTCGTACCACATCTCAAACCAAGTATTAATGCTGTAACATTTGGGAAGAATAGGATTGCTGAAGAAGTGCCCCGTATTTTGATTAGATGGAGATTAGCGTTAGCCTTGATTGGGGGAATACTGCCAGTATCTACGTATTGAAGGAAGGCTGGAGCATTGTTGGCTCCGGAGAAGTGCAGCTGCAGACTTCAACAGTAAACTAGAGTGACTTTGAAGCTGCGGTAGTGAACATATCTGAAGAGGGAGTGGAGATCTGCTGTAGTGAGGAACAATTAACAGTAGAGGGCGGGATCTCCTGAACAGAGCAGAGGTCTGAGGAAGAAAACAATGGAGTGCTGTCAGTAGTGTGCAGAGGCCCAGCTGTGAGAACAGAGATTTGCTGAAGCAGAGATCTGGAATAGAGATGAAGGACTACCATCGGTAGAGTGCGGTGGTCTGCTGCAGAGAGTAGGGGTCTGCTGAATGCAGTAGATATTGGTCTTTTGGTGTTAGGGCCGATTTAGATGGAGCCAGAGATGGGGCTGCTTTTGGGCAGAGATGAAGATTGCAGAGATCTGAGACAGCTGCAGAACCAGAGAGGATGAAGAATATGTTGCTCCAAGGAGCCTGCAAAACCTATTGATTGGTCGGGAGCAGTTAATTGTCTATTGAGGGTAGGAGGGTAGGAGTTCCATGACTGACTAGTGGCTCACGTTGATGAAATGATGACTTTTGATGAAGCTGATCGGACAGGAGGAGCAGCGCCAGATGAGGAAACATGAATCTGGGAACAGGAATAAGTCACAGGAATGGATGCGTGATGCAGGAAAGCAGGACGTTACTATGATGGTAGATACTGAGCATCTCAAACAGCTGAGTAAGGTTGCTTCATGACCAGGTCCTTGAAGAGGGGAACTGTTGAAATTGGAGAATGTCAGTTGCTACAAAAGGCTGAGGAGGAGGGGGTCTCCTGTAAATCCCTCTGAATGACAACAAACTGCGGGATGTGTAGAAAAGCTGGAGCGTGTGAGCTTCACAGTGATAGCAAACCAGCTTAGAGACTGCATAAAATTTGTGGTGTTACACTGCCATCTAGCGGTTATGATTAGAATTAACCATTGGCTTGAGTGAAGCCGGGTAGAATTTGGTTATTGTGATAAAAATCCTTGTTGGTGTAGAACAACAATTGCGTACTCTTTTAGATTTTAATATCTTCATTACATGTTTTAGGACAGTCAGTCATGTATATGAATAAGTTAACGCAGTATTTAGATGTCACAATTCAGCGAGTTGAACAAGCCCTCGCAGGTTGTAAAAGCCTAGCAGCTAGCAAGCCAGAAAATTGCAGTACTGAGGTATGGAGCTCGCAGTGCAGATTAAGCTGCCTGGTCACCATGGTTACTTACCACTCCCCGCAGTCACGCACTGAGGGCGTTGCCATGGTAGCCACAAACTGAGAAGCGCTGGTGGAAATGTTGCAAAACAGCAGTGTTGTTGAATCTTGTTGTGACGAGTCAAAAGCACAAGCCGCCACATGGCAAAACGGAGCACGAAACTGAATGGACAGGTCCCTAAAACGTTGAATGTAGCCAATAGAAGTTCAGGGCAGGATCCCATGAAGGAACGATAATTTTGCTGGCTCTGGGAGCAGAGGAGGGGCACTTGATTGCAAGCGAAGAGTAAAGGAATGTTCCGCTGACAGATCTTTATGGTGGATTAAATAGAGGAGCAATGGCAAGGCAAACGCTGACGACGGGAATGTCGATGTCTTGTTGAAGGAGCTTTAGAGATTTTAGTGGAGGGCCAGTTTGTCTAATGAAGACATGGACGAGATGAGAAATGAAGCTGCGGTTTGAATGGTGCTGTTGCTGGGCTGGAGGCTGGAAAGAGCAGGAAAGACTAATGCTGGAGCTCCTGCAGCCGAATGGAGAAGCTGAATGATGAGAAGCAGCACCGGAGCAAGTAGGAAAATATTTGATAATATCTTGGGAGCGCTGCGCAGAGAGTTGACCTCCAGTGAAAGGCAACGAAGTGTAGATTAGAGGAGAAACACGAAAAGATGGCTTCTGAGCGTGTGCTACAAAAACGAAACGCTAGACAGCAAAGGTGCAAGTGATCAGGGCTTAAATAGTAAATAGGTACTAATTGACAGGAAATTGGAAACCCCCTTGCTGCACGCTTCCTGAACTACACAAGCTAACATAAAAACCCAAAACATCTTCCAGTACTTTGAGCATTTTAAAAAGCAGGTACGATTGAACCAATATTCTGGTCTGTAAATTAAAAACACAAAACCCTTTTAATAAAAAAACACACACATTAACCATATGAAGTATGATTTTGTGTCTGTATTGTGAAACATTTCTAGAAAAGATAAAGCAAGGGACAACCTTATCAATCCTTTCCGATGTTTCATTTTGAAGAGCCCTACAGGCCCTGTCAGACAGATACTACCTAGGAAGTGTAATACTGCCTTTCTGATATAAGAGCATTTCTGATGATTGTATGTTTGCATATACTGTACTTGATAATACTTCTCTCTTAACATTGCTTTTTTGTTATTTCAGGGAACTTAAATATGTGTTTTGATCAGAATGAAATTGATAAGAATTGTATGAAACATGAAGGTAAACACAATTAATAAAAAAGTGCCTGTATGTGTATATGTATATATATATATATATTATTTGCAGCAGAGTTCAGGCCAGGGCTGCCATTTGTGGAAATAAAAAAGAATGAATAGTTTGTTTATGTCAAAGGTTGTGTTTCAGACAGGTTTGCTTACCCAACATTAAAAGTCACAGTATTAGCAATGACTCAGACCTACAGCTAGTATTGACACATTTCACATGTTTATGGCAATTGATCCACCCTAGGCATGAACATATAATTTATTACTTTCAATGTTAATTGAACATTATGCATATTTCATATTTTGGTGATTAATATTGCTCGTTCATAATTTAATTGCACATTTTAAATTGCGTATTTTGTGGGTGATAACCTTCAGGCAGATGAAGTGACAACGATTTAAAATGCAGCTTCATCACAGCGTTATTAACATTACCCTAACAGTAGTGTCATTTCATTCACTAAAATAGAGTCCATAGACTATGTGAGATGAGCAATTCTTTCACTGCGCCCTTAAGCTAAGGAATTGTATGCCAGATCTGCAGTATATATTTAGGTTCTGATTCTGTAAAGTTTTTGGTGCCATGTATTATTAATCTTTTTACCTCACACTTTGCCTGACAGATCCATTTAACGTACTGAAATTCAGTTCAACGTACACTCTCACCTTTTGCAAAGATCCTGAAGAAGCGATTAAAAAGTAAGTCGTATAGCGAAGGGAGTGGGTTGCAACGTTGAGGCAACACTCAAGTTAGGCATTTCTAACTCTGTAGAAAAAAGGAGTACAGTCAATCTCTTTTAATATCACTTCAAAAGAAGTGAGCTAAATGATGACAACAAGGGGAGCTGAGAACACAGGGCTTGCTGTGGAACTGGAAAAATAGAACTAGGACTTGATTACAATAGTGTGCTGTAGGAAAACATATTTTAATGGATTATATTGTATACACTGTGCTATATTAATTAAACATGTGAAAGCTGTAAACACACATTGCAGTGTTCTGTAGGGTATATTGTGCTATCATCATTTATAGGTCGGTGCATTTCCAAACTGTACACATCAAACTCAAAAAGCAAAACAACAAGAGAGCACTATTCTAGGTTTGTTTCTTTCAGTACTTGTGGGATGTAAGAAACAGTTTCTTAAAGGCTTTGTTTTTTAGTCCTGAAGCTCACATTTTGCATGCATTATTTCAATTACATTTTTAAACAAAATCTGAGATATGTGTGCAGGTACAGCACTGTTTATAATTGAGGAACTATTTGTGATGCAACATTTCTGAATATTATTCACATCATTTAACACATTTTAGAAGCAGTGTTGTGCTCTATACACAGAATGCATATTATATACACAGTGTACTGTATACAATTGGTGGATATACAGATATGGCCAAAAGTTTTGCATCACCATATAGTTAACATATTGGATTACACGAATACCACTTGGTAGCTTTCCATATACTTAACAAAAAATTGACAAATGAAAAATTTGACATTTCGAAATCTAACATGAAATAGTACTAGTATGGCGGCCGGTAGACTTTTGCCATATCACTGTAGTTTCTTTGATTATGTGATAAATACAAATCTAAAATATGTTCATATAGTTCATATTTTTTAAATAATGTCTCAATCCTAACATTCTAGGTGATGCAAAGCATTTGGCGACAGCTGTAATTTGTGTAAGATTGTGAAGAGATATGTAAACCTAATTTAAAATGGAATTGGTTAATTTATTACAGTGACATAAAACAAATGCTAGAACATTTCAATGGAACAGAGAAAAGAATTGAAACCAATGATCTTAAAGCACTTGTAAAAAAAATTCAGAAAGGCAACATCAAGCAAACCAACTTCGTCTTGTCTGCAGATGGAGTAAGTGATAACCTCTGTAAAACTGTATGTGTGTTTTAAAACTGAGCAGTAGCAGTGGCAGAATTAAATAAATAAACACATCGTATTAAAAAGTGCGTGAAAACATGGAATAGAACATACCACTTCATGTGTTATACTACTATCATGTATTATGTACTTTCCACTGTATATCCTGTTTTATGCATTTCTCAATTTGAAGTATTACCAATTTTCTTGTATTTACTGCATCTTGTGAAGCGCTTTGTGATGGTGTTCCACTATGAAAGGCGATTGATTTATTGATCGTGGCTTTGCAAAAGTCATAGTAAACATTGCTCTGGTTGTGGGTGAGTAGAGTCACATGGCTCTGTTGGCCACCCACCTATACATACTCTGTAAGTATTATACAGGCACACACATACTGACCCAATTAATATGAAACAGCAAAAATAAATAAAGAAATAAAGGTCAGTTCAACCAAACCTGTTTTTCCATCTATATGCGTTTTTGTTTACTGTGCATTTCTTGTGTTCATGACCTTTCATTTAAAATAGCCAGCCTGAAGCAAACAAAGCATAGAGTTCAATAAAAGTAGGCAATGAAAATATCTGGCATTTGCTGTAAAATAACAAAGAAAGTGCCGGCAATAGACAAAAGGCTGATTCTAATTTTACAAGAAACTTCAACATGAGGTGCCAATTAAGGAAGGTGTTCTGTGCTAAAGTTTTGCCAATAGTACTAGTTCTAGATTGTGAAAAATAAATGTTTTCTTCTGTTTTAGGTCAAAGAGGACAATAAGAGTGCTGGAGTTAAAGCCACAGTCATCAAAATTTCAAAGGAAGCATTAGAGATGGCTGTCAAGGAAAAAAAAGAAACCATGTTGGGATTGTTAAAAATCCCTTTCTGTTTGAGGTTAGTATCCTGGATTCAGGAAGATTTCAAATTTTACTATTTATGGGATTCCGACTAAGTCTAGTTTAAATGTTACAAGTCGGAAGCATTGTGAGCATGACATCACCACTCATCATGGCAGAAGTCAGCCTCAGAGAGTCATTTCAAACACTAAAAATATGAACTGCATGTATTATAACAAAATGTAAGTTAATTCATACAGTGAATAAAATAATAAGAACAGTAGCAGTGGTTCCCAAAGTTTAAGGTGTTCTGGTACGGTGACATATTTTCACAGGTTGGAATCAATTGGTTAACAAATGTTCCGACCTTTGAAAATATGTCATCTTACCAGAACGCCTTAGAACTTTGGGAACCACGCTGCCTGATTCACTTGCCCGCCAGTTCTATATTGAGGCTACTTTCCAAAAAAGGGGCTATTGATTTAAGGGACTAAACATAAAATACAGAAAAGTAGATTGGTTTTGAATCAGCAACACAATGAAAGACCAATTGATAGTTAGAGGTGCCAGCTCTAACTATTTTCTGCTACTAACCTGTCTATGGGAGTTTGGGCTCATACAGCCTTGCAAATGAGACTGAGTACCCTCTCACCCTTTCTCTAAACATGAAGATGCCAAGGGCAAGTTAGAATATCTTGAAGCAATCCATTAGAACTTAACAGTTAGAAACTAGAGGAGGTCATTTTGCCCATCTATGCTTGCCAGGTTGAGTAAACTGTTAAGTTGTTCTAAACTTTGTCAAGTTGGCTCTTAAAGGATCCCAGTGATTCAGCATCATCATCTTGACAAGGTAACCCATTCCATACCCTCACTTTTCAGGGAGCTAGCAGGACACAAAAACACTCAGCCTTGGATAATCTCTTATCATCGGCAGAGGTGTTGCCCATTCCTGAGAATCGGGCCACATTATGCCCGAATTTAATTTAAATTGTTCATCTAAACATTTGCATCAGTTTGTGAACTTAAAAAAAAAACACAACATAATTCATATTTGATATTTGGCTATGGTGAGTTAACAATACAGTTTTTCTTAATTTATTGTAATCCATGCCACCTTATTGACAATTGTCTTTAATTTGTTTGTTTTTATTTTGCATTTAGGATAAATCCAAAAGTTCAGTTGCAAAAGGTGAAGTTATTGTAATTGACATGGTGGTATCCATTTCAAATCTTAAGGAACCTATTTCAATGACATTTTATCATAATAATTCACAGGTAAGCAGAAATGTGGAATTTAAGCACATGAATTGTTATTTTTCATAATTTACTAATTATCTTTAGGTCACTCTAGAATTGTATCAATAGTATGTAAAAAAAAAAAAAAAAAAAAAAAAAAAAAAGCTTATATTGACAGTAGTATGACATTGGATATAAAAATACATTGGTGTAGTGAAAAACACAGATTATACTATAAAAAGGGCTAAACAGTTTAAACAGTGCTGTAACCTTTATGTTATTATGAAGTTTGTGAAGACTGAATTTGTATTTTTTATTTTTATTTTATATGTTAAGTACAAGTCCCTCCTCCTTTTCTATCCCTGGAATTGAGATTAAGTCATCAATAATAAGCTTTTTTACATGTGTAATAGTTTTTACTCAGAAAAATGTAACAGATACTCTTCTTATGTCAGTACTCGGCACAGCCCTGCTTCTAAGGAATGTTCTGACTATTGAAATATTTAATTAGCGAGATCCTGGTAGCTTTTTCAATGTAATTATGTACTTAAAATGCTAATAGAGGGAGGGATATATGTTTTAAAGTATGGAGTGTATTTCTCTGGTCCCCTGTTACATGTACGACAAAACTATTTATGCAAACAGCCAACTGATGTAAATTCATATCATAATTTGCCAGCAGCTACTATTGAATGTAAATGTTGGTAAGATACAGTTTGTGTTTTATTTCAACGTATCTGTAGATTGCATTTATACCTTCAAACGTTGTTTATTAGTATGTGTATGGCTTTCAGAGAATATTCTATGTTGTCTTTTTCACATTTACAGTGCATTTACAGAGAATTATTAAATGTGTAAGCGCATGCAGTTTATTTGTAACTAAATGATAAAAAATGTTTACCACTAAGCTGATATCAGTAGCTGATATTGGTACTAAATTGAAATGTTATCAAAAAAATTTAATGAATATTCATGCCATGCAATTTTTATAAATGTAACACCTGACCCATCTTTTTGACATTTGTCGCATGAGTTTGAGTTTCAAAGTAATAATAATAATAATAATAATAATAATAATAATAATAATAATAATAATAATAATAAATCATTTGTAATTCCAGGACAAGTTTGTTTATGAATGTGTATTCTGGGATACTAAAGGTAAACTTTATTATTTTTATTTACAACAGTAGCTTTCTTCAAACTCTGTAACAATGTATCAGTTTGAAAGCCAGTGTTATAGATGCAGTATATCTTAATTAACAACTTACCAAGAATGTAACTCTGATCAAAATGCTTTTAAAACATAATGTTGCCCCCTACTTGCTGTTCCAGCTGCAGCAATACTTTAATGAACTTCACTCACCTGTATTACTTTTACGAAGTCAGAGTTCATGAAAAGTGAACATCATACCTAATGCTAGTGATATTTCAAAGCCAGAGTTCTATTAATGTGCTCTGGAGTCCATCACTCAAGAAGCAACAATGCTGTAGGAGCTTAACCAGGTAGCAGGTTTAAATACACTTTGATACATATGTACCACAAAAACAATGGCTGAACCATCATGTGGGTCATTCTGTCTTTGAAATGGAGTGTGTGATTAGAATAATGTTGTCACAGCTTGACTGTGACTACTTACACTATAGTGAAGTGTTGGTGAACATAAAACCCAGCTGGTGCACGTTGTTTGTTGTTAAACACACTTCCTCCAGTCTTTAGCTCCTATTTTTAAAAAAGGAGAAAAACTCATGGAAATGTTACAAAATGAGAAACAGTCCCCTTGAGAGTGCTTAAGAGAACTTGAATTACATTACTTATGCGTTTGGTTCTAGTTTTGTAAAATGAATCTGCGTTTTACCTCTTTCAAAAAAGATTGTTCAAATACTTCAATTTTTTTTTTTTTTCTACAGACAATGAATCCATCTGGAACAATTCCGGATGTGAAACTCATACAACAGAGTTTGAAACGACATGCAAATGTTATCATTTAACATTCTTTGCCCTACTTATGGTAAGATAATTCATGATTTTTATACCATTTCATTTGCTTTTGTTTTGTTTTTACCATTTTAGAAAGCTTGCCTGTCTACTTACACAGAGGATTTAGCGCATATTAAAAAAACAAACAAACAAACAAAAATGTTTTGAACATTTTTGGAGATTTTACATCTCTGGAACTGTCCAGTCTATGCTAAATTCCTGATTATTTGTGCACAGGTTCTGCAAATACAATGTCCAGAATAGGTCTGTGGGGAGTGTCTTCTCTTGTGAGTGACTCTAACCACATTTATTATCTCAATCTGAAACTCCTACAGAGCCCCTACAACACCATCATCAGCGCGAGTACCTTGAAGTCCCTAACATACATTTCCTACATTGGCTGTGGGATATCCTTTTTTTTCTTGGCTGTGGCCCTGTTCATGCACATTGTGTTGAGCTATTGTGATTTCTATTCAGGGAGGCGCATTGGTCCCAAACTATACATAAGTGACCCCTGTTGACAGTAAGTGACCTGAACTGAATGCAAGACCAGGTCAATTATCTTATCATAATTTAACCCTCATAGTCTTGAGCAAGCATTCTTTTTTTTTTTCACGATGAGCAATATTTACTTTACCTGAAAAGGTGTGTTTTGGTTTTGTTGTTTTGTCAATGCCTCCCACACAGCAACCAGAGCATTCCTTTTTGTAAACTGTCAGAAGCAAGGACCAGAAATAATCATTCTAAAAGTGAATTGCACCTGAAAGGTAGGCCAGACTTGTTTTGTGGGATTAAGATTGACCTGTTCTGCTCACCTCAGCAGATGTAACCTTGACAGTGGTGCACACTTGGAATCATTATTTCCTACAATAATGATATTAAATAATAAATATTAATAATAATCTATTAAATATGTTAGTCTAAATAAGTACAACAGGTATTTAAAAAAAAGGTTATATAATGTTTTATTATTTTCAAAGCGTTTCCTCAAGTCTTTAATTAAATGCCTATGAAAACTTGAATTATATTATTTAGTTGTTTGGTTTTAATTTTGTAAAATTAACAGGCATAAATAAAAAAAGGGATAAAGACTGATGAAAATGCTTTGAATGTACTAAAGCCCATTACAATTTGAAACTTAGCATTAGTCTCAGGATAGCATTCTAAGTTTAGGTGTAACACTTCCTGATCATTCTTTTTCTATTATTTTCACAGGAGAGCCAAACCTGATACATCAGCCACAATCCTTATAAACCTGTGTGTGGCTCTGTCCTTACTAAACCTGACCTTCCTAATGAACGAGTGGCTGTCTTCCATGGGAAACCAAGTTGTCTGTTATATCATTGCTGCCACCATGCACTACTCCCTGCTGTGCACCTTTACTTGGTTTGGAATTAAAGCTTTCTATTTGTACTATCTAGTAATCAAGCTCTCCACCACTGAGATAAAGGCAAAATGGATGAAGATGTGTGCTGTTGGCTGGGGTGAGGCTCAACATAAGTGTGTGGTTGTGGGAGACTAAAAGTAAAAGCTGAGAGCGAGGATCATTAGTGAGAGTTAGCAAAGCATCCTTGATCCCCCTCTATAGCTGAATTTCACACAATCATTGAAGAAATAACAAAGATACAATTGCTTTGCTTGTCTTTCTGCTTGAAACCTCTGCATGTGACTGGTAAAGTTGGTGCTGTCCCAATGTTAGGGGGCGCTGTAAGCAAATGTACTTAAAATGGCATTCTTGTTTTAGAATTGAATTGATGGCAATGCAGGATTTTTACATTTTCCAACAACATTATATAAAAAAAAATTACACCATGGGAATATATATTGTATATAAATCACACAAGGCATACCAATGGATCAGTCTTGTTCTAAATCAATAAAAGATTCAAACAAGACACTACAAATACTTTCACTACACCACACCTTAACAGGGGCATAGCTAGGAACAGATTTTTACTGAGGCAAAAATCTAAATTTTGTCTAAAAAAACCTGCATAGCCTGTTTGTTATGAAGGTGATAGTTATCTTATAAAGCCTGGAGACTATTAATGCAAACTGCAAAGCGATTTAAATAAGTAGATGGGTTTATACCTTCATTGAGACATGCGTTTGGTTCACTGCTACTGAAGCTAATGCTGAGACTGATGACACTGATGCTACAACTGCAACTGGTAAGACTGGTGCTGCCAGTGCTGGGACTGGTAAGACTGGTGCTGACACTGCTGGGACTGGTAAGATTGCTGATATCAGTGCTTAGACTGATCGGACTGCTGAGACTCTATGATGCCACGATTTAGAAGGCTTTACTTTAAATCTAGGGTTTTTCAATCCTCCTACGACTTGATCTATTGAAAAGCATCCAGACTACTGCGACACCAATCAAATATATCGAAAGAATGCACTGTTAAACTCTTTCTATGTCATGAGCGCGGAAAACAACAAAAATCACTCCTAAAGATCGGGTCAATGAGTTTGGCAATAGCAATAGGTGACAAAGACTAACTCGAGATAAACTAATATGAATACTATTTTTTGGTTTTATTACTACACAGACCTATTTGTAATGTTTAAAGTAAAAAGGTAAGTTTGTTTATATTATTGATTGATGGCACTGGTGAGCTTGTAACTTCCTTAGAATTTAAAAGTGTACCAATCAACGGTTCATATGTTAACTGTTATCAATAGTACTGTCTGTGTATCTTATAATTTTAGCCTTTTATTTAAATTGTGGAATAACACAGATTTATATTGTTTTTTGATCAGAGATTTGTTTATTTTCTTACTGTGGAAAACTAGGATCCCTGGTCATGAACGACAATATTAACCAAGATATGCCTGCAATGCAAGACCTCACAAAATGAGCGTCAAACTAAATTAAACCTATATAAATAAAGCAAACAGCTGCTCGGTTTACACATTTTCTACAACACATCAGTATTAAAAACAGTACTTCCTTGAATTTTTTTTTTCTCTAAAGAAAATATATATTTTAAAGGAAATACATGCTTGCTATAATATATTTCTGTAAAACCTGCAAATGTGAGACCTACAATATGTATAGAAGTGAATGACGGGTAAGATTTATGAAATATATGGAATTTAAGTTTCTACGACATAAAATAGGAATTTCTGTCGCAAAGTCCAACATTTTGTGACAGAAAGACTGAATGGAAAATCAATAATACACCAATGAATCTCCTTGTAATGACATAAGACAGGTTTGATCACAGAATTTCATAGTGAAAAACTGTTAAAAAGCCCTTTACTAGTCTGAATAAGTAAACTCACTTGGACTTCAAACAAGCATCATTCTAAAGTGATGGGACAGATCTTTGAAAGAAGAAAACTGAAAAAAAGCTTCTGTGCTATACAGATCCAAATATACATATACACATTTACTTACTTATTTATTTATTTATTTTAAGGAATGCCAGCTGTGGTTGTCATTATACTTGGAAGTTTGAAGAAGTATGGAGAGTACAAGATAAATAAACAGGAGGGGGGTACTGTGTCCATGTAAGTGATGAATAAAATCACCTTGTTTTTACTAATTCTATTGTAGTATCCATATTACTGATATTGCATTGTTATAAAGACTTAACATCAGTTGTACTATCCAATTACATGATGTGATACAGCCTGTTAATTTGACCATACAGTTTTGTATAGTATGTGCAGAATGGCATTCGGTACACAGGAAGCAAACTGTGGTTTGGCAGAAACAAAAATGTCGTAAACTGAGTCAAGGGGAAAATAAGTTTATGAACGGACTTGTGAGGTTGTTGTTATGCTAATAGAAGCAAAACAGATGTTTTAAAGCCTTGGTTTTAACTTGAACACAGTGTATGAATCCCTTTCCTTTGCACCTCAATAAGAATCTAATACCTCGTTTGTGTGTTTACTTTAATCAGGTGCTGGATTACAGACCCGGTGGTCCATTATATCACCAACATTGGCTACTACTCGTTACTGTTTTGCTTTAATGTGGTGATCTTTATTGTGGTGTCAGTGAATGTATTCCACATGAGAAAGTCCAATCCCAAATCAGCAGAGGGGTCCAGAAATAATGTGTTTACCTTGCTGGGTCTGGCCTGTGTGCTGGGGATAACGTGGGGGGTCATGTTTTTCAATGTTGGCCCCCTCCAAGTGCCTTCTTTTTATGTATTCAGTATCCTGAATTCCCTTCAAGGTAAGTTCTGGAAATGTACCTAAAACAGTCATTCTAACCCTTAATCTGTCATGGTGAAGTTGTGACTTTCATAACTTCCTAGTCATGTTGCTCGTTGTTAATGAGAACAGAGATTTCAGGTCAGATACTGAATGCTTTTGGTTGTAGAAACAGTGAAAAATGATCTTGCTGGCTACAGAATAAACTATAAGCCAGACTCTAATAGCAATATTAATTTTTAACTTGTCTACTCCATTGAGACAATGAAAATGGCTAAGCATCAACAAGAGAAGTTTCCTGAACAGCCAGCAGCCCTATTAGTCTCAACAAAAATCCTGTCAGAATACAAAACAAAATATAATGGATTTAAATTGATGTTAATAATAATTCAACTGTTTAAATATCCAAATAAAATCTATATGGTAAATTCTTAGCCTACTTTGTGCTGACAAGAAGATGCATTATATCCACCATGTTATAATTGCAATAACCAGTGTTTGCTATACAAATGTTCAACCAAACTATCAAAATAATGACACATTTTTTCACCCTGTTGTACATTTTCATTCAGTATATAGGTCTCAAATGCCCAGTTTTGAAAGAAACACATCACAGTAAACATATATTTTCATTTAATTTTAAAATATCTGGTACTGCGCTAGGTTAAAGATTGATCTGTTTCCAAGCCATGCTTTTACACTGTCTTGCACTTTCTAGGTAATAGTCCCCACCCCTTCAATGAACAACATCGTTAAACAACCAGATGCTCCTCCTATTGACTGACATGCTTTCAGCCAATAACCTGCTTTGACACAGAAATCTAAGACCTATATAACGTGTGCAAAATGAGTAAGCTAAAATAAAAAATACAGACAGCCTTATCAAACTCCAAATATTGTACCTGATAAACACCTTGCCGTTTTAATTGTACTGTATTGCTCATCGTGGAGGAATCACCCATATTTGGTGGAAGTTCCTATTTGCAATGCCATTGAATATTCACCCCTTTTCTTTTCTTACAGGTTTCTTTTTATTTCTGTGGTACTACAATTCAAGCTCAGCTGCAAAAGCCATGGATCAGCCCAGTGGAAAATCCTCAGATTCCGGTACTCATAACACCATCTTTTGTAATCCTTATGAATCTACCATACCAAGGGTTAGGACCCTGCAAACATGACAAGTACCTGACGTCAGACAAGTACCTAAGCAGTACTAACTCAATATTGATATATATATATATATATATTATTATAATATATATATATATATATATATATATATACACACACACACACACACATATATATATATATATATATATATATATATATATATATATATATATATATATATATATATATATATAATATATATATAGTATCAATTTTCATGCGTATAGCTAATAGTTAAAATGTGTGTAGCACAATATTATAAAATCATACTGCAATAGGGTTACTTTTACTAGTTCATGAATATATGCCAGATCCTGGAAGTCTGTTAAAAGTTTCAAGGTGTGCTGCAAAACAACCGCATCTCTTCTTTATTTTTAATTTTATACCTGCTCAGTGAACTACTCTGAATATTTTGTAAAGACTTGTGTTATGAAAGCGTGGCTGATTAGAAACAGTATCTTTTTTTATGTAAAAAAATCTACTTGTGTAGAGAATTCTATAATATATTCTTAAGGGTGTATGTTAGGAGGTTGCGACGGCCCAAAGTCATTTCAAAGTGGGTCCCAGTTAAAGAAATGAGCAATGGCATCTAAAATATGCAAGAAAAAACAAACAATTAATGAAATTTGATGCTACTTCCCTTAAGCATAGGGAAAGCATAGTAAAGCACTACGAGGTATGGTCAAGGATATTGAAAAACATAGAAAAGCATTGTAAATCTCCATGCAAATTTAGGGTTATGCTTCAGATTTCCCTCAGTGGGGGCAAGAATATAACTCTTAAAGTGGGTGTGAATGAATTCAAATGCATTTTTACATTCATTTTTGTATTTATAACAATAATGCTACTGTTCAGTTTTAAATGTCTCTTGTGGATATAGAACATGTAATATATGGCTTGGTTTACTTGCAAAATTAAAAGTAAGTCTCACCTTTTTACTATTTTGGTAGCACCTTTCGGGCAATTTATTGTTTACATGTAGTTTTCTTTTAGGGAGAGACAATAACAGCTGTAGTATTTTTTAAAACCTTGTTCATAAAACAACTAACTTATAAAGCAGCCTCATTTTAGGAGTCGACTGCAAACGCCAATAATTTGAAATGTTATAATTATAGGCAATGGCATGGCTTTCAAACTTGCAAAAAAATAAATAAATAAATAATTAAAGTGTGTGCAGCTTTTTAGATTGAGGCAATGTACCCACCGTTTTTAGCCATGCATTTCCTACAGCATGAGGAATGTACATGCTACCTAATTGTCTCATAACAACAGAGAGAGAATTTGGAGTTTCTAAACTGCATGTAAACCAAGCAAAAGAAATGGGGACATTTGTTATGCAAAATGATACAAATACTTTTTTTTATATGTTTTTTTTTTTTTACTCTCTTTTTATATAACAATACTGTAGTAGGCTTTAGTACTAAATTATATTTGATGTTAATGGCCATCATCTTCTAAGAATGGCAAATGAGATTTTCTTTTAATGTAATAAACTGTTACATGCAGCAATAACTGTATCTATTATGTTAATGGTGTTGCATACTGGAAGACCAGATCATTTGCATTGTACAATTGATTGCTGTTAAAAAGGGTTTAATCAAATGAGATTAATCCATGGCTAGGGATTATTATCCAATTTCCAGTTGTATATTCTGTGAATTCAACTAATATTCAGTCAGTACCCTCAATGTAACAAACAAGATTTTAATTTGTAAATTTTAAAAGAGGCTGAACCAAGAGAAGTCACAATGAAAAGTTTAGTTTACAGAAGTTTGTGATTACAGACTTTCAAATATTGTAGATACAATGATGCTTCCATTAAACAGTTTCATCATTTAAATACATTGGAATTGACAGTGGTCAACAAACTGTATCCAATTGTCTTACAAAATACTTGATTTCAAGAATTGTGTGATGTTGTTAAATATGGGGTTCTGTATTCATTTTTCGTCTGCAGAAGCTGTTTTGAAATTGTACAATACTTTATTTACAGATTTAATATAGTGCGATCTTTTTATTTCATTATCTGAATTATTCGTTAACAAAAACTAAAACAAAAAAACCCATAAAATATTGAAAAAGTACATTACGAAAGGGCCCTTTTACAGAAAATATGGGGCATTTACAATTCACTAGCAGCGAATTAACCAACTCAACGAATGATTCAATAATGAAAGGTTTTTCTCTTTAAAATCTTTTTTTTTCAATTTGAACATTAAACTTCATTCAAATGCTTATACCTGCAAAACTTTTGTGGCACAGTGTTTAAACAAAATGAACTCTTGATTTTTAGACACCTTAAACATTTTCAGAAAAGGCTACTGGAAACTTCCAGAAAAGACATGTAATAGAACCATCAGTAACATGCAACCAAACTGCCGAGCCGCTTTATTTGAACCTGTACCTAAAATCGGGTTGGTCCATCCTTTTCCCAAATCCCAGCCTTGACACCACAAGGTCAAGGGTAGTTAATCCTTTCAGCCATTCAAAATTGTTACAGAGAATTGGGAAGTGAAGGACAGCAGTAGATGTTTCTATGTGAAACACAAGCACAGGAAGCAAAACGAGAAAGCTGGAAACAAAGCCGCCTGAATGTAAATCATATTCATGATGCTTTGATGAAGTCAAAAAGGAGAGAAAAATATAGTTCTTTAATGCTGTTGGTGAAATATACTTTTAAGCTGACCGGTTCAGGTAGGTATTGAATGAAGCTCAGCTGTGCTCAAAAGAAAAATTTAAATAAATCAAATGATGTATTTATTGTTTATTGATGCAACAGGTGTTTTGTAGCTACAGTAGTTCATATAATGGCACATGTTGGGGTCTATTCAGGTTGTGTAAAGCCAGAGTCCTGTTTCTCTGGATGTGTGGTGAGCTGTACATCTGTAACACTCACACCCGGTGTGTGCCAAGAAATTTCTGAATCTTAAAAGCATGACTATGTTCCCTTAGTCTAGGTTACCAACCACCAAGTCTGGAAAACCAGAGCAGTAGTACCAATTGTCTTTGATCATGGCAGTGTTAAACTAAATTTAACCTAGTACCATATTTTAATATTTCCTTTGCAGGTCAAAGAAAATAATGATTCCTTTCTTACTGAGGGTACACTACCCCCTGATACTGTAGATGGTAAAATGATACAATATGGCCAAACCACTAAATAAAATAAAATAAAAAACGGTAACAAGTCAGACCCCACTGCACATGTCATTTATAACAGTAAAATATTTATTTGACGATCTACAGCTGTTTTGTTTAAAAGTTTGCTTACAACAAAACATTGAAGATGCTGGTCACTCAAAAATAGCTTTGTGTAACATAAGATTAAAAGAACAAAGTTTAATTTTAAGTTCTATCAGTTTTCCTAAGAATGTCGAAACACATCGAAATAACATTCTCTGCCCAACAGTAAAATATATGGAACTGTTGCAGAACCCCCTCCAGTGTTTACAAGAAACCAATTACCTTTGTTTATCCCATGTTGTCCATATCGCAGCACTTTTATTTCAAAGTATTCAGATTGTTGTGATATCTTTATTCACACATCATAGATGAACTGAACAATGAACTGGGGAAATCCTTAGTTTTTTTTGCTGCAAAGGTAGCACAATGTATTTCTTGTAAACTTTACAGGGTGTTATGTAAAACTTGAACAAGCAAATGTTTTGACTTTTAAAATTCTGTGACAAAAGTCATTTTCAACATATATTTAAAATTGACAGTATAAAATAGCATTTAAAAAGCATTTAAATTAGATGCTGCTCATTTCATTTGATGCAATCTCATAATGTTCCACTTCAGTGCATTTTAATTTATAAGGATGCAGCAGTAAGTTGCACCACTGGCCTTTGAACCAGGACTCAAGCAGTACGCACACTCAACAGCAACAAAGCTTATCAAAATGTCACTTCATTCATGCAGATTATACACCGGGCAGCAAAAAGAAAACACAGGCAACATAAAATTAATTTATAGTATATTATCACATTTTAAACTGGTTATTGCTTCAGAGGTAATAAATATTTTGTTTCTAAAAACCAGGATAGTTTGTAACAAACACATCATTCAGTAACTGATACCTGTGTGTATATATAAAATCTTTTTATAAAACAATAAGCACCTAATTGCAAAGTATGAAATTGTCAAGGACCTTATAATTTTCGAATTATAAAAAGACATACAGATGTGCAGCAAACATTAGCAGAATGAAACGCTCAATTATCTGCATTCCACACAATGTTTTGTAACTTAACACCTCACTCCCACAAAAAAGACATCCACTCTGGACCATAGACATTTAAATAGCAGTTACAACCCAATGATTCCTAACTGGCCACACTGAACAGTATTATCACTGCACTGCATTTCAATAATATAATCACTGAACACAGGGTTTCTTTTGTTCCCATGTGTAGTCCTGTTGGAACACAGAAGATGGAAATCTCATTTTCTCACTGTCCGTTGCAGGCGGCTTGTCTTTAGGTGTTGAAACCGCCAGCCATGGCAAAGACTAGTCAGGTTTTTGTTTTAAATGGAAGCTCTTCATGAGTAAAACTTGCTGTTATTGATTTTCTTCTCCTTCATCCTAAAAGAAAAGGTAATGAATAAACAAGACTCCAATAAAGCCCATTATCAGCAAGTCATTTAAAAAGTTGCCTCAGACTCGACAAGGTGTCTCATTTTCGCACAGGACTGGAAAACTAGCTATTATTAGTATTTAGAAGTTACTTCTACAATGTTACCACCACATAGAAAATATTTCAGATACAGTAAAGATCCTTCAGCATGTTTTGTGTCAACTGGACTAAATATAGGTAAAAATGTGACACATACATATGTAACCTGACTCCACTATATTCCCTGGCAGGGACATGCATCACTGACGTAATAAAAGTATGCACACTTTTAAAAATGCCAACATTTCTGCACAGTTAAATCCTGCAAGTACCCTGCATGGTCTCAAATCTCTTACAATCTGACTAGATTTTTACATTGTTTAATATGATAAATATGACCCAGATTACAATACTTCCAGAATCTTCCTACTGCTGTACTTGGACTCCTTTAGGTACAGTAAGTTCATACTGTAACGAGGGTAGAACAGCTGCTTATTTGAACAGAGTTGAACAGTCAAGGTAAAAACAGTCAACTAGTCAATTAAGTCGTACTTTAAAAAAATATATTATTACATCACGTATTTGATGTCTACTGCTCTATTTGTGTGTATAGTATGGGACTCTTTGCACTATATTTTAAAAACTGATTGGATTTTTAAAAATCTATTTATTAATGTTGTAAAATGATATTTATATGTAATGGATTGACCCTGCAACAGCACTTCCGTCCATCTGAAACTGCACACTTCACAAGTTCCAGAGGTACGGTAACACTTCAATTAAAATGTCTCCATTGTTAATTTAAAATATTTATTTGAGACCGCCGTTTACATTGGATCACTAGCTTCACATGTCACTGAGAAGCTACTACCACACAACATTGTTGCAACATTGTAACTCAATTTAAACATTCCAGCAACTTTGTTAAAAGGTTGTGTGCCAGTGGGAACTAAGTAACAGTTTTATAACAAAATTACACCCTCAAGTATAACGCGAAAGTATTATGGTCTTTTTATGTGCACTTGTTAACAAGGATACGGTATGGAAAACATTGGAAAATGAACAAGCAGAAGGACAAATTTATATTTAAAAATAGAATTAGATCTATTATTATTATTATTATTATTATTATTATTATTATTATTATTATTATTATTATTATTATTATTATTATTATTATTATTATTATTATAAACAACAACAGTTAAATCCACTAAAAGACAGCCTGGTAGATATCAGAACACAGCTGTGCTGGCTACGCACAACAACAACAACAATACAAACTTCTAAAATATTTTTTAAAATGAACAATAAAAGCAATAAGTATCATTACCAAAAAAAAACTATAGTGTGACCACTTATGATCTGTATCCTCGGCTCACTGCTTGCAACCGCCCCGCCAACTTGGGGAAGGGAGGCTGGAGCACGCGTCCTATTTCGCACTGCGGATACACAGCAAGGCACCAGACCTATAGCGCCGGAGGACAACACAGATCTGGCAGCTCCACTGCAGAACCACAGGCGCCCTGTCGGCCACAGGTGTTGCTGATGCACAGTGAGCCTTGGATTCCCCTGCCAACCTACCCAGGCAGCGCTCGGCCAATTGTGCGCCACCCCCTAGGAACTCCCGGTCACAGTAGGCTGTGACATAGCCTGGACTCGAACCTGCGATCCACAGACTATAGGGCACATCCTGCACTCCACGTGGAGCGCCTTTACTAATTAAGTTTTCTTTGATTATTATTTATCCTGAGAGTCACTTTCATCACTGTCAAGCAGTTAGCAGTTAATTATGCTCAAGCTCCTCCTCATCTTCCTCAGCTTCAATGGCACTTAACAGAGACCCGGCATTTATTTACAATATTTACCAACAGATCCAGTGCATATTAGAGACAGGCAAATATTTGAGACCCGGCAATTATCAAAAGTTTTATGGTATTTTAAATCGTTGTAATTTAGCTTGAACACTGTCATTGCTTTTATGCCAGTTCAAATACACGTATCTAGTCTAATCGAATTCAACTTTGTATTAAAACCATTAAAACTGAGTATTGCTTGTGACTAATTCACTACTGTCCTGTACATAAAACTGCCACAGGAAGTAACTAACATTGAGATGTTATACTTGACGATACTTGTAGTTGTGCTGATAGACTGTGGACAACGGCACTCAGCTCAGGAGGGTTTAGGTGTGTCACCTTACTTTTGTTTGCAAGTGTCCTGGATCTTAAGCAGCTGGATCTCATTGGTGCTGAACTCTTTCATTAGGTCGTCACGGTTGTAGGGTGCTCTGGATAAGTTCTGGTGGGTGTCATACAAAAACATCTCGTTGGACAGCACTGCCTGACGTTTGCGGAGTTGAGTGGAAGAGGAGTAGAGCTCCTCTTCTGCTTTCTGTGGGGAGAAAATAAAAAAAGGGCTTCAAAATCTGAATATGCACCTACAGTGAGGAACTACAACAACTTATTTTAGTCTGTTTGTCTTTAATATATATATAAGATCCTTTATGACCCAACTTGATAAAGTTTTCAGTTTTGTTGCTAGGAGCTGGACGAGCTTAGATGGCTCGAACGACATGCTCTTGTTTGTAAATTGTGTTCTTATGTACTTGTGACATGGGTTACACTAGAAGAGTTGTAAAAATGCATTTCTGACAATGGTTTTCATACAGAGAACGTTGGTCATTTTGACCCCCCCCTCCCCCCGAGCAAATATTATACAGAATGTTACCTCAACTTGATTTATATCAATGAAGACCAGGAGAGATGCAAGCTCAATATCTTCGCTGAATCCATTTTTCAAAGGAACTGATCTATAGCCTATAAACACAAAACTTGCCATGAACATCTTCCATAAAGGACAAAAGGCCAAGTACAGTTTTAGCAGCGATTTAGGTGTCACTGTAAGGCAACACAAAATCTTAAAATAAAGTTTTACATTTATGTAGGTTCCATCTGTCAGTCAGCGATATATGACGTTGCAACAGCAGCACAGTGTATTAAAATGTATTACGAATACAGCACGTCCTACATAACAAATGGAAGTGCACGTAAGATTTATGGGATTCTTTCAGTCAGCTTCAAGCACTCTGGTTAAACCTTACCTGTCTTGATGCCTTTGACAGGGAAAGTGGCATGAGCCAGAAAATTGGGATCACTGAACATGTCCTCCTCATGCACCACAAAACGGAGAAATGTCGTCTCAGGTTCACACACCATGAACTGTACTGGCTCCGGTGGGGCTGGCCAGACTGGGTTCAGCCCATTGTCACCTGAAGGTTTGAGAAGAGAATGTAAACCCCAAAAGAACAAGGAATTTTCGATGACAGCGTTCAAAAGTGATCATAGAAACAGCTTCCTAATATGCTACCAGCATGGCACTTCAGGATTTCCTGGCCTGTCAATGATAGACACAGTGACATTATAACAGTATTTGCTATATTTGATAAAGTAAGATCAAATCACTTTGTACATAAAGGGCACAGTTAAAGCTGTGAAAAAAATCAGTTGTCAATTATGTATGGGGTTTAACACAGTGCTCCCTCTATTTAGCACATACTTTGTTAATTCAAGGTTATATTGACGGTTCATTTTCAGGCAAAAAAAACTTCTACTGTGCTTTTGAAAAAATATAAATTTTACATTGTGCTTTTAAAATGACTGTTCAAGCCTTTTATGCCAACCAAAATCAAACTGTTGATATAATCTAAGTGATAATGTCTCGATTTGGACATTGAATCACAAACCTGTAGCACCTGAAGAGTTTTTCACTGATTTGTACTGTCAGTTTTTGAAGCTGCACTCAGATCCCTTCACATATATGTATATAACATATTACAGATGATTTCTAATGTATGTTTCATACATGTATACAGGTTATGATTACTCCAGTTTCTTTTTTTTGTAGGATGTCAACTGCTACAGCCTTTGCTCTTTAATAATATATTTATGATATAGCCTCTTGATATTGGCAAAGTAGAGAAGGCAGTAAAAGACTTGACTATGCAGAAATACAATGTACTTATCATGCAGGTACTTACTTTTCACAAGTGTTTTGAATTTGTTTTCTTCTGAATTAATTCCACACAGTTCTACTTCCACAAAAGGACTGGCAATGCTCCTTCCTTGTCTGGGCAGGTGACGAGCACCAATAACCTTCCAAGAAATATTTAAAAGAATTACAATACAGGTCCCTCTGACATCTCATTTAATGTGAGAAGTGAGAATTTCAATGAATTCATTATGGATGTCCCCCTGAAGCCAGACTGGGAGGGAGGGGGTTATAATGTCAGGCAGTACAGACAACAATACAGTATATATAAATAATATAAGTCTACAATGTACTTGTGCAAAGACTGGCCTTATCAAATCAATCCATACATTTGCTGAAAAAAAAAAAAAAAAAAAAAAAAAACAGCAGAATCTATGATATTCAATCCTGTAACATACCATGGGCCCCTGTCATGTGTCATTTACACATGCTGCTACCAACTGAACTGTTGTTGTTTTTTTAAAATGCCACTTCTGTCTCGGGGGGGTGGGGGGTAAGATGCACTTATAGTGCAAAGAAAGCTGCTGAATTACTTTTAGTAAACCCCATTACTAAAGCAGCCTCTCATACACATAGGTATATAGGTACACAGTATACATTATTAATCACAGAAAGTAAAATAGTAAGCATGTAATTGTATTGGTAGAAAAAGCATGGTCCTTTGTTCTGTTCATATTTTCAAAACTTGCTTTCCTACCCTTTTTCTCATTAAACATGGTAACAAGGGGTTCTGACATTGGGTTTTCTGTTACAGTGACATATTCTTACTCGTATTGTTATGATCTGATTAACAGCATTCCTCTCCTGATACGGATCATAGGATTCGCTTCTTATTAATTCCGGCTGCAGCACAAAGCCACTTCTTCCATTCTGACTAAACAAGGCATGGTTTAACTGCATATATTTATCTACGAAGAAAGAAAAAAAAAGGAGAAAAAAATCAGTTATTGCGTAAGTACATTTTTTTTTAAAAGTTCTGATTTTCCTTTTAAGAGTAATAAAGATTTATTTCCGGGATGTTCTTTTGTATTATTTCAATAGAACCAGTATACTTTTTATATTTGAGTCATAGCACATGAGCTTGTAACAGAATATGTTAATACAGCATTCTGTTAATATCGTTTTTATATAAAGTGAGTGCTTTAGAAAAACATGGGCTTTATGCACACGACTATACAGTAGCAGGGGTCTAAATGTTTTGAATAAAGTTTCTTATCCCATTCCTTACCTGGTGTCTGGAAGTTAAGAGCTACCATGTGACATCCACACATCCAGAGAGAGTACGGGTCATAGTTTGAGGAGTCCATTCTTTGACCTTTAGGGTAGATTCTGCTCAGTGCCTTCCGGTTGTACCTGAGAAAGTCATTTACCTTTTGCCCCTTTGCATTGGGGACCTTGTTTTCCACAAAGGAGCGGATCTCCTTGTAATCGTATCTCGCTGTAAAGACGATAAGACAACGAAACAAATGTATTCCCGAAAACAAGCAATAAAAGGACTTGCATTCCTTTCATACAATAGTGTAGTGCTAGCATGCTTTGCTTTTGTATAGTTTGTAATTTTCTATGTTTTATGCAGAACACACTCTAACAAGGGTCATAACAGATAATAAAAAATGTGCGTGCCGTGCCCTAAATGAAACTTACTCAACATTTAAACAGAACATAGCCTGCTGTGTTTTAATGTATTTGTTTTATTAAACACATTTTCACTGGGTTATTTCTATTTTAAATCTTTGGGCTTGTCTGGTAACTTGTTACAACACGTGTGTAATTCAAAGTCACTCCAATGGTGATCAGACCATGTGATCAACAGCAAAAGATAATACCAGGAAGCAGAAGCTGACCTATATCGGTGTATTTGAAATATAATACAAGGAAGCTGATTTTGGTTTGCATTCCCTTAAAATTACTACTGCTATTATTTAATGCAATGTAATTCCCAAAGCTTACTAAAGTTATCCTTGTCTTTGCTCCTTGGTTGACAGTAGATTACAAGGTCAGATATTTCAACTGCAACATCGTCTTTCTTCTCACACTGTTTCTTCTGGCTAATCTGCATTAGGGAAATGTAACATCAAGTAGTTATTAAACCTTGGTTTTACATTCTGTCTTGTGATTTGACGCCATCATATGACAGATTGTAGTTTACACTATAGTAACAGCCCTGACCTGCTCATGCCACGACGCTGAACAAAAAAAAAAAAATTGTTGCAGAAGTGTTTTTACCTCAGATTTCATAAGACAAGCTTCAACACATTCTAAATGAAAAAGCAGCTAAAACACAAAAGTAACGAAAACATCAAGCACCAGCAATATCTCCACTCTAGAAAACACAGACTTAGAGAAGGCAAAAAGAAATACGGGCCTCAAGAGATGAACCACCTTCTGCAAGAGTTCTACGATGCCACCCGGAAACCAAAGAGAGATAAAAGCTGTCTTTCGAGGTTTAATAAAACATTTATGAACTGGATATCTTATGTTTCATGGGGGGGGGGGTCCCTTCGAGTTGGTACGGTGTCCTCCACGGGACAATGCTGTCTTCAACCTTTTCTACTGTATGCCTCATCTCCAGTATATATTTGTATTATATGAAACTGGTTTCATTACCTATTTCTACCATAAGAAGCAGACTGGTGTTTTTTGATCTTTTATTGCATGTGGTTTTCTAAATCCGGTGGGCTCACACAAGCACAGTGATAGAGGAAAGCAGACATTTGGAATACCCTTATACTATAATGTTTAGATGAATTCATATTCCACTAATAATACACAAGCTATATATTCCACAAATCTTACACATGATACTGGCAATACTGCTTACTCATAGTGAGTATTCAGAATAGTGAGAGAACATTATCCTGTAAGTAAACATACTGATAATTTACATTATCATTTTAGACATTCAGGATATCAGGTCCAAGGTCAGCAGTAAGAGCAACACACCCCAAATACAACACCTTATATTGCTTGCTTTTTTCCTTCTGCGTAATGTCCCACACAATCTTGTACCACTCAAACTGCTCCTCCACTGTTTCTGTGGCAAAGTCAATGGCCAGGAA
The DNA here is from genome assembly GCF_017654505.1 of Polyodon spathula. Classification (NCBI taxonomy): domain Eukaryota; kingdom Metazoa; phylum Chordata; class Actinopteri; order Acipenseriformes; family Polyodontidae; genus Polyodon; species Polyodon spathula. The sequence goes on along the minus strand of NC_054546.1, from coordinate 34,104,614 downwards.
TTCAGACTGGTTAGGTTGTAGGGTGAATGCAAACGGCTTGCCATTCTTCATTTGCTTTGCTATTTATAAAACAATTGTATAAACATTAGTCATTTTAAGTCAGTAAATGCTCAATTTAAAATGCTTATCCTACAATTTAAAATGATCTCTGTATGGTTGTTTTCCACTCACAGTTGTTTCTTTGACATCTCTAGCAATAACGTAAATAGACACACAATGGTCTGTACTTAATCAAAATTACGGCGGCTTCACAGCCATTATAAAAGTATAGCTACAGCTGTGCCATAAACTGATTTAATTCAGGAAAGACTTTCTTTGACACTGTTTGACAAGTTTTTTTTTTCTTTTCTTTTTAAAAGTAAAAAATAAAGCAAATTAAAAACCTCAACAAGTGTTTCAAGTTTGAGCAGGGAGTTCCAGGTTTTGAAAAAAGGTAATATTATCAATAAAGAACACGCATTTCCTTTTAAGTTAAACAAATAGCTTATACGATCGGGTACTAACAATTTGTATTTCATGTTCGGGGTCGCACTAAACAGTCAACTAAAAAAAAATCTGATCGAATCTTGGATTTCAAAGCAGAAGCAGCTACACAGCAAGGTGTTGTGTTTTGAAAGTGTACAGCAGCGAACTAGCAATGTCAACATTTTTGTTGCATTCAGCTGTTTGAATGAAATGGAAAGTAAGTGTGAAGTGTACGTTTCAGATGGATGGAAATGCAGTTGTGGTTGCAATCCTTTAAGTGAAAATTACATTTCAGAACTGGACATACACAAAACAGAGAACCAGACATTATCAAATACAAGACGTATTCATATTTGTTGGGCTTAACTATTTGACTTAAGTAATTCTACGCCTATTATGTGTATTACTTTGTTAATGCCAGTACCCAGATCAAATGACTGCTACCCCTACCCCAAACAAAATGTAGCCTTACAAACAGTGCACTTTGAAAGGTCCACTATTCCTTTACACAGCTCTCCAAGTGGATTATCCTCTATTATCTGTAAAAAAAAAAAAAAAAAAAAAGAAGAAAACAATAGATTTAGACTAATACAGTTTGAATTAAGTTAAGAGCAATTTGCATTGTAAAAAAATATACAACGTAAACCTCAAATGATTTCTAATGGGGTGAGTCCAACAGGAGTTGTGACAAAATAGAAACATTTTATTTTCGACAACGACACAAAAATGTACTTTAGACATGACAAAATAATTTCACTAACCTTATCTAATATGTATTACCATCACTTCGTAGATCTCACATTTTACGACCATGAAGGAGGCACATATTTTGTAAATGAGTACTTGATTTTGAAAGGTATTTTTTCATAGCACTTCTAAACGATGAAATTATAAAAATGTACAGTATCTCACTCTTTTCCACGCTGTACTTCCAACTAAAGAAACGCACATGCAAGTTGCTTCTGGGAGTTCGAGTCCTTGTAGGGAAATCAATTCAGCAGATTGGATTTTTTTTTAAATATATATTTCTCCAGAAAAAAAAAAAAAAGCAAACTTAAATGTTTGCCATTTATTTTCTTTAAAACACCTCTAACTCACAGTACCCATTACTGCTTTTCCTATGACTGACGTGTTCTCAATGCTAACTTAATTCCTTCAAACTGATCAACTTTAAATGCAAGTTGACTGGAAGTACAGTATTGAAGTGCTGTATCTACAAGGAGCAATCAGTAAATGTACTTTAAAACAGCTTCAAATGAATTGCCATTAAGAAATCTAAAAGCACCTTTACCATTGTGTGTGCCTTTTAACATAGGAAAATCTGAGACCAACAAAGCTATAGCAATATCTATTAGACGATAATGTTGTTAGCACCATGTACTTTAAGTTAGATAACCCAGTTTAAAGTTTATCCAATTGCTCCCATCTTATGTCACAAGTAAGTTTTGGAGAAGCAGCAGTAACGATTTGAATATTCATAGATTCCCTTACAAAGACACTTGATAACATAAAATCTTAAATTAACTTTATATCTGGTGTAGAACAGTGTGGTGGGAAACATTTCACTCTCACTAAGAAATGGGCTCTCTGGCTTCAAACGCCTTTTAGTATGCGAATTACCGGGTTGATAGGATTCTCTTTCTTCTCAGCGGATACCTCCTCCACATAGTTTGCTGGGAAGTAGTACTGAACTTTCCCTCCATAGTCTCCTTTCCACCTGCACGGAGAGTGAAAGGGATTTGCAATCAGTTGTAAAGCTAGACCACGCTGGTACTGGGAGAAAAATACAGGTATAACCACGAATGCAGACGAGCACGGACGAGAACAACAAATAGGTGAATCCACTGAATTCTCTCAGGCTGCGCTGTCCTGTTACCTGAAAGAATGCAGACGCTAATTCCAGGACTGCAGCCAGAGATGTTAACAATGCCACCCAGCTTTGGGACAGATCGGCGTAGACCCAAGCAGCTCATACTTCCAAAAAAAAGTACTGGAAGTGATTTCCGGGTAGAGAGGAAACAGCAAAGGGATGTCCAATACATCAGGTATTGTTGTAACCTATATAGGCATGATACTGGCTCTTTAAATATATGTTCCATTAACTGCACATTTCAGAGCTATGTGGTTAATGCAAGTGCTAAAAATATTCCTTTTGTTAGCTACAACTAATTTAACACATAAACCATACAAATATGTTGCTGACCAAACAAGCCCTGGAAAGTGCAATGGCTTCTTACCAGTCATTGCTGTCTTTGACTACATTGTGAATAAAGGCTCCTTTACAGAAATTCAGCTCATCAGCTTGTTTTGGCCTGTAGTCATAGAGTGCCTTCACTGTGCTTTGATGCTATGAAAAAAAAGAAAAAGAACCATTCACTTTCAATAATACTTATGTTTCTTTTAGTCTTGTATTGAAAATCATCAGAAGACACAAGTAACAGAAGTGTCAATCAAGTAGGTCTGGAACATGCATCATCCGAAGACATAATTAGAGCTATGCATCAGTGCGACATCGTTAATTCACAACAACACGAAGTTACAAATTAACTGTTAAATTTAAAACTACTGTGAATCTTTTTTTAGCCTATGCGATTGGAGATTACAGTGGAGATTCCCTAGCACTAAAATTATGAAGTTGCAAGCTGAAATGGTTTATGAGATATAGCAGATTTACAAATAAATACAAGCTTTTCTTAGGAATGCTTTTATAAAAAAAAAAAAAAAAAAAAAAGGACGCATATATTTGATGTCTTAACAAACAATGTACAGTAGGCAATTTAAAAAGCAGACAGAAAATATTCGGACTATTGTTATATTACATAAGTATATGAATAGGAAGTTATTATTTAACACCACTGTAAACCAACAATATTTCATTTGATAATTTCTTCTCTGCACATGGTAAGATTTAGTCTAAAAATAAATGTACATTTGCATAGCATTTTAAAACCACTGGTACAGTTTTTAAGTTATCTTACCAATGACGGTTCTATTTCGTTAGGCTCCACATACATCTTGACATCATAGATTGCTCCAAAATCCTTATTCTGGAAACGATACCAGACATTGTTTCACAAAGGAGCCAGTACAAGCAGCTTTAATAGACAAAGGGCATGCTACTCACTCTGTTGCAACAGATAGGGTTTGCTCTATTTTAATGATATTACCAGCCGAGGATCCTGTGGTACTTGAACACTATATTAATCCTGCTGGTGTTTTCCACCTGGGGTGAATCGACCCCCTTGTTACAACAGGTATTAAGATACAGAAAGACAGTCATTAAAACAGAGCCTGTTGAGTGTGTACGGAATAACATAGAATGAGAAATGGAAATGAATAGACAGACATGTCCATATATCCCCACAATCTGATACTTTCAGTAACTAATGTTAATTCCAAGTTACATTACAACTGGATAAATGGCTCTCCAGATACTCTGAAAAAAGCGAAGTGTATCACACATACATACGACCACCTCCACAATAATCTCTTTCCAGGGGATTTCATCTCCAGTCTGAAATAACAACATTAGTCTAAACATACAGCTGCAGGCGTAGCTGTGCTGCATTATTATAAAATGCACTGTTGTCTTGAAAGTGACTCAGTATGTGCATTAAAAATGAAATTGTACTCAATTAAAGAAGCACTCCGTTAGGTTTTGCATTTAATTTTTCTCTAAACAGTAATGTTATGCTAACATAATTACTGACCATCACTTCCATGGGCTCCAAAAGAATGGTCCCACAGTCCTTTTTTCTGATGTCCTGACCTATTTTAGGCGAACTATTGCTCTGCTTTCATTTAAATTTAAATAAGCTTTGAAAATACTCATACAAACTCTTTTTGCAGTATATTACAGATACTGAGAAGGGCCATGTGGTCTGCATGCGTGGGGCACCACATTGATGGGTCAAGGTTTTTAATACTGTATTATTTTAGTACTGTGAGGCTCCCTTACCTCACTGAAGCGATGCAGCAGCTCCTTAGTGACTGGGTAGCGCAGTTTTATCTTACGGTACAGGGGCTTTTTCCTGAAGTAATTTACAAGTTCCACCAGGCTCTCGAACTCAGTCGAGGATCCCAAAACAAACACGTTGCCTTCTTTCTGGATCCTGCAGTGCTTTACTTTCCCATCGCCTCTGTGAGATAACAAAAAAAAAAAAAAAAAAAAAAGATAATTATATTACACACACACACACACACACACACAAACGTGTGTTTCCAGGGAGACATTAGTGAACTATATACTACATTTCAGGTGTAAGGCTGTAACATGTGTCACAAAATGGTGCTAAAGAAGTTCCTTAGTTAAGCTGGGCAGGGCCATGGGCCAAATTTACGGGCAAGTTTATCTGTGAATTCAATAAATCATTAATTTCATTCCATTGGTGGGAGTCTCCTTTCTGAAACAGTTGGGAAAATAAATATTGGTGAAATGAAAATGACATTAAGTATCCTTTTTAAGTAACAAAGATAACTATATATTGCTTTGCACACAGGCATGTATCCAAATATATTCACCTGAACGTAATGGCAAATGAGTCAGGTTCTTCTCTCCTTCGGATCAAGAAAGCTCCATCTCGTGGAATTCTCATCAACATGTCCTCTGCTTCTCCTCGGCTCAGGTTGTTGTAGTACCATCTGAAAGAGGAGCACACGGGTAAGAACATGGGAGGCAGCACGCCAATGGAACAGCATCTGAAAGAGGAGCACATGGGCATGAACAGGGGAGGCAGAATGCCAATGGAACAGCATCTGAAAGAGGAGCACGCAGGTATGAACAGGGGAAGCAGCATGCCAACGGAACAGCATCTGAAAGAGGAGCACATGGCCATGAACAGGGGAGGCAGCATGCCAATGGAACAGCATCTGAAAGAGGAGCACGCGGGTATGAACGGGGGAGGCAGCATGCCAATGGAACAGCATCTGAAAGAGGAGCACACGGGTATGAACAGGGGAGGGAGCATGCCGATGGAACAGCATCTGAAAGAGGAGCACGTGGTTATGAACAGGGGAGGCAGCATGCCAATGGAACAGCATCTGAATGGCATCTCTGCATTATGATTTGGAAGGACATGTCCTAATTATATGAACAACAAGCAGTGTCAGGGAGTAACACGTTGCACGTACTGTAACACATTACTGTAATCTAATTACATTTCAGACAGGAAACAGATTATATTTAATGTAAGGGGAAAAAAAAATGTAGTTACTTTTCATTCCATTGCTTACAATATGATATTAACTAGACATCTGGTGACAAAATAAATCTCTACGGCACAGCATTGTGCATTGACCCACTTTGCCACCTGGAGTTGTATATATACAAAGATAAAGCTTTAAATATCTTTGACAATAAGGGACAGTGGTGTAAACTCCATTTTAATCGTATGCTATTCATTTGAGATAATGTTGCTATGCTAACCTACATGGCTGTCTAGTGTGTTTAAAAGCAAGAACAAGGGATCCTTTTTTTTAATCTTCAGACCAATAAAAAGTGTCTGAATAAAAGTTTCTATGAAGTTTAACTATGGATTTTGTGAATTACATTGTAAAGGTTGTGTTTATTTTGAAAGGGTGTTTTCTTTTGTTATACTGTACTGATAACCTTTAACTAGAACACTGTAGCGTTAAAATGTAAACATTATTCATATTAGTGAATGGGGAATTTTAAATCATTCCAATAGATGTTATAAAGGGTTTTATAATGGCAATTTTACAATAACGGCAGATGGTTGTTATAAATGCAGTACAATCTGCAAATGTTCTACCGGGCTGCAGCAGTATTGGACCAGTACAGAATGCACTGTTGTCTCTAAATGACTAAGAAAAAACATGCTTAGTTGCACACACTTCAATAAATATACTTTACAATATTTCTGACATTTCAGCATACAGGGTTTATGGTATGGGTCCAGACAAGCTCATACTTTTTAACACTTAACATTGATGTCTGGAACTCTCAGCAAGGGACCAATCAGTGTGGTAAATTGAGCTGTGTGACTGTGCCAGAGTGGCAGTTACAAAAGTTTTACAAATAAATTCCATACAAAAAGGCTTTCACACAGTACCTTTTTCAATATGATTGAGCAGACCTTGAATCGGGCTCCTTCACACAGCAGCATCCCTGAACAAACTGTCTGCTTTCTTTAAATACTCTGCACCTGGCTCTAATTTACAATGATGTAAGGTGCAGGGGATAATTAATAATAAAACAATTACCAAATATAATTAAACAATTAAACAAATTCACGTTTTATGTCGGGGAAAATATTAACCCCCCCCCCCCCCCCCCCCTTCCGCTGTGTATATAGAAATAAAACTGCAAGTGCATATAACCAAAAAGGTGCAAAAGGTGCAATATAACTTTTATTAGACTAGCCAGTCGGTCTCAATACTATGAAAAAGTATGGCAAGAATATCTACCTTCACAGTACAATTAATAAACAATTGTAGAAAAAGGTTTCATTCCAATCAATATACATTTTACACACACACACTGCTGTGCAGAAGTCTTAGACATGTTGCATTTTTTTACTCTGATGCATTATAAGCATCAACAATTTACTCCAAGCCTCCACTAGTGTTTTCTACTATTATAACAACCTTGACTTGCATAAAGAAGGAAAAACATTGAGTGAAATAGCTTGCGTCACTTAATTTCCAAGGTCTGGTATCCAAAGTATAATCAACAAGTACACAGAAACCTCATCTGTTATTGACAAACCCAGGACTGGAAGACCCAAAAAGCTGTCTAACAAGGATGAGCAATACTTTAAGATAATTTCCTTAAGGAACAGAAAGAAGACAAGCGTTGAATTGACAACAGAACTAACAAAAGGCACAGGTGTCGTTGTCCATCCATCAACGGTTTAATGTGAGAGGTGGTTTTGGAATGTGTACTGTGGACCACTGGAGACTCAGTTAAGACCACAGAAATCTAGCTGTGATCAATGTTTCACTTCAACCCAGGTGGTTAAACCCAAAGCTTAGCGTGCAGCAAAAAACCCACCTAACTCGTAATAAAACTATGAAATAAAATGGTATGTAGTTCTGGACTCACTCTTTGGATTCATGTGGATTAGGTCTGGGGACGGCATCCGTTAATCGCAGGTCAAACTCCTGACAGCGAAGCGGGGTCTCCCTGTAATGTTGTATCAGGTTGTACACACTGTCAAAGTGGAGGTTGTCAGTCAGGAAGTATTTAGTGTTGCCGTCTGTAGAGCGAATTCGGCAATGCTGAACTCTTCCTGCCCTCCTAAAAAATAAAACAAAAACACAACAGAATATAAAAGGGGAGGTCACAAGAATAGAATAATAAACGACACGAGTAGTTCAATGAAAATTGGATACGTTGTACTTTAGCAAATGAGGTGTTTGTATCATGGTAAAGTATATGAAAATGATCCATTTACAGTATTTGTAATCACTTCCTGTGTTTTAAAGACGCATGTAACGCTGTAGGTGTGATATGAGGACGGATCCCCACAAACTGACACTCCCAATAACTAATGCTAAATAATACAAATGCCAAATTTCATAAGAGTTGATAAAGCAAAAGTGGTTGAGGGGAGTTGACAGGACAGGAGAGAAATAACAAGCAATATTACTGTAATATTTTTTAACATTAACTAGATAGATTATGTTTAGAATAAGGCATGTTTAAAATTGAAAAGGCACAGCACACAGTTACGTTAAAGAATTAAGAAATGCAGTTAACATTTATTAAATGGTGCAATACAAAGTAAAGGGTTTGCCTGAAAAAAAGAGTGCTGGGTAAGTCCACTGTAATGTAATTTTAAATCTTCTTATTATCTACACATTAACCTAAAAAGGATCGTAGCCTAGCAGGAAAGCGTAATCAATCAGACTCTGGATTGTCGGATCCAAAACAGAAAGTGCTTACAATTTATTAAATCAATGCACAGAGCCCCTACCGCCCTGCATAGCCTGTTCTACTCACTTGAAGCACAAGATCTGAAATCTCAGCCATTATTTGCACATGTTTGTTCTTTTATTTTTTTGCGCATGGTTATTAGAAACGGTGAAAAATTGACATTCAGCGAAAAGTGGAGGTGAGACAATAGTTCAAACATGGGCGTTGACTCTGCAGAAGCTGATTTTATATATATATATATATATATATATATATATATATATATATATATATATATATATATATATATAATACACACACACACACACACACACACACACACACACACACACACACACACAAAATTAATTGCCTTAATTCTATAAGCTGGTGGGTGTAATACTATTACAGGAAGGCATGGGAATATTTCAAGCCCTCCAAAAGTGTAATAATGTAATAACGCATGCACATATACACACGCACACTCCCAGCGCTGGCTTTGTAAGCTTTCAGAAAATGAGGATCATTTGGAATGGTCTTTAAATTAATTTTGTCATAAAAGATAAACAGGCAGTATAAAATTAATGTGCGCCAATGTTTGTAATATTTATGAATAATGAAAAAATAATACCAAAATGATAATGTATTATCATTCATGAAAGTGTCGCTCTCCCGGACTAGGAAGGTCCCCTCCCTTCCCCCAGACTCTGCGCAGAACTCCTGGAGCAGTCTCTCGGCCGTCTGTCTGCCCTCTTTCATCCTGCCGTGGAACCACTTCTCTGTGAAGTGCAGCTCTGTGTTCTTCACATTCTGAAAACACACTGCTGTTATACTCATAACACATGATATGCAAACCTGCTTTCTCCATTTGTCAACTATACAGATAGGAGTTGATGAGGATTATAAATAGGATTATTGCTTTTATTTTTTTTAAAGGCTCACAAAAGAAGTCATTCACCTTTTAAATAATTTATTTGTGAGCCAACTTGAGTCCTTTATTGTTAATAGTGCAATGGGTTGCAGGGTCGTTGCTACTTTACCAGCAGCTGTCCAAATGCATCCAGGGTAGAGACTTCCAAGCTATGGAAAATTACAGCAAATTACATGGGTGTCAGTAATATCTGACTTTTTCTTATTGTTGACTGGAAACCAGTATCTCTGCCCCACTCAATCATGGCGTGTCGTCAGCTGAGCTGGTCATAAACAACTCAAACTGAAAGCACAAATATGTACTGTAAAAGGTGAGTGATTTCTTTCAGTATGTTGTGAGCCCCCCCACCCCTTAAATACAAAATTAAAAAGAAAAGCAGGTCTGACATGAACGGTTTACTACATATTTCTGTGAAAACTAAAATAAATCAAAAGATTACCTTGTTAGGTTCTTCCTCAGATTCATACTCCTCATTGTAAAACAGCTTGTCATCAGCAATTACACAGTAGTGACGATTCCATTGCTAAATGCAGGAAAACAAAACAGAATTATCACCATTTTCCCAAAGGATTATTTTAATTGGTTGTCCAATTCAAAAACAAACTGGATTTGTCAGCGAAAAATACAGAGCAACTGCTTATAGGTTAAATAAACCCACAATTAACCCACATTAATTGTGCCTCGTTTAATTAATTTAATAAAAACTAGCAACAAAACAGTTCCAATAGACAGTTTCATTTACACTCTAATAGTCACAATATTTCACTGGTTCAATACAGAAAAGATCTCCCAACCCACTATTTAATGTGTGTTCTTTTTTTCATTTAACAATGCATTTTAAGCAGAAAGTGAGCTGCCTTAAATGTACAAGACACTCCTGCGCATGTGGCTGGTGGATCTCTGTTCAGTCCCAGTGGCTTTGTTTGTACCTGATCTACTGGATCCCAGATAAACAGATCCCCATGCTTTGTACTTTTACGTATATCCACCCTGCTGACATATTCATCCACGATGTTATCTTCATTCACAGAACTCAGTTTCTTGTGCTAATAATAAATACAGAAATAAATACAGAAACAAAGGCTAAAGATTGTAAAGAAGGACATTTATATTGTATTAATCAAGATAATAAAAACTACAGAAATTACAGAATGCATCCATATAGCCAAATGCAAGTGTTCCGGTCATATTTGAAACAATGTAAAAGTATTATTAAATGAGCAAAAGTTAAACCCTAAACTGATCATGCCCATTCATTTGGCTTTTGTACTATTTTATCAAGCATTTTAAATTTTTTTAGTTATATAAGGAGGGGGGGGGGGGGGGGGTTGTTTTTGCTCTTGTGGATTGCCATTAATTCAATAATACATAGCGAGACAGTACTGAATATGCATTATGTACCAGAGAATTGCCAAGACAACTAATAACCTTCTAAGAGACATGGTTATGGTTCGGATTATTAGACTCCAGAATGGTATCTGCTTGCCTGCTGCTTATACTGTTTTTTATCAATGAGATTTAAGACTGTTCTATGGTCTGACGTATGTATCACAGTTTTTGAGTTTTAGAATGAGATTCTTGGGAGGTGGACCCACCTTGATAATGATCTTCCGTTTAAGCTGTGTAGGGGAGGGCAACTGATCTGCAAAAGCTTCAATGGGTTCTGCCAACAGCTGCTCCCCAAACACCTCTTTGAACTTGCTGGAGATGTGGCGCTGCTGTTCCACACAACAATGCTCCTCAATGGACAAAATCAATGGGAACCTGGAGGGAGCAACACATGGGTGGGTTGTCAGGATGCTCAGGCACAAAAACGATGAATACGATTTTCTCAGTTAATCCCTTTATAAAACTTCAGGGTTGTCTAATGCTGAAATATAATTATTCTTTGAGTTTTTCAACATTCTTCTGGCTTTATTTTAAAGTAATGAGCGTTGTTTTTCTTTTTTGAACCTCTGTACGAATCAGTCTTAGGCAGTGATGGGAAAAATGCTTTTAAAAGGTAATTAATTGCAGTTACTTGTAAATGTAATTAGTTATAGTTACTTATTACTTTGTTTTTTTTAAAACTATTTACAGTTTCAAATAGTTACTTCTCAGGCACAGTTTATATTTTACACAGATCTTCTTTTGGTTTGGTCTGGCAGCAGCTGTAAATATTCTTTCAAGATCCAGCTATTAAGCCCACTCATTTCCTCCTGACACCACTTTCAAGCAAGATGATATGAAAAACATGTTCATGTGACATATATGGTTTGGCTTGCACTGCTAGAGAGCTTTCTGATTTCCATATTATGCATTAACTGTAGGCCTGTTTTAACTTAAAGCAACTACAATAAATAACTCCCGGGTCTCAAATAATCACCTGTCTCCAATACGCGCGGGGTATGCTGGCAAATACTGTAAGTAAACACCGGGTCTATGTCATTGGAGCTGAGGAAGACGAGGAGGAGTTTTAGTGTAATGAACTGCTAAGACGCGAGAATGATGAAAGTGACTCTAAGGATTAATAAATAATAATAACAGAAAACATCATTTAAGGTTGGCCTAAGTGTAATGCATTTTTGTTTAATGCAGGTATTACGTTACGTTAATAAAAGTTTTGATAATTTTAAGCGTGTTGAAAGTAGGCCAGATAAACCTTGTGGTGTATTTTAACGTGTTTTGTTGTATTAACAATGTACAGGTTTGAGACTAAACAAATTATTTTTGATAATGATACTTAATGCTTGTATTGTTCATTTGTATTATTATTATTATTGTGCTGTAAGCGAAGCCTACAAGCTTGTGTTCTCAGATCTTAATATAGATTTAACTGTTATTATTATTTACAATGGTATATCTAATTCTGTTTTTAAATACAAATTTGTACTTCTGCTTGTTCATTTTCCAACTTTTGCATACTGTACCCTTGTTAACCAATGCATACAAAAAGACAGTAATAATACTGTAATTTTGTTATAAAACTTTTACTTAGTTCCCACTGACACACAACCTTTTAACATAGTTGCTGGAATGTTTAAATTGAGTTACGATGTTGCTACAAGGTTGTGTGTTAGTGGCTTCTCAATGACTGCATGAAGCATGTGAAACTAGCGATCTAATATAAACACCGAACTCAACTAATCGCCAGTCACGAATACACGCCGAGTCTGCTGGCAAATACTGTAAATAAACACTGGAGGCGTTTAATTGAAGTTTTATGGTATGTTATTTTTTCACATAACATGTAATGCGTTTCCACATTTTGTTGTGTCTGAAAAAGGAAGAATTACGGTTACACATCTGTATATTGGTCAAAATGAATTCTAAAAATGCTTACTCAGACGCGACAAATGCATGATCATTGATTGCTTTCACTACGTCGTCAAATTTGATCTTTGTTGTGCGTGTCCATCCATGGTAGATAATAGGCTCTAGCGGACCGTCCCAACAATCCACTGGAATACAAAACAGAATTACTCACTCAAACGGCATGTCACTAACTAGAAATGTCCTATTGGCTGGTTTTACATTCCCAGATTAATCTCAGACTACCTAATGTAAGGTTGTCCGAGATAGCTGCTAAACAGTGCCTTTCAAACCAGCTGTAAGAGTTGTATCATTATATATGTGAATACACGTTATCCTCCTGCTCACAGTTTCTTTCCCCCTTTTACTTGCATTCTTACATTACGTATGTAATGCATGTAATATAACAGGTGTCAGGAGTCCAACAACCAATAATAAAATATCACCAATTTATTATATTACCCAGCAGCAAGTATTTTTTAGTTTTGTTTAGATTTTTTGACATTCAAATTAGGAGTGGTGTTCTATGCATGGGATTACATCTGTACACAGGACTATTGGAATTCTGGCAAATACTTCACTGTGATTGGTTGATTTGTGATTTATAATGAGCTACCACGTCAAGTTGTTGATGCAGAATCACTTGGATCCTTTAAGACTCAAGTTCTGAGATCAATCAGCACTAGGAACAGGATGAGCACAGGTGGCCAAATGGCCTCCTCTCATTCATAAATTTACTTATGTTCTTAATCCTCATTAATGACATAAAACTGATACAACATAATATAACATAATATTCTAGACATTAGCCTTTTCTTCTGTTATTTGAAATTCTGATTTTTCTTTAAATTAATCAATATATTATTATGTATTACTTATAAAGGAATATCGCTGTGTGTTATCCAGCAAGAATGTTTTTCAAAGAGGACTAAAGTAACCAGGCAAGAGATGTAACATCACTGGAGATAGAATTTACCAGTACCGTTAGTTTGAAATTATTTACTATGATTTAAACTGAAACAGAGAGTCGAGAACTTTGGTATTTAAATTTTATATATATATATATATATATATATATATATATATATATATATGTTTTAATGGTGACGACAAAACCATTGCAAGTTAGTTAAACAAAAATGTATACAGTGAATTTTACGTCATCTAGAGTGGTAGAATAAAAAAACAAACATAGTTATATTGTATATTCATGGCTATAAAAGCTTTTAAGAAGGTGCATACTAACACTCTATGCATCGACACCCCATCCTGAGACACCTGATATAGGCTTCTGTAGAAGATTCACTGCGGATCTGATCTCCTGTGAGGTACCTAAAGAAAAAAAAGGTATGGTTACGGATAGTGGTAACCATATGGTCAGGTATGGTTAGTGCTAATCAGGATCGGTTAAACCAGTTATACAAAAAGACATTTTAGTCAAGACATACACATACATCCCATTATATCGGAAATGAACCAGCCAATGAGGAAATGAACCAAGTGCTGCTAGATATTTCACACTACATTTGGAGAAAGTGAGAAACTCCCATCACACCCACTAAGTGTGAACGTTGTTACATTTGTGATGGGTTATACATGTTTTTTAGTAGCACTTTAAATCCACTATCTGTACAGAAATGACAAAAAGGAAATTGAACACAGGCTATGGGGAATACAACTTTATTAGCTCAGTTAAAAGTGTTCTTTCATTAAGAAAAGTACAAATTGTTGCTTTCATAAATAGGGGCCACTAGATGCAATGTTTCAGTTGATTTTTGTGATATAACAATGCACTATGAGTACTTTTGTTCTTTACAAAACATGTACATTGAACTAGTATCAATCCTGTACATTAAAGAGAGGATCACATTTACAGCAATTGACAATGGAAACCACACGTAATAGAACTGCCTCACGTGTTGTGTGAAGAGTTGATCCAGTAATGAGACAAGGGGTTATTCATGTCCTGAAAACTAATTTCTGAATACTTCTCATCCCAGATGGAGTTTTCTTTTGAGAACAGGTAATTCAAGAACTGAAACACAGGATGAAGGCAAAATTATTTATAGAAACAGACCTGAATAATACACCTGTCAATATCCAAAACTTGAATTTGTCATTGTTTCAATACAGGCCTATGGCCTCGTGCCTCAAAACGCACCCAGGAGTATGCAAGACATGTCTTACCACACACCCTGTTGTGGGTTATTGCTTGCTTGTGTAATTGAAACACCAGTTACAGGTTTAAGAAATTAGTTTTGCTTTCTGTGTATGGGTTCTGCGTTAGGCCTTTTCAGCCGGGCGTGCCTGATCCGCCCGTCTTACAGATGCTGCTGTGATTGATTGTGCTTCTAGCAGACTAGATCAGCTGCACGTTGCTGGGTGAAAAAAAAAATCTAAGAACCATATGACAGCTGTGCTATGTCTTGACACAACATTTAACCAATCAGAGAGTTGAAGGGGTGGGCTTTCTGCGTTAAGCACTTCGAGAGGCTATATGCCTTTAAGAAGAAAGGCGTGATGGGATACCAGCTAAACATCAGCTTACAACTGAAGCTTGATTACAGCACGGCACAAACACATTCGAGTAAGAAACTTTGTTAAAATTGTATATGAAGAAGAACAGCATGTAAATTAGAGACCACACAGGCAAGGATTGATTCGCTACGAGTTGAGGTAACTGGACAGCTTTTGGTTTCTGCATTGGGCACAGGGATATGTAAACAGGAGAACAGCAGCGCCTGTATTTTGTTTAATTGGTTTATTTTAGTGTTTAGAATCAATAAAATGTGCACCAGCACTTAAATAGATTGTAATGTATTTGTGTCTGACCGTTACCCTGCCAGCACATACCTCGCCGACATTGAATTCTGGGTCGTTTGTCTTCCTCATCAGATCATCAATAAAAGTTGTCATCAGCTCCCTGACCATGTTCAGATCACTGGCCCATGATTCCTTAGGAAAACAAATAATACAAAACCATAAGCATGTGAGAGGATACTGACTATAAATGATAAATGTTGCAAAGGCACTGGATGGCATCAACATTTAGCCTCCACTTGCTTCCTGGACGGCATAAAGCAAAACATTCCGTGGTTTCCTGGTTCGCATCATGTGTACTTTTTGAACTGGTGAACAATGAGGCCTGGCACTAACTGATTTATTGATTGTCAGATATGTCCTGGTCGCATGTATAAAACAGGAGCTGAAAGCCAGTTCCTTTGTTCTGCTGCTAGGATGTGAGAGGCTGCAGACATACACAGGGGATAGGTAAAGTATAAAGGAATGAAAAGAATGACACGTTTAGTCTAGAAAGTATATATTAATTGGAGTAATGTTCCTGGTGCTGGACCTCCTCAGTGTTGGGGGAGTAATGCAAGGCGGAATTACTGTAGGCCACCTTTTTTTAAAATTTTTTAACAGTGTTTTGTTTTGCATATTTTGTAAAACTGCAGTGCAAGCCACAGCCCTGTTGAAAGAGCAACACCACCGTGAACGATACTATTGTTGGTACCTTGCTGATGGTGCACAGTGTTACCCCTGCACCTTGTAACAGTTTTTTCTGTCAAAACCTGGGCAACTCTCTCTCCCTCCCTCCCTCTCCCTCTCGCTCAATGAGTGCTAGGCCTTCCTCTTTTACCTTCTGTTGATGGATGAGAAATCTCTGGAAGTCATAAAGAAGGACAGCTGATGAGTCAGGTTTATCTGTGTTTCTGCAGAAGGCGGCAATAAACAAGCCTGTCAGTGTCTTTCATCTCCACCACAGCAGTAAATGAGAGCTAGCAGTAACATATCAAAGTAAATTATGACCTATAACTACTGTCAGCACAAACATCCTTTAGGATGGCAAACAATAGCTTTATTTAAGAACAAAACATGCCCTGAAATAGGGTTACGTTATATCAGATGAAATGGTTTGTAAACTGGAATTGTGAAAAATAGCATTGTTATGTCCAGAGGTTAAAAAGTGAAAGCAAACAGTGAAAAGGTTCATACCTGTAATATGTCTTTATTGAGAGAATCATACAGTACAACTGTGTACTTTAAGACCCAGTGTCAAAGCATGTGGTCTGTATAATTAATATAGCCAGTGGGCTGTTTAATACAATTGTATGATTGAGTATTTGCTGGTCATATGTGTTCTCAATTGACTCATCTGGACAAATAAAGGTTTGGATTGATTGATTGAAGCTAATAGGATGACAATTTTTTAATTGCAACTGAGTGAAGCATTTTCATGATTTGCAGAATTTCTGATGAAGAGATTATAAAAGAGACATGTGTTGTGGTTAATATGTAAAAAGAAAGCCATACCCCATAATGAAGGCACATGATTCCTTCTTAAACTCTTCCAGAATCTGAAAGCAATGTTTAACAGTTATGAAGTTTGCACTGTACAATAACTGTTAAGAAACTTGATCAAGAGACCATCGGAAAAGCCATGTACTGAATGTAAAGGCAATATCTGAAAGCATTTGATCTCAATCACTGTAAAGTGAAATAAAGCATTATGAAAGCATAGGTAAGCAATGTAAAGCTCAGAGGTATGGCAAAGCAAACATCAAACACACATGGCTAACCATGGTAAATGCACAAAATATTCATAGGCAAACCAATCCGATTCAGTCAGTGACATACTTTTTAAAGTGTCCCTTTTGAGGGTGCTTGTTTGTGAGGGGTTACATAAAACAGTAAAAGCAAAGGTTCACATTATTGGAAAACAGAAACAACTTACTTCTTTCTGATTTTCAAACATCACATTGTTGTAAAACTTGTAGAACTGCTCAAAGTTGAGTACATCTTTGCATGCTCCTACATCCTTTAATAAAATAAGCAGAAGGAAACATTATAAATTGTGTTTTCAGTTTTTTTTTTTTTTTTTTTTTTTTTTTTTATTAGCTTCTGAAAAGCCTATTTAAAAAAAGGGCACACTTCAGTTTGAGAGCAAAGATATCCAGATGTCACCAAAAATAATTAAAAACATACTTCTTCCAAATAAAGAAACATTCAAGTGTTTGCCATTTATTTTCTTTAAAAGAACTCAAACTCCCAGGAGCCATTGTCTTGCATAAGAGTGCCAATCACTGCTTTTCAAGTTAATTCCTTTACACAAGCATTGAAGAATCTGTTCAACAAATATGCTTCTCTAACACAACTTCAAATAAATTCCCATTAAAAAGCAGATTCACCTTTACCCTAATGCGTTTGTTTTTCACAAAGGTAAATCTTAAACTTAAAATTATGGCAATACTGTATATATTAAAATATTTCCTGTAATTATTTTGTTAACACCTTGTACTGAAATAAGAAATGTAAA
Source organism: Polyodon spathula (assembly GCF_017654505.1). NCBI lineage: Eukaryota > Metazoa > Chordata > Actinopteri > Acipenseriformes > Polyodontidae > Polyodon > Polyodon spathula. Next base: position 34,086,734 of record NC_054546.1, on the reverse strand, counting down.
GAGAGGATAATTACCGCAAACCTGTCCTTAAGAAACCTTGCATTTTGCACTTTAAAATTCAATAGAGGCAGCAGGGCTTTGGTCTCCTTCATGGTGATGCTGTGAGACAAAACGACACATATTACACACAAAGGAACTCAACAGAAATGGCATGGTACTGTAGATGACGAATTGGAGGCTGACTTAGAGGACACAGGACTAAAAGATTAAAAGGATTACCCTGCATTCCAATACATGACTAGGACCATACCTAGATAAATTAAGTACTTATTTACTTGAGATGAGCAGATCTTCCGTCCATAACCTCAAAGACTCAATCAAAAAGCTTACAAGATACTAAGGGGTTGATTTAATTAACCTATACCCCACCCCCATGGAAAACCTAGAAAGCAGGGGTATTTCTGGGATAACCAAGAATATGTGATTGATGCAATCAAGGGTCATTCTCCAGTGATGTAAAACACTGTAAATAAATACAGCAGAGGCTTATCCAGGCAGGGTATATGTTCATTAGATCAACCCTTTTCAACTTTGGTGCTTGCACCAGAAATGTGTCGAATAACAACCCAGCTCTGTGAATTTGGCTTTAAATCAAATGTCCATATTAAGTAACCTTCCTCTAGTTCTCTAATTGTTTAGTAACCCTTTCAGCATTAGGTAACTATATATAACAATTGCCCAATAATAATTAGTTAATTAGTCAGTATCTGCTACTAAAAGAAATAAATTAAAAAGGGCATAGATATACACATTAGTATGACAGATTAGTTTACTGGTCTGCTGCCATGAGTGGAGTTACTTTCCTATACAAGAGCAGTCTGAGTGTCCCGAGTCCCGTTATCGTTCTGAGACCTATATACAGGTCTGCAGTATCGAGCGAGTTACACAATTCATAACAAATGACATTTTCCAATCTATACGAATTTACAATACGTCTAGGTTCATGCGCTAGTAACATAAGTCACAGCAAAACGTTTGTTACCTGCTTTTTTTGGATTGGTCTACTGAATACATCTGCTTTCTCAACCAGCTGTTAAAAAAGTAAAAGGTATTTTTATCACCATACAAGTTCCTGTCAAGTATAAGTGAGTCACAGTATTAACATTGCCATAAATGGCAAACATAAAACATCAGATCATTTCAAGCAGTGTCATACTGAAATGAATTAGCTGCAGGTGGTAGTCTTACTCATCACTGCCTCCAAACATTCTCAAACTGGATTTGAGTGGGATAATCGTGAGATGGAACACCATCAGGAGAACACACACTCACAGAATTGTGTGTAACTGCATGGCTGCTTTACAACTTATCACCACACTTGAACCCTTTAGACATCCAGGGAGAGTGAATTAGTTTTTTCCCCCCCAATCACAAGCAATACTTGAAAAAAACAGCAATGCCCATTAGAATGTTAAATAACAGCACTGCCAATTAGAATGTTAAAGGGTTTTGGGAAAAACACATAAATCAGAAACAGTTGCAAAAGAATGATCCTGAAGTCACAAATACCAGCGCTACCGTTTTTGGGAACTTGCCCCCAGGTTGGTAGGATAACATGTTTGCTTTTAAGAGGGTCACAAAATATAGTATGCATCTCACCCACCAGAGGGCATTCCTGATAACTTTAGTGCTTGTGACTTCAAGATTATTCTTTCTAGTGAGGTGCAACTGTTAAATAGAAGAATTACACAACACATTTTTTATTGTGGTTTACTGTATAAAAGAGTACCAAAAATATATAGGAGTTTCACAGAAATTATGTTTAGCACATTATTACAGGCCCATCTAAAACAGAACTGATGCCTAATGTGAACACACACCAACAAGTTACAGTACTATCAGTATTATTATTATTATTATTATTATTATTATATACTACTACTACTACTACTACTACTACTACTACTACTACTACTAATAATAATAATAATAATAATAATAATAATAAACTGGTAGTAATGCCTATTTGTGTAATTCAGCATAACAAAGTTTAACTGTTGTTTACCACAGCTGAAGGAAAGAGAGAGAGCATTCTTTAACAGGTTTCACCAGTCTATAACATGCAGTATTTAATTCAGAGGCAGAGCAGAGTTACACTTTACTAACTAACACACTGCAATGTAACATTTGTTTTAGAATTATTCATAACTGAGGGCATTAGGCCCCACAAAAGACGGTCCAGGGCCAGGGCACTCATAAATGTTCTTATATATTTACTTAATTTACACTCTGCACCCTTTAAACTTCAACATGACAAAGATCAGTCCAGATAATTAAATGGGAATACTGTAGCTTCATTGAGTGCGATTAGTAAGAAATAAAGACAAACATGTTTGAACATACAAGAGCTGCATTGTCATATAAAGTCGAATTAAAAAGCATACCTTTCTATAATCGCAGGTGTGGGTGCCGTCAACGCCTCCTGTTTCAGTATTTCTAAACCGCATAACCACTTTTTTGCATCTTCGAAAGAATCAGCTGAAAAGAGCAAACTAAATTAGGAAATTGTTTAAAAACCAAAAAAAAAATGTGGCTATTGAGGGAAACCCTGAACAAAAGTAAAAACAGTGCTTGACTGAGTTGCTAAGACTGGATCATTTGTTTCCTGTTTTATCCTACTCAATTGTCCATTCTACATATATTTCAAATGGCCTCAATGAGCAAGCTATCTCATAAGATAAGTGCTACCCTAAAAAGTGTACATTTTCTAGGAACAATGTACAACTGGGTTTGGGGGAATAGACTAGTACAGTAATCATTTCACAACTTTTTTTTTTGTACTTGGGCCTAACAATTAAAAATGTTTCTACTGTGATTTATCCCAAGTATTTATTTATTTCATTAATAGCTCCCCAATCACTCATTTTACCACTGTTTTCGCTATCTGTAAATGTTCAATTTGATTGTCGCCACAGCTGCCATCGGGTTTGTGACAGGCGTGTGACACTTTACATTTGTTAGTAACAATGTTGCAAGGGAAATGAATTTAAACGTCGCAAACTTTTAAGCTGCAGACATATATCTGTTTAGCACCTCGAAGTGCTAATTGAGTGGAGAGGAAGTGTGTGTTCACACATCACTGACTGTGGGGGTGGATGTTGAACAAGTTATCAACTCATCTGAGCACTGATTTTTTTTAAGTGCCAGCTTCACATTAAAATATAGCAGTCATTAATTTGTTTAGATAACAAAGAAAAATATTCAAATCTAAAAAAACATGTACACTATATACTAAGTTACTAGCATATCATTACTGAATTGGAAGGACGGAGGAAATTACATGTTTTCACATTAATATTTAAAATGAAGATCCTTGGTAAAGTATTATTTACCTGATTACAATTCTTAGTTTAACATATTATTATAACAATTACGCACACTGGACTTTTCTGGACTTCTATTAGCATTACAAAGTTTATAACAAAGTTTCCTAATCTAGCGCCAATTTCCAAGTTAACAGGTTATTTGGCTTTTTTAAAAAAGACACTAATAATAATAATAATAATAATAATAATAATAATAATAATAATGTAAGCTTTTTTAGAAAGTTTACCATGCTTTTGAAATAAAGAGACAGAATAAACATTGAGATTGGCACTTATTCAAAACAGGCCTTTTAAATTTTTTTCTTTTACTTCAGTCTAGCCTCTAGAACTAAACTATGGCCGCAGTTAACACATAAACCCCCTTGAAGTGGCCTTATACGGGAATCTGTGTTATTCGAGTTTGTTTCATTGATAACTGACTATGTAAGATACTAATAAGATTACTTTTCCTAACTTCTTTTTAAACACTTTTAACAGTAAAAGGTACAGTTACACAAATCTTGTAAACACAAAAGGCTGACCTGCAACTCTTAAAGGGCAATGCTTTAGGGGAGATTGACATCTATTCATGCTGCAAAAATTAAAGATTGATAAAATACAAATGTTTGAAACTACAAAGTTGGCAAGGGGCTATGGAGTAACTGAATGGGACATACTTACCGGCCAGGCTCAAGGTGTTCAGCACAAACTGGGATCCATACAATATGGTGAAGCACTTTTCCTCTTCCACGTTTTGTTTCTCTTTAAAACGTTCAAAATCCTTGGAATTTCTTCCTGGTCTGACTTCTCTGATCTCACTTAAATCCACTGAAATAAAAAAAAAGACCGTTCAACAAGCTACATATTCTGAGTAAAGGTATGACAGCTATCAGTCAGCTTTAGTCATCACTGCCTGAAGTGTTAAAGCACTCCCTTGGCCTCAATAGTTTTTTTTTTTTTTTTAAACAAATACTCTGCCACTATGTATTTGACATAATTTTAAGTATTTAGATCTATTCATTACCATAAGAAAAATGCCTTTACAACATCAGTCACATGATTTTGGAAAGAAGTCAAGAGTCTAATACAACATAATGGATTCATAATTGATACAAGAAGCCTTTATTACAGTATTAATTTGACCTTTCTATTGACCCCTATGCAGCCTTTGAATTCCACTTCAAATAACTATTAGCAATGTGAAAGACTTGAATACGAGTTACTATAATCACCTGCAAGTCAAAACCCATACAAATGCTTAAATGGCAAAACTCACAAAGCTGCACAACCCTGTATGTTGAGCTTTGATCTTCTGACTGACGCCCAGTTTGTATTCATACTTTCAGAAATTGGCAGCAAGATATCTAAAGATATTTTTGGATCAGTTTTGTTTTTCTGTTATGAGATTATATATTTATTTATTTTTTGAAAGCTGCAGGAAACAAAAAAATCTAGAAAATAATGTTTTGCATACATTTGGCTGCATACCGTAAAGAAAAACGTGAATAACTTCAACTATGAGGATTGTAGAACAAAAGCATATCTAGAATCCTCATGAACTTCTGATGTAGATAGCACATCATACACTATCATTAGGTAGCCAAGGGCACTAAAGATACACTGTCCTACTGTTGAAAAAGTCCCGCTGCGTAGAAATAAATGAAAACTTGGTAACATACACATTTATTTTCAAACTACCATCAATTCTCAGAGATTCATTTTAGGGCAAATCTTGACAGCTCAATACTAGTCCTCCTTTGCAGATGGCACAACAATTGGGGGAGTGGCTGACACAGTCACAGGAAATGCAAACAGACTTAGACCGCATACAGAACTGATCAGAGGTGGCAAATGAAATTCAACGTCAAGAAATGTAAAGTGCTACACACTGACTCCAAATACCAAATGGGGGGTAAAGACCCACCAAGAAAAAAAACCTTGGTGTTGTAATAGACTCGGCGCTGTCAGCAAACAGACAGGAAAGCAATGAAAAAGGCAAACAGAATTCTTGAATGTAGAGTTCAAATCCAAGGAGGTTATGATCACGCTGTATATAATGCACTGGTGAGACTGAACTTGGAATACTACATCCAATTCTGGTCACCACAGCAGCAAAGGGACAGCACGGCACTGGAGAGAGTCCAAGGAAGAGTATCCAGACTAATCTCAGGACTTAACAACATAAGGAAATAATAACACAAGAACATTTACGAACAAGAAACAAAAGGATTTGGATGAAAACTACAACGTTTTAGCACAATTTGCAAATGTCCCTTGTAAAGAAAGTGTTTGTCTCAAATAACCAAGACAGGTTACAGAAAATCTTATAGTGATACCATTAGGAAAAAGTGACCACAACATGGACCGAATTCACTATAGAAAAAAGTAAAACAAAAACATCTAAAACTCTGGTTTAAAATTTCAGAAAGCCTGAAGGCATGACACGGCTTACAAAACACAGACTGGGATAAGACAATAGGAGGTGAATCCAAGGAAGGTGGGCTGAATGTATTCAGCAGTCACTGCACTAATTTAATTGATCAAGCAAAAGCAAGACGGAAAAAAAAAGTCACTTTGTCTGGCATACAACTAAGATGGCACCATAGCATTGCTAAGAACATTCTGTATAGGAAAGAGCTTGCCCAAGTTACAGATAGAGGCATGCAAAAAAAGAAAATTAGAGCTAGTATGATGAAAAAGCTTATGGCCTTCACATATATGAACAGTATGTACAGATTAGTATAGCATGAGAATTACCAAGTTTCATAAAAGTTTGATAAGCACTTATCCTGATATATACAAAATGTAAGTGTGTCATACAGGCAGATGGATGAATGGACAGACAGACACCCCTTATATGCCTAGAATCTGATAATCTAAACAGTTCTGCAGTTATATGCAAAAATACAGTGTGACATACAGATGGATATATGTATGACAACAGAACCCCCCCCCCCCCAGAATCAGATGATTCTCATTATAGCTTATGTTAAACAATGCTAATACACATTTTCATACATGGGTGTATGACCCAGGAGATGTGTTGGTTGAGAGAGCCCCAAGTCCTACTTGTACTGTTTGACTAGTAGCTAGTAGCATACTGAATGTTTCTAGAACAGTATGATGGCTGCCTGTATCAGGTCAGCAGCTTTTTAAAGTCACGGGTGACACTGCTAAACCCCAAATAGACCATACCTGAAACTCACATAAGAAAGCCACAGACTTGAGTAGGGTTACCATGGCAACAAGCATTTTTTTCTTGCATGACACAGATGATAAACTTGAATACAGTACAACTAAAATATGAAGCTAATATCTCAGTCAAAAACTAAAAAGTTTCACGACAACAACATGGCAGTCATCTTTGGTCACAGGTCACAGTGAAGGATACTGTTAAATTACTGGCCAAGGAGTTTAAACAGCACTGAACATATGCAATCTAAAAGGGTTTATGAGACATTAGTACAGTAGCTGAAAAGCAGCAGTGGATTTACAAAAAACATACATCACAACATATTTCAAGTTCAATTGTTATCAAGACCTTCTAAGATGGATGCCGTATTGGATCGAAGGCCAAGGTCACCCAACAGATCTCCAATGGTGTATGTTATATCTGTAGGCACTGCTGCACACTGTGGGAAAACAAAAACAAAAAATCTACACTACTGACCACAAAATGTAGCTGCCTGTAAAGGGTGGAGAGTTATTTTGCCTGATCTAAACCCTGTGTATCAGACAGTGGGTCTATTCATGTGATCTAAAGAGCAGCAGATACCCCTACCCCTATCTGACTTTGAACAATTTGCATCTTGCTAAGCTTTCCTGTGACACTGAGAACTCACATTGTGCAGAAACAGTGTCAGGGCAGTTGTTCTGAAAACCTTGGCTCCCCCCTGGTACAAAAGAAGCACTGTGCGCCCCATGAATATGTAAATATGGCCCCAAGGGAAACAAAGACTCAGCCTGCTGTGCAAATTTATTCTCAGTAATCAGATAGAACAAACTCATGCTCATGCACATAATGGATTTTAATTACTAACACAATTAAAGAATGTCTCAAACAAAGTAACTATACCGAGTACTTGGTTCAAAAGTATTTTCATCCTTGGCGGGACACACAGCATGACTGAATTGTTGTGACCTGTACATTTTGCAGAACACATTTATCTCAGCTTTTTTAAAACTTTGTTTCCAAAGAATTACTTTACATTCAGATGGCTTTCTCTTCACGTTTCTTATCCCGTGCTGTGATGTGCTTGTAATTCATATAGTTTCATATACAGCAGTCCTGCACTTCATGTTAAATCATATTGAACCAGCCAAAGTAAAACAATATACTTCTCCAATGTACTGGATCTGAACGATTTTTGCCATTAACACAGGATCAGGTTAATGAAGGAGAAACAACAGGAAACACAAAAGCTTCAACAAATTCCCAGGAAAGATATTAGAATTTTGTTTACATGCAGACTTTGTTGGGAAATCGGGACTGTCCAGATGACATTGGGACTGTTGCCATGTAGGCCTTTGTATTTGACAGAGAATTAAGGTTAGAATCGTGTTTTTGGTTCCCAACCAATGTAACACAATTGCACAACTGTATAAAAATGTATTAAAAAAGTGTATCTTTAATGGTCAAAAGGTTAAAAATACATGGCAAAGGAATGCTACATTTTTACTGGACAATTCCAGATAAGATACATCTGTGTACAAAAGAGAGGGCACTATTTCAAAGATGGGAGTGTTTATTAAAACATGCAATCTACCCTCACAAGTTTAACGGCATTGCTACAAAACAAACAGATAATACCTGAAACAAAATCACTTGGATAACAAAACCTCAGCTCTTGACAGGGATCTTTACTATGAAAACAATCACTACCATAAACAATCGTTACCATAAATCCATCAAAATAGAGTAAATGCATTTGTTTTGGTTAAACATTTATAAAACTCTAGCTTACTGAAGGGTTTGTTTTTACTGTAGCTTTATGTGCGAGTTATACCTATACAGCACGCTAAACATACCAGCCAAAAGTAAAATACGCCATGTTTTTTGATAACCTGTGTTAATAGATGTTTTATGACAATTGGATAAGTGATTCTCTAAATACAGATAAAAAGTGTGACAAACTATCCTAATCCCCTTAATAAAATATGTGTGGCTGGCCTGAGTTTTTGTTCGTTTTTTTTTTGTAAATTGCTGTTAATAATTTGAGTCAGTTGCTCTGCCTGAGACCTGCTGCAAGTCAAGTTTGTTTACAGTGAATCCCAGTTGAGGAATGGGAGACAGCGGTTCATGGACCAGCTGGGGAGAGTATCCTGGCGGGCTGTCTCAAACATGCTATATGGTACTGCTTTTAATATTTCAGCATTGCACTTGTTTGATCATTTCTTTTAGAGGGTAAAATTGTCTCTCCCCCTCTAATGGCTTCTGTACTGTCATTAACCAAACAGCTGCTTCACCTACTGGCTGACATGCTTTCAGCTAGTAGCATGCTTTGACCCAGACGATACTGCTCAGGTGAAATGACCCAGGAAGTGCATGGGGAACAGACCTAAGAATACGGTGAACACCGGAGGTCATGTTTTTTTAATGCAAATACATGTTTGCTAAAACTGCACATTTGGTAGGTTTACGGAATTACTTAGCTACAGATACTTTAATGCATGAAATTGAACGGCATATATTTTTACAATGAGGTTGTGGTTCTCGGTGCCCACATAGGCTTCCTTTCCACTTCTCAGCCTTCAAAGCTTTTCCTCCAGCTTGTTCACTTTGTATATATGCACATTTAGGGAAAACTCATGTCTACTGCTGCGCACCAACGTAATATAAGAAAAGATTAGTGATAGAGTAGCAATTGCTTGCCGGATTTGTCTATTACAGTACCGTACGCCAAAAAAAAAAAATCTTACTTTTTTTTCTTTTTTGTTGCATATACTGATGTTTAATTAAAGTAACTGTTGTCTGAACATGTAGGGTTGGAATCATAGAAACTGTGATGCGTAGTTCCTTCCCCAGGTTGATAGAAAACTTTTTTTTTTTTTTTTTTTTTTTTTTTAAATGAACTCCTGTTGATTTTACACAATCTCTTAAGCACTCTCAAGGTGTTAAGTTTCTCAGTTTCGTACAGTAGATTTGGGACAGCTGGTGACCAGTTCATATACAACTTACACGCAGTCTAACAAAAAACAAGATTAGGTATCCACATGGGCCTTATGCAGCTTGTGTAGTTTCCTAACTTCCCAAGGCTTCTCATTATCTGCCTTGCTATTTTCCTAACTCAGCCCTGCAGCTGGCACACACATTCCAGGTGGGTGGTACTTCTACCCTTAGCACCATGGCTGAAAATGTTTGTATTTATTTGCACGCAGCATAACACAATACTGCAGGTTTCTTCAAGGGTAGGACAGTTGGTAAGCACTGGCTCAGCAATAAGAACATAAGAAAGTTTACAAATGAGAGGAGGCCATTCGGCCCATCTTGCTCATTTGGTTGTTAGTAGCTTATTGATCCCAAAATCTCATCAAGCAGCTTCTTGAAGGATCCCAGGGTGTCAGCTTCAACAACATTACTGGGGAGTTGATTCCAGACCCTAACAAAAGTGTGTAAAAAAGTGTCTCCTAGTTCTGGAGCCCCTTTGCCAATCTCCATTTGCCCATGGTCCTTGTTTCTTTTTTCAGGCTGAAAAAGTCCCTTGGGTCGACACTGTCAATACCTTTTAGAATTTTGAATGCTTGAATTAGGTCGCCACGTAGTCTTCTTTGTTCAAGACTGAACAGATTCAATTCTCATGCCTTTTAAGCAGCTTCTTTGCACTCTTTCTAGGCAGCAATCCCAGGGTGTCCAGAACTATTCTAACTTACTAGTGCATTGTACATTACTGGGGAGTTAAATTCAACACTTTTCACAATGTATCCGAGCATCTTGTTAGCCTTTTTTATAGATTCCCCACATTGTCTAGATGAAGACACACAGAGGCAAGTAACAGATCTTCAAAAGCCCGCAGTCCGGCCCAGTAAAGCAGGTGTCTAACCCATGCGAGTTTGTCCACAATGATTTTCGGTCACGTCACGCAATGTTTTTTCAAATTCTCTCTAATACAAACGACAGTGCTGCAAAGTTTGAAGTTTGTTGTTTACAACTTGCTGATGTTTTAAAACTTGCATGTTTTGGCCTTTAACACGAAGAAACAGTCAGACAGGCAGACAACCTTCATATACCCTCAGACTATGATGAACTCAGTTGTTACGCAAAAGAAGGTACTTACAGTAGTAAATTGTATCACAATATATGTACACTCTAAAATGTGATATATGTATGTTATTGAGGCAGATCTATAGAGAGGCTGTGTGCTTGCACGCAAGGCTTGTTAAATTTATGTAGAAAACTAGAAAACAGTTTTGATGTCACTTTCTTAGGACACTCTTAGCATACTGTGATAGGGGGTTGTGGGTTAGCCGCTGATAGGCGAGGAGAAACAAGGAGGTGTAGTTGAAACGCCACACCAACACTCAGGGTTTATTTACTATCCTACTTCAAAGAAGACTTTTAGACGGCTTAACTCTTAGTGCAGGTTTGTTCTGTAGTTTAATCCGAGCCGTCACAACAGTGAACAGTACAGTACAGACCAGTATATAATCTAAAATGAACAATGAAATGTTCATTCTCAATTTGACAAGCAATTCTCCAGGTATCTAAATACTGTTAATAGCAAGTTCCATGATAATTGGTAAGTGTTCGACATACTGTACAGATACCTCCCTAGGTCTCAAGAATTTGCTATTTTGAATAATATAAAATAATTAATAGTAACAAAAAGTTTCATAACACTTGGATAACCAGTTTTTTCCAGATATATGTGGAAAAATGAAGACATGTGAACACACGGACGGATGTATGTACAATACACCCACCTCCTAGCGGGGGACAATAAATATTGCCATCAAGAAACCTAAACAGCAGGCTTTTAGGGGAATGAAAAACACACAAAAACAAGTTCTTACAGACTCCTTCGTATCTGTCTGCTGTCCTGGTCCAAGCAACCTGTCTGGTCTCCATGATTATTTGGACGGTCAGCCTTTCTATTTTCTGCCTGTACACTGTCATCACAATCCCCATTTCCAGGTCCCTCTTGATATGGCTCTTCTCATGCTCTGTCAGCTTGGACAGATCGGAGAGCCGTGCATTGCTTGTTGAGTACGCCATCATGCTAACCTATAAGAAAGAGGCCAAAATGATCAACGAACCCTGCTTGCCCACAAATGAATGACAAGTTATTATATTAACAAGTTAAACATCAATCTGGAAATTGACGTTTTCGGGAACAAAAACAAAACATCCCCTGGGACATAATTTAAGAAGAATGGTATGTCCGATTGAATGGTTTGTAAAAGTATATAGATCTGAAAAAGATGCATAAAACATCAGGTTTCTACATGTCAAGGTAGTGGTGTTAAAATCTGCTGCTGTTAACATAATTAAAAGTGTATCAATAATATGGCCAGAGGTTAAATTGACTGCAGCTTACCGAATAATTCCATAAATCTTCCCAGTTGTGCAATATAATTTGTTATACAAGTCTCAAATACACAGTCCTGAAATAAACACAAGTTATTTAATTGTAATCTTTATTTTTATATATAGCGTCTTTTATAATGGCCCACCATAACACTTGGATAGTAAACATGCATTTTCATTGTCAAGTATGATATCTGATACTACAGCTATGGCCAAGAGTTTTGCACCACACTAAAGAATTAACTCATTTTGCTTCATAAAGTCGAATTTAGCCAAGTGTGCAAATAGCACATTGAGCTGCAGTGTGAAGACATTGTGTCATGACTTCCTGCATCAACTAGCTGGCTTGAGTAACTTGGACAAAGAAGCAATGTGCTTCCTCCAGGCCTAAAAAACAACAACTCTGTATTAGTTACTGGTGTGCCTGCTCAGAACTCTGCTATACATTAGACGAAGTTGAAAAAGCAAATACTAACTAACATGAGAAAAAGGAAGTATTATTTTGTGAAACAAACTGAAGAATATCCCCTAACTGATACTGTTGGGAAATTTAAATTGTTGTAACCAGGTTTTATCATAATTGGATCTAGATCATAAAGTTATCTAGACATGTGTACAGAAAAACTATTTGTTCAGAAAAGTTATGTAACAGTGTCGGTATGACCAAAATATAGAACCAATGTACCAATCTTGACATAAACATTATAATTTGGTAGGCTACTGTACCTGGTTTATTTGTATATGTTATGGTGATTTTAACACAAAATTAACTTTCCATTTCATTAGGCATGTACTAAATACTGATTAACAAAGTGCACCAGAAAATGGTCCTGTCACATCTGATGTGTTCTTAATTGTTATGGGTGTGGTCTGCTTTTAAGTCAAAATGCCATTCACTGTGCAATGCTGTATTAAGTTTCTGTACCAAAAAACCATAGGTAATGTTCTTCTCCTGATGAAATTGCTTTAAAATCGCAAGTATGGGTTCAGGTTTGACAGTTCTGCTAGTACTGGTTTTCAAATACCTTGTTAGTGCTTCGTCTGTTCCTCACAACAGCTAGCTGAATCTGTCCTTCTTCAAGTGAAATGTGCATGCTACACTGAATGCTATATTTTCAGTGCTAAATCGTGTTATTCGTTTAATGATACATTAAATTAAAAAAAAAAAAAAACTTCACTACTGTATAAAACCGTTAACTGCTCTAAAGAACAGATAGAATTACGTTTATTATTCCCCAGTACATAACGTTAATAACCTGAAAGCCATAGTCACTACGCAGTCCATAATACATCTATATAGAAAACTAACACCGCATTTCATTATATCATCGTAGTTACACGTATTATTAGAACAACCTAAACCTTAAAAGTTTCAAACTTACCCTTGTAGACAAAGACGGTATCCACAGGATAAAGAACGAATTTAAACACTATTTAATGACCAGAAATAAATAAGCAAATGAAAAAAGTGACACTTGAACCACACTGCCCAGTTCCTCAATTTGAAATGTATGAGGAAGTTAGACAATAAAAGTATGTGTGTATAAAAAGATCAGGAAGTTGAGATAACATCTATGCAAAGTTTACTACAATGCAGCAAAAGAATAATACCAAAAACCATATTTTAAATGAACCTACATTCTGTAACTCTGAACCAATATATCTACAAGAAAAAAAAAACAAAAAACAAAAAAAAAACCGTTGAGCCCAAACCACGCAAAATTAATTAAACTTTACACGACGTTTTTTCAGTCTCACTCGCCCCCAGTGATCGAAACTGAAACTGGGTTTGCTGGAACAATGCATGCACCTGCTATTGTAACAGATCACACACGCTGCAGTCTTTGTTTTTGATGACACTTGTGCTTTTGTGCGTTTAAAACAAATGTAAATAAACGCCGAAATGTGTTTACAATCTTTCCCGTAAGATGTATGCTTAATCCGTTTGCTTTTACATGTTTACGCAACTGACAAATGTTATTGATACAACAAATTAAATGCAGAAGGAATGGGACTGGTGGGGGTTTATTTCCCATGTTCCTCACTCTTCAACCTGGTTATCTCGTCTTTAAAAAAATAAAATTAATAAATAAATCATTAATTAAGAAGCAAACCACCTCGCAAGTCAAATGGAACTCCAGAATGTTCTCATGTTTCCCAGGAAGCCATTACAGCTGAAGTGAACAGTAAACAACCCCCATCCCTACCCAGACTACTTTCTCACTAGACATCTTGGGGTCACTGAATAGATAGCTGCCTCCTCTTAAAAGGTGTTAGTAGTAAGTGGATTATATTTGGGGTACCACTGGGACAGACTGCCTTTTTTTAAAAGAGCAGAAGATTTTCAATTTAGGTATAGCAAGATATTAAGTGAACAAGTAGCCCAAGTTAGATGTACAGCTTTCCTAGAAAATGGATGACGTACCATTATACTTGTGAGACATTGCTCATGGATGTCTTTCTAAAGAGCAGATGCATATTTATTAAGAGCTGCCATGGTATTTGCTGAGTAAGGATTTTTAAATTTCTGGTGGCATGGGGTTCTATAACTATAACTATAACTACTGTACTTTGCCAAAGTAGTTGTCAAATTCTAAACTATCCCAATTTTTATTTATTTATTTTTAAATATTTTTTTAATTTTTTAATGTTTGTGGGGAGTCTGGGTCCAAACACCAATCTCAATATTGGGAGTAGCTTGGTTCTAGAAGCGCTTCCTTAGCTGGTAATCTGATCAGTGCTACAAGATGATAGGGCAATGCACAGGAGGGTGAGTGGAGTAGGAAAAATAAACATACTAAATAAACAAAGCCACAAGGACATGGGCACTGCGGGGGGGGGGGGGGGGGGGGGGGGGATGATTAATATAGATCGCTGCCTCCATCTAGATCAGTAAAACAGGCCGCTATGTGTCCTACAGCACAGGTAGTGGTTAGAAGTGTTTTACTTTCTATTTTTTTTTTTTCAGAACAGTGTTGTTCTTAAAAACTCTGAATTAAAGTTATCTTACTGAATCAATATAATGTAAAGAACGGCCACAAAGATAGGGAGAGCAGTAATATGAGGGGGAGAGTCGATCAAAATGACGTCCCTGCAGGGAAGAACAGAACATTCCCATGATTGACTTATTATCCTGGGAATATAACTTTTTAGCTTTATCTTGGAAGATCACAGATTAATGATTATCACAGGCGATTTCAGGTGCACAATGCACAGGAAAAACTAAGAAAGCTGATGAGACACTGGCCCACGCCTATCGTGACAGGGTGTTTCCTTCTCATCTTGACAAAGGGACATAGACTTTGTATGTGCTGTTCATATTGGATACCATACCAGTGCTCTCTTTTTTACTTCAAAACTGACTTCCCCATTTGACAATGGAAAGTAGTGCTTGATTGAACGATAGACCACGTGTA
This sequence comes from Polyodon spathula, assembly GCF_017654505.1. Taxonomy (NCBI): domain Eukaryota; kingdom Metazoa; phylum Chordata; class Actinopteri; order Acipenseriformes; family Polyodontidae; genus Polyodon; species Polyodon spathula. Next base: position 34,071,489 of record NC_054546.1, on the reverse strand, counting down.
ACTCAAGTCTGTCTATGTGCAAGCAATTTTATATCAGAATCATTCCCCTGCCAAGGTTTAGGATTGGAAGCATACATTGTTACATACACCGCTTATCACATAGTATATTTATAAACACCCCAACCAGGCATGTTGCAAAATTCAATAGCCTTAAACTAAGCTTTTGTCATGGCAAACACCAAGGTATTTAAAGAATTCTGTAAGACAAATACAAGCGTCATCTAATATAAGGTAGTAAATGTAATCTCAAAAACACCACCAAGTCTGTTAATCTTGAACAACTTCAGCAAATAACAAACACAAGTAAATTATTGACTGCAATCACTGTATCAATATTGATTGCTCTTGTGTATCCTCTTCCCCAGCTGAATACTGTTGAGACTCAACTGTTGCTTTTGCAATAATGGTATCTTTTGTGACTTGCTGCTGGTACATCCCCAAAAAAACCAACCAAAACATTATTATTATTATTATTATTATTATTATTATTATTATTATTATTATTATTATTATTAATAATAATACTGCATCATCACCACCCTAAAATGTTAAACAAAGTAGAGGACAGGCTTTTTGTCATTTGCATCCACTGTTTGTAAGCAGGGTATATTCTATACCATTTCCCCTTCACCAGAGTGCAGATCAATATCTGCATATGATAGTAACGTAGCTGTTTACCTCACCTGTTTAATTGTAAAGATGACAGAGGGATGGCTGTAATTTGAAGTACTGTGGCTGCGCTCTTTTCCCTTACAGTGGTGTGATTCCTGGAATTGCAAAACAGAAACCTCCAGTAACTTGCTCAGCTTCAGCATACATCTCTGCTGTGATTCCCATTCAACACCGGCACCACTCTTTGGGTGAAAAAGTGTCCCCTACCCTCTCTGCCCGTAGATAGTCTGTCCTCACTTCATTTCCAGCTCTGGTCCTGGTTTCTGTGCTGCACAAAGTACTGGCTAGGGTTACCTTTGTCAAGCCTGTATGCAAAACATCCTAAAATAAAGTTTACAGTAAATGCATATTGAGGCAGACGACAGAAACATGAGAAGTGCGTATAAGCACCTCTTCCAGGGGGCTGCTTAATCATTCATTTCAGATCACAAGCATAGGAGTATCTTTTTATATTTTACAAAATATTAGTTTTTGGAGAAAGATATTATTTATAAATAAATAAATAAACAAAACATTTCATTAGACAAACAGATCATAGACAAGGTTTTCTTGTAATTTTTTAGCACTAAATTTCCATTTGCTTTCTCATTTCTCATGGTTTACATGCAGTGCCCCGTCTCATGATATTCAAATGAGGGAGAGGAAACTGTATGTGAATTAGTTTAAACCCCCAATGATAAGCAGGCATATTCTCATAAGACAACACTAAGCTAAACTAACTATAAACCAGGAAAGTAGAAAAAGTGTGCTAGGTATATATCAACCTACTTGCACGCCACTTACTGTTTCAGGGACTTTTTCTTTCCTATATAGTGCGTATTATGAAACTTGTTCATTTTTTTTTAAGTTGTCTGTGCACGAGGTGAGAAAGTCATTTCATTGTAAAAATGAACATTAACCACACCTTCTGAATATTAATAGTTTACCTTCTCATAAATAATGCATGAGAAATATCAGGATAAACTTGTTTTTCAAGCTACCTGGTCATACACAGCTTTTTCATTAGAAGCTATTGACCTTGACTTCAATTTATTTGTATTTTACTTTCTTCTAAGAAGTGTAAAGGAGAAAGTCAATGGCTACAGTTACATAGGGATGGTACATAGACAAGCAACAGACATGCACACTCCAACAGGCAGCCTTCCATTCACATGAACAGCTAGTTTGAGTTATACTAGCCTAATACAGGTGCATAAAATCTAGAACAGCAACTAGAGTAAATGATAAATGGCACCTCCTGTAATATTTACTGTTTTTGTCTTTTGTTTGTCTGGCAGCGGATTCATATTTATATGTAATTTATGGTGATTTAATATATTATATATATATATATATATCTTTATATATATATATTATACTAATATATATATAGATCGATTATATAGTATTATTATATAAATATATTTATACTTTTTACCGTGCAGTCTTTGTTATTTAACTCAATAATTCCACTATGGTAGTACACTAAAATCAAGATATATTTTATGTGACATACAGGTACAGGGAAACTCCAAGATTATGATACACTCAATAAATCTTCCTACATTTAACCTTTTTGGTTAAGTAATCTGAAGCTAAACAACTTGCCTCAATAATTTCCTGATTGTTAAAACAAAAATAAAGGTTTGCTGAGTTTTAAAAATGTTATTTTGCAGCAGCTATTCTGATTATTAAAAATTAGGTTTAAGAAAGGATCTCTGAATGTCCCTTCAACAACACTCACAATATTGTAGAATGCCCCACATCCTAGATTACTTACAGGTAAACATGTTCGAAACGAACAATGGCTATGCTTACAATGAAAATAGTGGTGGAACGCAATGGTAGCAGCACTACACCAAAAAATAAAGGAAAATAAAATCACTTCAGCCTATTTGTGATAGGGTAGGTGTGGGCGTTTCGCTGACAGATGGATAGCGATAGAGGTAGACATTGAAACACCACTCAGGATTTATTTAGCACAAAGAAAACCCTGTGACACTTTCACCGATGTTAAGTCAAGGAAGAATATCCAACAAGTGTACAGGAAATTAAAACAAAAATAGGGAAACAAAAACACTTTACAAAAGCAGCTAAAAATAAAAGGCTGCCATGTAGTGGCGATGCGCTGCTCCTACGAACAAGAAAATCCCGCAGACACCACACTCTTCACTATTCCTTTTATACAGGATTTTTAAAATCCCAGAACGCATTCCTGCCCTGTGTGGGTAATTGAAAAGCCCTGAACCCAGTCAGAGGAAAAGGCTTCAATCTGATCTGCAGCACAAAAACCAACTGACTTGGCTCAGCAGCACACAGGCATGTCAGGAGCTCCTTTTTATAGCGAGAAAAATCGGACCTGCGGAGGACTATAACTACTTTGTAAGATTTATTACAAAACTTATTTACTTTATCAAAGCCACATGGGTTTAATTAGTTTCCTTTTTAACTAGTATGTTTAAATGGACACTTTGGCTTACTTTCCACTCTCAGCCGATGCAACTAGAGGTAGTGTTGCTGGAAACTTCTTAAAACCAAATTTGTCTGGTAAAATATTTAGGATTCCTAACTCCAAAGCACTCCTTTGATTTAAAAATATTTAATTAAAAAAAAAAAAAAATCAACAGGATTTGATGCTGTCAGCTCAGTGAGCCTAACCGTCGCTCACACACACTACCCAGTTTAAAAAAAATTTAAAAAATTTAAAAAAACTAAGAACGTTCCTTTAAGTGTCACAAAAACCATTGTAAACATAGCCAATGAGGCCATTTTGAACAGGGGCAGATGTTTCTCACACTATTTGATCTGGTTGTGGTTTCCTGTAAAGACAATAGAATAGGAGCCCCCACTCAGCCGTATTCACAGTTTATCCCACAGGATTAGTTTCGAGTGAGCTTTATTTATTTGTCAGCCTCCTCTTCCTCCTCCACTGGCTCCCAGAGCCCTTCACTCTGACGAACTTTCCCTGTCATTTCCATCAATGCCTGCGCCTCTGGATCAGCATTTAAAATGCTCTTCTTTGACTTGGACTGCAAAAGACAAACAGACACAAATACATGTATACCAATATTTATGGTATTACAAAACCATAAGCCTTACATAACATGGAAAATCATGGAATTACAGAGTAGCCTTTCCTACATGGTCTGCAACACACCACATGGAAAACAGTGATGCAAATGTATATTCTTCACTCACTTGGTGTTGAAATTTCTGCTACAAATATTCTTTGCGTACTGCTGCCATCTAGTGGTAGAAACACTAAAAAACATTTCACTGTATTTGTACCTGTAGAGGTAACATATATAGAACATAAGTACATTTACAAACAAGGGAAGATCATTTGGATCCTACATTTCAGTGGCCGGCGAGTAACACCTTTGTACATTTGTTGACATTAAATTGTATTTGCCGTGTTTACGCCCAGTACTGCAAGGGGTCTAAACCGTTTTGTATTTCTTGGGTGGCTGAGAGTATGTTGGCCTCTCTCCTAAGCTTTGTGTTGTCTGCAAATTTGACAAGCTTGCTTAGAGAAGAAATAGGTTCAAGCACCCCACTGAGAACATGGCCGCAGCTACAGGTCTCCTCTCTAACAAGTACTCTCCCCTTCCTATGTTTAAAATAATTATGTATCCATAGGCAGTATTATTCCCACTTATTTCAGCTTTAGGGTTAATCTCTTGTGGCACTTTGTCAAGGGCTTTTTGGAATGTGTCTGTTAATAATTTGTCAAGCCCTGAGAAAGAAAAACTACATTGAAAAAAATGTGTCACAGAAAGGCAGATTTAACTTACAGGTGCATCTTCTGGAGGTTCCCCCAGCGCCCACACCTCCATGGCATCAATGCTGAAGTCTTCATTGGCTGAGAGTTGAGGGCTGTTGTAGGTGGTACACCGGGACTTGGCCTTGCTGTGCCCTTTCCCAAAATTACTGTCCACCCACAGACCAAAATAATTGTGCTGTCCACCCATTCCCTAAACAATACAAAAGTGGTATTTCATCGATTAAATACTAGTAGTTATTCACATAAAGTCAGAGGTAAATTTGACCAGCCCTTTTTAAAATCGCCACTCAGAACCATCACTTATATTAGGAATCCCACCACACTGGTAACTAAATAAAGTGTAATGAAAAGAAAATGTAAAAGTTCATCCAACAGCCCCTTAGCACAAGTGCAAAATGCTGCTAACAGCCACTTCCTATACAACCGTTTAGGAATTTTCTACACCACGTCATTGTATTTTACCCAGTCAAGTGTGTTGTGACATTACAGGAATAATTGGTAAGGATATGTTTTACCATGGCTTTCTGTAGGTGTTTCTCTCATCTGATTCATTATCTCAGTCTGTAGATTGTGCTTTAATTATTAAAGTGGTTCTTGTGGAAATATATATATATATCATATATATAATATATATATATATATATATATACTATATATAGCTGAAACGAAGAGAGGTCTCGATACGTCATATGCATCAAAGTCCTCCCTTATAATCATTTATTTTGTTTGCTGGGGACAGAGGTAAATTAAAAATTAATTAAATGGAATAAAACATGTTAAATGCACAAACAAAACGTCCCTTCATTGCCCCTGTTTGCACAATTACCAACCAATAACAATCTAACACATTGATCGAAGGTTATATATTAAACGACACTAAAACTAAAACCACTCCTTTCATCTGTCTCACCCTCCACTCTCCTTCCAATATAAAATAAGTCACATTTTACTTTTCCTTAGAAACGAGTCATTTATGCTGCGGGTCATTTAATGTGGAAATATAGTCATTCTGATTAAACTGATGAAGAAAGGCATACCCAGTACACACTGCAGTAGCTCTTAAGCCTAAGTAGGTCTAAGGAAAAGACAAGTGTACATATTTGCATTTCCTAGTTTCGCGACATATTATCATTGTCAATTTGCTTCCAATCAGCTTTTAAATCATTCAGTGTGAAAGTTACATACAAATAAGTACTACAATTTGGAAATCAAATAAAGGATTACACATGCATGTATAAAATGGAATTGTTAAAACAGACATGAAAAACAGCAGAGTGTGGAAGATGGAGCTTACCAATCCGTTAGGCATGGTCTGCTGGCCATGGTTTAGGTACATGTAGTGGTCATTGTATCCAGTACACATGTAAACAGAGAGATAAGGCTTGACAGAAAATAAAAAGCACCTGTTGCTCCCTAAGAAAAGATACAATAAAATTACAAGTTAACATAAAAACTACAAGAAGGTTGAAACCAAGTCAGACAACTTGTTATGAATACACACACACACACACACACACACACACACACACACACACACACACACACAAATTATCTTTGTACGTCCCCTAATTCTTTTCAGTTTTGTGCGCTCAGTTTTTCCAGCTATTCAATAAAATGCAGATTTTAGAACATATACCTTATTAGGGATGGGAATTTTAAACACTTAAACATATACACTCTAAAGAAGTGGTTAAACGTTTAATAACACCGTGTAACAATTTTTTTTTTTTTTTGGTTCCTGTTTTTTTTTTTTGGTAGTAAGTGTTATTTCCTAACTGCTTATACCTCAAAAGTATAGAAAATGGCTATTACTCCCCACAGACTTTGCTTTAGTGACCAGGACAGTGATATTTTGAAATGTACCTATTTTCCAGAACATTCCAGATAGATTCAGTGCTGAGTAAACTTGGAGTAACTTCTAGAACTTTCTAGAACTTTCCAGTAATATAAATAGTAGTATAAATACAGGGGACTTAAGCCCACCAGTTCAGTTTAGTTCCAGCTGCCTAGCAGAGTACAGCTGGGAGGTCATAGGAGACTTCAAAATGGTGGCATTCCTGATGGGTCTCCAAGGCGGTTTTACCAAGTTTCCCTGCTATCTTTATCTTTGGGACAGCAGGGACACCAAGGCGCACTACCACAGGCGGGACTGGCCACAGCGGACCGAGTTCTCTGTGAGGAGGAACAACGTCAAGTGGGAGCCACTGGTGGACCCCCGGAAGGTGCTGATGCCACCACTGCACATCAAATTGGGCCTTATGAAACAATTTGTCAGAGCTCTAGATAAGGAGTCGGCAGCCTTCAAGTACCTTCAAGACTTCTTCCCTAAGCTGTCTGAGGCAAAGGTCAAAGCCGGTGTCTTCGTCGGACCACAGATAAAGAAGATCCTGGAGTGCAACGAATTCCCCAAGAAGCTCACTAGTAAGGAGAAAGCGGCTTGAAACAGCTTTGTTTCAGTGATTCGGGGCTTCCTGGGCAATCACAAGGCCTAAAACTATGTGGAGCTGGTTGAGACTCTGGTGAAGAACTACGGCACAATGGGCTGTAGGATGTCCCTCAAAGTCCATATCCTTGATGCCCATCTTGATAAATTCAAAGAGAACATTGGAGTGTACTCGGAGGAGCAAGGCGAGCGCTTCCACCAGGATATACTGGACTTTGAACACCGCTACCAAGGACAGTATAATGAGAACATGATGGGAGACTACATTTGGGGGCTGACTCGTGAAAGTGATTTACAGTATAATCGTAAATCTCGAAAAACTACTCACTTCTAAATCTTTTGTAGTCATTTTTGTATTACTTCAGTATAAATACATGTTAATTTGGATTCATATGTTGTTTTTTTCTGACTTTATGTGAACAAAAAGACACAAATTCGCCCGTTTTCTCATTGGAAATAGGTACATTTCAAAATATCACTGTCATGGTCACAAAAGCAAAGTTTGTGGGCAATAATAGCCATTTTCTATACTTTTGAGGCATAAGCAATTAGGAAATAACACTTACTACCCAGGAACAAAAATGATGTAATATGCTACACGTATAACCGGTCACGTGACAAATGTCACCAAACGTTTTTTTTATGCATTCATTTTAGTAACTTATTTTCATTAGTCTGTCGTATATCAGACTGCTCTAGTGCCAAAGTAAGGGCAGACATTATAAAAATTGTGCTGCAGCTACAAAACTTTCAAAGGGAGAAAAACCTGCAATTACCACAGACTCGTGGACCCCATTCTCCAATCTTCCCACAGGTGGAAGTTTTTTTTTCACTTTAGTAGTTTGTAAGCTTTTGGACTGAACAGCCATTTATGTTTAGTATAATTTTTAATTGTACGTTGCACTAAAGTAAAGGACATCTGAAACACACTTCAAATGTTATATTAATTACTTAACATATTACTTGATTTTGTGTTAGTTTGGCATTTAAAATAGGGCTTGTGGTAATGTTTGTGAAGTTTATGTACACTAGTACAGTATGTAGAGTGGCGTTTGATTCGAGTACTCGGGAATTGTAATGCTCAAGTACTCGTCTCGAGCAACAACAGATTTCAAAATCTCACCGCTACTATCAAAGACTGCAAACCTTTAAATCTCTGAGGCAGACTTTTTAATATCAGTCACAGTGCTCTTTAAAATATTCTTTGATGTGTACATGTTTTGTTTTTTTTGTTTTTTACTTTGTAGTTAAGTCTTTGCAATGTTAAAATGTTATTTGCTTATTTAGGGTTTATGTGGGTTTATGTTTAGCGTGGTTGTACAGTATCTGTTAGCCTATTTGTTTTTCTATGGGTCTCTCGCTATATCGCGGCCCTCAATAAAAAATTATAGCAAGGTACTATACCAGTTTTAAAAAAGTTATTGGCTTTCTTTCCAGACCTTGATAAAAATGAAAAAAGTCTGTTTTACTTCCCAAGCCACTGGGTTCAACAGTAATCCATGAACACATACAATGCTACTCTAAAATAGCTGCACATTTTCATAAACTACCTACTTAGACACCTTGCTCAAATATTATCCATTAATTTTTTTTTAGTTAAGCTTTCAGCCATATAGCCTGTGTGGAACATGAACATATAAAGCTGAAACTGAAGCATCCTACCTTGGAATTGGGGCTTGATTTCCCAGCTGTGAGATGCAAACCCACCAAAGATGTGTCCCTGTGAGTCTTGGATGACCAGGATGGTGGGGCCTTTGTGAACAATCTGTCCGCACAGGCGTGAGAAGCTCTCCCCGTGATGGCGGGTGGAGAAGAGGAGCCGCCACTGGTGCTGAACCTCCACGGGCAGCTGGGAGTTCAGGTACATGATGGAAGGCAGGTCTAGGATACTCAGGAACTTTGACCAATGGACATCCCTGCAGTCTGGTAACAGGTTCCCTACCCCACCTTCAGAAAGCTGGATGCACAGGCCTTGACTGACCACCAAGCTGAGGAAAGTGGACACGCTGGAGACTCGAAACACCCAGTCCTCAATGGAACCAAGGTCACAATCTGCCTCCAGAAGCTTTCCTGCTGGTAGCTCTTCACCTACAGCAGTTAATTATAGCACGGTTTTCAGACAATATCCTTTTTAGAAATAAACATTTTCCCAGAAACAACTGGAAACAAATTCTACACCCAAGTTTCTGTTTTCAGATAGGTTTCACTACATATAGAGGCTCAAAACACCAAAGCAAAGTAGCTGAGTACGCCTAAATAGCTGTAAGAAAATGTTACAGCTGAATGCAACACCTAAACACTGGGGAGAAGTCTGAATCCATCTTGGGCGTCTCAGTACCACTCTTAATTTGCCACCATCATATCATATCATATAACAGACAGACAGACAGACAGACACACACACACACACAGTTTATTTCTGCAATTAAGAAAATCACTACCTGCTGGTCGAAGTTCGCGTGTTAACTGGGTTGCCAGGAGTTTAATCCCTTCTGTGCTGTCCCGGGTCTGATCCAAACTCCAGCCTTTCAGTAGCTTTCTGTGTTTCAGAACTTGAAGTACAGAGGAGATCAGATCCTCTGTAAACTAGAAACAGGAAAACAAAATCTTATTGGCGCTAAATCTGAAATCTTATTGAAATACAACTAGAAGTAGACACTTACAGTACAAGCAATAAATACATGAAGAAAAAGAAAACTATTCTGCATTGATAATAATCTGATAAGACTTTCATTACAACTCAGTAAAAGATTCACTGCAATTAAATGAGCAGATATATTACAAAAAATAAAGAGTCGATCTGCTTGTTCCAAACTGTACAGAACAGTACCAAATAGCAGGTCACTGCTGCTGCTTTAGGTTTTTCCTCCAATAGTAAATCTCTATCCCATAAATCTTACCTAATATATATTGCCATGATTTTATAGGTCAGATTGTCCTATATGATTTTTTTTACTGTTTAGTTTTTTTTGTGGAGAACTATATATATATATATATATATATATATATATATATATATATATATATATATATATTTTATTGTCTTATTGTCTAAAATAATTTGCTTTACAAATAAATAGCAATGCATATTAGATAAGATTCCCTGAAATTATTTTGTAAGCTAGTTGTACTTTAATTAACCCTCCCCCTAATTCTATACTGATCTCAGTCTGCGGCTGCAAGTGGATAGGCGTAAAGGTCAAACAAGGTGTTGGAGGGACCCCACCTCCGCATTAAAAGTGTCATTAGCATTAAAATAATTCCTGGTCTGTCATAATGTTCATGCAAATTGATAGGTCGCAGCACTAATTCCACTACAGATACCACCACATAGTACAACCATTACACTTCCAAACCTACTTGTGTCCACAGCACACCAAATGTGTTATTTTTCAGAAAAAAAAGAAAAAATGGCTTATATAGAATCAACTAAACATAAGGTTGAAACCAAATTGTCCCTACATTAATTAACTACTTTAATCTAAATTGAGTGTTAACTGTATTTATAAGTTACCATTTATATAAGCTTATAAAGGCTTGAAGATTATCTCTGTTTCAGCACTAGTTGTAACACAAACAGAATGCACTCTTCAACCCTAGGAGTCCGACAACACATGCACAACATTATAACAGGGATTAATAATATGGGGAAACAAAATGGGGACAATGTATATTAACTGTGGTTCCCAGTTTGAAATATTTCATATTGTACCTCTGTGACTTGACTTCCCTTCACAGTTCCTCTCAGAGATCCAGATACCATGGACAGGACCAGAGCTCCCTTCTCCTCTGCTATTCCCCGCAGAACGTCCGACAGGAAAACGATTAGCTGCTCTTTGCTGACACTGTCACTAGGAGGCACTGCCTTCCCTGTGGGATCCACACTTCTCATACCATTGTACAGCCGAACAGTCATCGAATCAGGAAGCGAGCCTTCAACATACTCCTGCAGATCAAAAGCAATGCACATTGTCACTAGTTATTAGTTTTTGTTAATTTTACAAACCTTTAAAATTGCAGACATATTAACATTGAATCCGCAAGCAGGTTGTGTTGTAGGCTGCTAGCTCTTGTACATTTCCCTTGTGCACATTAACATTTACATGTGTGGATCAAATACATAACCTGCTGTTACGTTTGTTTTTATATTTAAAACTCTTACTTTCCATGATAAAATCCTTATGGGACAGAAATCCTCTGGGACAGAATCCTTGGCTATATTCATTCTTTATTATTTAGTGAAATATTTGTACCACTGCACTGGCTTCCAAACCTTTCTTTAAAATCTTACTCTTTATATATATATATATATATATATATATATATATATATATATATATATATATATATATATATATATATATAAAACGCTTAAAATTTATTCTCTAAGAGGACCGGTATATGGGAGGAATATAACCCTCTGCCATGCTTTTAAAAATTACATAATAGATCAGCTATCACAGGCCTTTTGTGCATAGCAAAGGCCAAATTGAAAAGAAGGTACGTTCACTTATTATGCCCCCAGATTGAGGAACTCATCACCCTTTTCTTTTAGAGATGCTGCTGCATCGTCAATATTTTTCAAGGCAAGATTAAAGACTTTTATGGTTTAATTTTTTTTTTATCTATCATTCTTATTCATTTACTGTTTACTTATTTAGATTTGTTTTTATTGTTGTCAATATTGATATTATTAGAAATATTTACTGTTATTGTATCATTTTGACTACTTCTTGATGCTACATTCTTCTGTTGTAACCGACACGTAAAGCACTTTGAGATGTAGTATGAAAGGCAGTATATAAATAAAGTAAATTAAAATGGGACTCAAACAAAACTGTCAATTAACCCTGTGTCCAATAGAGGCAAGGACAAGCCTGTAGATGCTACATCTAATCTGTGCAAGGCTATTTGGAGTCACACAGGAAGGAAAAAGATTCTGACGTATTCATCCACAGTGCAACCCACGGAAACACTCTCAAAACGTTGAAATCTTAACACCTTGCCTTTAGCATCTCCAGAGTCACTGCCTTTGCTTTCTTCGTCGCTCCGGCCTCTTCTGCACTCAACAGCTTGTTATATATCCCATCAATAACAGCTTGCTCCTTAGGAAGAAACCGGGACAGGCACTTCTGGAGGGAAGTACTCTCCGCATTCCCCATTATCTAAGATAGGGCTGGAAACAGAAAAGAAGTACAGATTTAAATTCAGCTAATATTTTTTTGAAAGATATATTTTTGATGTACATAGTGGTGCTCCAAAGTAATTACGAGTTTATGTAAAAATAAATAAATAAATAAATGTCCAATTCCTAGTATTGGAAATCTATGTTCTGCATATGAAAAGTATTTTTGTTTTCAATTATGCTAAGAACTATTAAGCAAATCACCTGAATTGTAAACAAAAAAATGTATCAGAAAATTAAGTTTATTTATTTATTTTTTAAATATAAAATTTCACTTATTTCATAATTTCTAAAATCAGATATTTTACACAATAATACTTACGCATAACGTAAAACTACAATTGTTGGTGAGAATTTCCATACACAGTACAATCACATCCATGTTTCAATGTATTATAAATACAGTAGGGTGTCAATACTTCAGCGCACCACTGCATGTTTTTAAATGAAGACCAATGTTAAAACAGTCACAGACTGGCAAACCTACATACAATGGTAGCATATATATATATATATACACACACAACTCTGTCTATGACTGCATTTTGATACAATTCGTATTCTGTATATAAAGTCGTTGTAGGTCACAATAATGTACTATTTCACGATATATTTTCTATACAAACAAGTGAAGCAATAAGTCTGCCCGCATCGTCCAACAACCTTCTTAAAGATGTCTTTAAAACTGAGTTGGGAACTACATCTTTAAACAACAGAATCACAGCTGTCTGTACATTTTGTGGAGTTATATTAATTACATTACCACACCTGCCGAATAATTACTACCTTACAGGAGAACCTGGCACGGAACACTTAACTAGCAATCCAAAACAACTAGAAATAGGGAGTTTTTGTTTACAAAAAAAACAAAACATCCCCAACCTCCGATCAACCCAGAGGTTAAATACAATGTGGCAGAGAAATGGGTTAATTCTTGTACGCAGGTCACAAGAACAGTTAAATCCTAAAATACCACGTAACCAAACCCTACCGACCAGTACTCCATCTGCATTTTTTTTTTTTTAATAATTAATGTGTTTCTCTGCAAGAAATGAAAACTCTAGAGCATTTTTTTTTATTTTATTTTTGCTGACCCAGCCACTCAGTCAAAAAACAACTGACAAAATACTTCAACAACTAGTACTGCATATTTAAAAAAACGAAAAAACTGGTCCCACCTTACTGAGTGTTAAAATATTTTCATCACGTCCCATGTACTGTTGTTGTAGTAGTACTAGCACAATGACGTCATTGTAAAGGCCCGCCCTGAATTACCCGGAAGTACAGAGTATCGCTATTAAGTGGCTCTTGTAATCCAATGAGATGCTGCTTCACACAGCTGGCAAGTTGTTTTTTTTTTGTTTGTTTTTTTTTTTTTTGCTGACCTTGCTGCTCAGCAGTGTAAGAGCTGTGGTGTGTAGAGCTCTGATACAATGCGAATCCCATCTTCATAAGGTAGAGTATGTAGTCTACGAAATGTACAAATGAAGCAGTTGATCCACATATGCTACTGCACTGCAATGATTATTTACAAAAAAAACAAAACAGATCTTAGGGTTTTTTTTTTTTTTTAATGCAGACATACTACTGGTGGTGATTTTAGCTTCCTTAGCAACACGCATTTTGTCTAAACATAAAGCAAAGTATTGATTTTAAAAAGATTAAAATAAATGTTTTGTTTGTTTGTTTTTTTAAGATCTACCCTACTTTACACAACTAATGCATACATGTCAACAGTCCCTATATGGTCGGGACAGTCCCGATATCCTAGGAAGTGTACCGCGTCCCGGTGCATAGGAAGAAAATCTGGATATTTATTCTTGGAAATTCTTCATAGCTAGTTTAGGGCTGTCGTGCCGGTACTGTTTTTTGTAGTTTTCTCTGTCTTAGCGTCTGCTGGCCCTTGTGCAGGGAATTGTGTTCACCACGCCGATCTCAGTTTATTGACGTATGTCATGTCCAGTCAGAGTCTTATTGTTGCCTCACTGCTGCTGCAATATGATTTGATGCGTATGATTTTGAGTATTATGTGGAAGCCAATGGAATGTGAAGGACTACAGTTTAGCTACGCCCATCATTCGTTGACGGAAGCATGGTGTTGAAGGTTCTGAGATATATCTTAATATAGAAAGAAGAAAGTCTGTACCTTTATGCATTCAGACCCCGCAGGAGCCAGTGCAGCTAAACTTTGCACGACCTCCTCTTTCAACTAGGGGAAGGTCGAGGGCTGTGTTTGGATCCAAAAGTTTGACCCCTGGGGTACTTTCATTTAGTAACCCCATTGCTGGATCACTACAGCAGCCATATATCTCAAATTAAAGAAACAAAAAAATAAATACATAAATAAAAATAAGAAAAAATTCGTAAGATCGGTAACTTATAGGAAACCATAAGGCTACCGTTCCCCAATTTATCATGCATAAAACAATGAAACATTGAATTTCCACGGGCAACGGAGGGTACTTCAGCTAGTATTAAATAAAGTCGGGTCCAGCAAATTATAATGGCAGCTATCAAAGCAACAACAACAAAAAAGAGGGTGCTTGTTTCCAAATGTTGGCAAGTATGCCAATGTGCATATATGAGTCTTACTTACACACCAGTGCTGTAAATAATTCAGACTGCCTCACTATTTACACATCACAGTGGTGTAAGTAATACTGGACAGAACCCTAACTAAAAGTCCATGGCTCCCTTCTTTAAACTGTGCATCAAAACCCAGTGATACTAAAATTGTTTCTCAAATAATACTTAAATGTATTCTTATTATCGTGCAAATATGAATTTAAACATGGCCATGATCATGTGAATCATATTCAGCCAGCCTAGTTGATTCTGCTATGTTATCTGTCATGCAAAGACATACCTGTGTATGCCAGACCATTTGTTCTGCTTAGAAAGTGTGCAAAGGCAAGTAGTTTTTGTTCTGACATTTGTAATAATTTTCGAGGTGTTGGGTGCTTTTTTATAATTACTTCGCACATTGCTAGGGCTTAATTCAATACATATTTTTCTATCCAGTGTCCTTTTATACATAGGGCATGCTCACTCTCTTAAAATAGATACCACATTTGACTCTGCACAGTACCTGTGAATCATCAGTAGACCCAATTTAATTCAGTCTTTTCTGGAGTGGAGATTGTGTGCAGAGTTCTGGAGGTGAGCCCAGCTCCTGGTCTTCAAACCACAATTTGAAATGTCTAATAATAGGTTCGTCAACCAAAATACCCGAACAAACCTTTTCAATGAGAAGTATCTAATAAAGGGTTCATTTCATTGTTCATTCAAATGTTAATTTTGTGATGTCCACAAGAGGGTGCTGGTTGGCCCTGTAACACCAACAGCCTTCTGCAATAATTAAACTAACAAAGCTGATAACAGGAATACAGCCTTTTAAGGAAATTAGCAAAGCATAACGCAATATGTATAGACATTGCTTCGGTCTCCAGAGAGATAAGAAGATATTATTTCTGTTTATAAACAAATAGAAGGAACACATTCATTCACACATATATTATCCATACACATCCTTAATTAAACTATAATCATCTAAGCCAGGAAGTCAAACATTTAATATAATGAGCATATACAGTACACAGTATTCCCACACACACACACACACACACACATATATATATATATATATATATATATACATACATATATACATACATATATGTGTGTATTATATTGTATTTTATCAACCTTTATTTATGACCTTGGCATGTTGCGCCAAATGTCATATCACATTCCTTCCATAATGGCAAACCGAGTAAATTATATCTGTCAATACACAGTATACTGTATGAATGTTTTTATTTCTGTATGTAACCTATAAGATTGATAAATTGTACCAAAGGACTGATTTTCAGGTAGAACCGGCTTGTAGTTTTAAGGTATTTAGCATGACACTTTCTTGTTTTTCAAAAACATAGTCTATCAGCTTTGTGAATTTAAATGCTAAACCTAACATATCATGCAGGATGGGATAGTCTGAATTTTAAAAACTCTTTTTAAAAACCCAGTAACCCATGGGTTATTTTCATTTATTTGCACATACCGCTCATTTCTGTATATTAAGTTCCTGGATTATACATTAATTACCTTCTTCTCACTAAAGAGTAAGTCTTTTGGTTTCTTAATCTTTGATGCTGACCTAGGCGTGTGATACAAATGGTGTGTTCATTCTTTTTCGCGGGGGCAGAAGTCATTGTTGCCATAAAAGGAATTTATTGTGAGGATGTGTGTAGATTGTGATGTCAGCCTTTCTCTCTCCCCTTCTCTCTCTCTCTCTCTCTCTCTCTCTCTCTCTCTCTCTCTCTCTCTCTCTCTCTCTCTCTCTCTCTCTCTCTCTCTCTCTCTTCTCTGTCTCTGAGGCTTGTACATGTGGTTTGACACTGTGGCTTCTTAGACGTTCTGGTCTGTCATCTACCTACGCTTATTTCCTTTCCTGTTATTACCCTATATGGTAAAACTGTTGTTTAGGGCTTGTTAGGGGCTTGACCGAAAAAAAAAAAAAAAAAAAAAATATATATATATATATATATATATATATATATATATATATATATATATATATATATATATATTATAAAGCGCTTTGTGGTGGTGGTCCATTATGAAAGGCGCTATACAAAAATAAAGATTATTATTATTATTATTATTATATTATATATATTACCCTATATGGGAAAACCATTGTTTAGGGGCTTGGGGCTTGAAAAAAAAAAAAAAAAAAATATATATATATATATATATATATATATATATATATATATATATATATATATATATATATATATATATATATATATATATCTATAAAGCTCTTTGTGATGGTGGTCCATTATGAAAGGTGCTATATAAAAATAAAGATTATTCATATATACATAATTATTATTTTTTCTTTTTTTTTAAATGACAAGGTATTTGTAAATACAACTAGAAACCTGAGGCATGAAACAGTGTGTATTGAAGTAATGTCAAGCTCTTACATAATTCATACAAGTCAGAGGTTTTAGTTAGGAAGTGGTATGTACAGTCTGTAGACTAGAGTGGTAGTACATGCTGGGACAGGATTTCTCTGTAAACATTTTGAGGCAGTGGTAAGGCCCTGACATAGAATTGATAGATTGACGAATGGAACTGTTTTTATCTGAGATCAGATATGCAGAATTCAGCCGTTGCCAAGTCTGTGTGACCTGCGAACTGAGATTTTAAATGGAGCAGATATTAAAAGTGTTACTGGACTATAACTCGCACTGTGCCTCTTGTATGTTGAGCATATAATCTAAGAATATACAGGGTGGGGCATCTTGGAATGTACTGTCTCTGCAATCTATCTCAGAAACAAATAGTTGTTAGATACAGTATATACATGTTAAGCTCTCACAAAAGTCTCCAGATGGTCTACTGTAGATGTCTGTCAAGTTTTCCATTGAACTGGGAAGTTACTTGTATGTTTTATTTTATTTTTTATTATTTATTTATTTATCTTTTGCTGTAGGCGGTGAACTACTGCAACAAAATTTGCAATACAGCAAGAAAAGTGCATTTCTGTTTTTTTCCCCAAAGGAATTAACTTCTGACTGGCTTCCAGAGAAATAGCGTGGCTCCCAGTAATGCTGAGGAATGTGGAATGCAGCTGTATCCACACTACAGTCTTGCTGACTTAGATAACCTCGGACTTCCTTCTGAAGCCAGAGCAGAGATGATTAGTCACCGAGTGCTGCTCTGTATCACTTCCTGTTTCTGGAGGCATCCGCAAGTGGGATGAGCAGAGATAGGCTGTTCTGAAGCAAATGGCGCCTTTTTAAAAATGTTACTTGCTAATGCCTGGTGCTTTTTTTTTTGTCCGTGCAGCACAAATACAGTAGCTTCAGGACACATTCCAACAGCTGACTCAGCTGCAGCATATTCCACAAAGGAAGGGTGGAGCAGCAGGGCTTGTAAAGGACAAACTGCAAACACATTCCCTACTGCTCCTAAAACCATATCTTAAAAGAATCGTGCAAGAAATAGAAGCAATAATGTCTACATGTTGTATTAAGTATTGATTTACATAATATCAATAAATACATGTTGACAATTTTGATAAATGAGGACAGATGCTATAAATAAGGACAACTACCTAGGTGAGACAATGAAATAGCATACTACTGTACTTCAAGTTAACACTGACCAATAACCTTAAATTGCTCAGCTGGTAGTACTCTTTAAGATAGCATTACAAGATTATGATTTTAATGTACTTCTTATTTTTCCCAGCTGGGTATGAAATCCCCTGTAAAGAGGATATAATGAAGTATGTACGTATGTCACACTTCATTGATTTCTCCCTGTATCTGGAAAACATCTTATCCAATTGTCATTAAACTTGCTACTAACATTATTAAGTGTAAGTTATTGAGAATGTCAGATTCTAGGGAATGGGGGGTGTCTGTCCATTCATCAATCTGTCTGTATATCAAACGTATATTTTTGCAGGTATCTTAATCGCTTATCAAGTTGTTGTGAAACTTGGCACTTCTTAATCTATACTATTCTGTACATACCTTTGATATATATCATGAACTTTTTCATCCTACTGATAGCTCAAATTTTTAATTTATAGATATGTTGAGGGAGGTGTTTTACTCACATATGTGTTAGTTTATTGAAGAAGAAACGTCTAAGGCCAATGAAAAACTTAGGGAATAGAAGGCCCTAGTCCCCAGTCAGAATACTAAATTGCCCCTTATGTTTCATTGCTCACCTTTTGCAGTTGCTTCTTAACCCAGGTGGGCCCCAGATCAAAGAAACAACCTTTGTACCAGAGTTTCTTTCAAACATCATATACTCCCTAAACTAAATAGACATAGTCTGATATCTACTTCTAATCTTCTGACTTCTAAGAATTAATGAAGCCTATCAGATGCATTTATCTGAACCAAAACATAAGTAGAGAAAAGAGGGTTTGTCAAAATGTTTGTCTAGTAGTGACATCAACTCTGAATTCCTGATTTACCTAAGGTTTCACAGACCCCGATTAACAATAATCTCAGACTAGGGTAAGGTAGTCCAAAGCACCCCATAGTGTTTAAAGGTTTGGATAATATCTCTCAAGAGAGTTTTCATTCCATGCACCCTGTGTCACAATACTGTACATGCTAGGTGAATTTATCAAGCCAATTCAATCAATACAGGGATTTGTTTCACCGGCAAGCTGTAAAATTCTAATAATACAATGGAATATGATATTTGTCAG
This sequence comes from Polyodon spathula, assembly GCF_017654505.1. NCBI lineage: Eukaryota > Metazoa > Chordata > Actinopteri > Acipenseriformes > Polyodontidae > Polyodon > Polyodon spathula. The sequence goes on along the minus strand of NC_054546.1, from coordinate 34,052,180 downwards.
TCAATAAAAGCGGTCAAAGAAACACCACCCTATACAAATTATTTGCAGTGCAAAGGTTAATCTGTTACACCTTTCTGCATAATAGACTAATCCCTTTTTTCAGCTAATGCAAAATCCAAATGGTTTCCTTTAGAGCTCAAAATACATGGTAATACACTGCAGTGTGAAGCCTGTGTTGCATATTAATTAAGTTCCTTTGCCAGTATTGCTGTTGTCTGACAATGGATGTGATAACATTCCTTCAGGTTTAAAACAGAGGTATTTAACTCTCACAGTAAACTGATCGGCAAAGGGAGGCGCCTGGTTACCAGCATCTTCGTTTAGTGAAAAAGGGTACATCTCAACATTCATCGCTAAACACCCAATGGTATTTTTTAAACATGCAGTATCTAAAAGGTATTTCAACTACCAGAAGTACAGAAACTGAAATTCATACACATCTCTTTTCCAGGACAATCGTAACCACCTGCCCAATTATCCTTTATATACAGAATGTTCTCTACATTGATTTTCAGTTATCTGCCACCTTCCACTTCATAATCTGCCTTGGATACGCAGACGATACCCAGCCTCCAGCCTCACCTATAGAGGGCGACTCCTTAATGACATGGAAGCAGAGCTCTGGGCTAGATTGTAATCACTACTCAAGCACAACCATTTGCCAATTTACTAGGAATTAATACTTAAAGGAACTGTGTTATATGTAATCAGAGTTAACCACCATTAGCAAGAAGTAGAAACAGTCATTTCGAAATGTGCTTGCAACACGTTAGTTAAAAAAGTCTGCAAAGCTAACCCTCTGTTTTAACCCCTGCATGGATAATTTGTTAAAACTTTGTGTTGTAATTATAAAACAAATTAATTCCAAACATGCCACTATACTGCAATCTGACTGTTGTCAAAGGAGAATAATTCCACTAACCAAGGCCTGTCTATTCATTATAAAGCTGCTTTATATTAAACAAAGCACTCATGGCCTATGTGTCGTCAGATCAAGGATGGGCATATTCCGGTCCCCAAGTATCGTTCTACTCCTGTTTTAAACATTGTAATTAAATGATTTGACATGGTTCTCAAGAACCATTGCCCACCTCTGCTTCACTGAGAATATCATGCAGGAGGCTATAAAACAGTCACACAAAATATATTATATTTTCAAAAAATGTTGTGATGCCTTATTGTAAGCCAATGCAACATTTATTTATTTACTGTATTACGTCTGATTTAAACAAGATTTTGTTCACCATAACTGATAGCCAAATTATGTGAGGCCCCAGCAATAAAAAAAAACACAGCAAAAGCAATTAATTTATTGCTAATTTAGGTGTATTTCTCTGTTAAACAGGAAGTCGCTGCATTTAATTTAAAATCCAAACTTGTGCTGACCTGGGCTTGTCTTGTGCTGTGCTGAATTAGACAGCTCGTGAACTGACAATATTACAAAAAGGGGATGTGGCACTTGGTAAGATTTCAATATTCTCCACCCACCTCTCTACTGAAACAAGCTGTTTTCTCTGAATTTCACACAAGAAAAGGCTTTGTTTTAAAGATAAAAGGCATAGCTCTTTAAAAAAAAGCAACCATTAAAAAAAATGTGATTGAGTTTAAAATTATTTTGTTTTCCATTAAATTATAATCAAATTGGGATACTAAGAGTGACATGGTAAGAAACAGAAAAAAACAATAAAGAGCAAAAACTGGTTGAATAGCACAACATTTGTTTAGGAAGTATTTCAGTTCTATATTTGGATTTTCACCCGAAAAATAGCCCCCTGTATCATTTAATTGCTTGCCTTAATGGTAGAACGACCTAGGAGATAAACTCTACTCCCCCCTCCCTCTCCATGTTATCCTCTTTTCAGCTGTACTGAACTTACAAGCAATTCTGTAGTACACTGAATAAAACACACTTTCAGTATTCAAAAATACACTTGGGTCCTCTGGGTCTGGTTTCTGTGCTGTGTTTAAAGTATTGGTTAGTTGACAAAATATATATGAACCCTATCACAGAAACCAGGAGCAGAGGGAAGGAGGCATGTATTCATATGTGGTGAGGGTGTGGAATACCCAGTCATGTTGTTCATGCTGAATCACTGCAATGCTTTAAGACCCAACTTGACCCAAGATTTGAAATCAATCAGCTGCTAGGACCTTGGTGAAGATAGGTGGCCAATTTGTGTTACTGTCTTATGTGCTTAAATTAAAGATTCTATACAGAAAATATATCCAGGTTTTGATATCTGTAATTAGTGCTTTTTCCAAAGGATTTCCAATGACAGTTAGTTATGTTCTATAGGGAACGTTTTCCTAGCTTGATATACTGATTGGATTACAATAGTACTGGTGATAACAGTTACAAATAGAATAATATACCCAGTGATCAAGAGACAAGATTCATTGTTTGTTCTTCATCATAAAGTGGCACGAAAAACAACAACCTTCCCCTCACATTACTGTTCCGGTCTAAATTGCTAACTGAGGAATGAATTGTCATATAACAAAATTAACCCTTCATACCTTATTGAAATAGAAAGAGGCCATAGGGATCATAGAGCATACGTTGATTTGTCTGCGTGACCTTTTAGTCATTTCATTAGCAGTGCTTGGGCTGACATTTTAATCAAGAGCCGAGATAAATAGACTGGAATTGCTGGTAAAGGCTGGCGTGAAGCTCATCCAGATTTATGGATTCATATTTAAAATATGGTGGGGAGCTGGATAATGGACTTTTTCTGTACTATTAATATGACGTGTATTTACTCACATACATTTATAGCATGAGCATTTTCCTTTTCTAGTACATTAGCTCATTTAGAAAACAGCCTCTGTATTACTTCTCACTGTTTCTGAAGGCTGCATTAATGTCGGTGAAAAATTTCTTGCTAAACTTGTTAATTTTATAAATTTTAAAATCAGACTGTTTTTTCATCTGTGCCTTAATGATACTGGATGATTTATTTAATTTAGAAAGGTCAAAGAACAATGCTATATTTATACTGACATTACAACTCTTACATATGTTACTTTACTTTGAATCCTTGCAAGGGACATTTGAAAGGACATATTCATCACAACTTTATAAAAGATAGGCCTTTATTCAAGTTGTATATACAAAAAACATGCTATTGCAGGAAAGTAATACTACACAACAAAATAGTATCTAGAATAATTATCATATAACAATACTATATAAAAAAAAAATTCATAATGTGTTTGATCCTATGCCAAGTTACTTTCATGTTCATGTTACTCAACGCTAAAGCAATGCTGATTTACAAGGCCTTCATTAAATATAATTATTCTGTTACCACGGCGATGACTGGAAATCAGATGTTTTGATACTAAATCAAATGTCAAGGTTGAACTATAGTGTGTATGATGTGTATTTCTGATTAGCCTGCCACAAAGACAACTGGATGAAACTGTAAGGGCAGTTTTTGCTTGTATTCGTCAATATCAAAGATAAAAGACCTGGTTACGCTTAATCTCAAATTGCACTTTAAATGTATATTATTAATCACATTACTCTATCGCCTCTTTTTTTTTGTATTCACACTCTGTCAAAGGTTCTATGTTAATCCACTTGGGAGGATTCTGTGATTTTAAAGAATATCTTAATGAACCACAGGTGTGATCAGTCCCTGGGAGATGAGCAAACAAATATGTAACAAGTTATTATACACTTGGATTGCACTTCCCAGACACGATTCTATGCACCTGGGATCCATTAAATTCACCCACAGAAAAAGAAATGCTCTCCAACGATGGGATCTGTTGAAGTTTATTACAGGTAGCAGTCCATTTCAAAACAAAACACGAAAACGTCACACTTGTACGTGTGCAATGCTCACCCTGCTGTAAAGTGCATCTCTGTAGTGCAGAAATGTTAAAATAATGACAATGTGTTATCCCTGCTTGGTTCTGAAAGTACAACTAGGGCATCACTTAGAGGTTCTTTGTAAAAAGACAAGTGGATTTTTTAAAGAAATAGTAGTGCTTCTATCATAGCATGCTACCGCTGTTATGTGATTGTAAAAGGACTATTAACACAGCTCTTATTAAACCATGAAACTACATTTGCACATCCTTACTATAAAGTAATTGGACCTACCAAAGTAGTTTTTCTGCACACCCATTCATTATATATCTCTCACTAGGTTAAATAAATCTCACTTTGCAAGCTGTGATTTTAGACTGTCTTGCACTTCCTATAGGTCATTTCACCTGGAAGCTTCTTTCCTGTCAATAACCAATCAGCTGCTTCCCCTAGCACAGAGGTTCTCAAACCAGGTCTTGGATACAACCCTGTGCCTTCTGGTTTTCATTCCAACTGAGCATTCAATCACTTAACAACCCTGAATATGAATTTACTTAATTAGACCTTTTTAATTGTTTTCAGCTCTTAAACAGTTGCAGAGTTCAGGTTACTTATCAAATGTTATACATAACTTGAATCCTGCAACAGTTTAAACACTGAAAACAAGTAAAAATGTCTAATTAAGCAAATTATCAATTAAGGGTTTAGTTAAGTAATTAAGAACTCAGCTGGAATGAAACCAACAAACACAGGGGGTGCCCAGGACTGAGTCTGAGAAGCCCTGTCCTATTGATTCCTATCCTTTCAGGTACTATAGTAATATGACCCAGAAGACACTGCTGGGTGAAATGATCAAGGTAAAGTATAACAGATTTCCTGGAACCTAGTGCAGAACCAGGTGTCGGTTTTAAAATGGAAATACATGTTTGCAATACCATGTGTTTCTCTGAAAGCTACACCCCCAAGACCATATATACCTAATGGAAATGCAAAATGGGTAAGATTTCTGGAATTATTTTGTTATCTACCATAGCTTTAATATAATGCTTTTACCATGCTCTCCTATGCTATGCCACAATTAAGCTATGCTTTAACTATACCAAACTTGCTAACAGCAATTTTATGGAGGCATTTTACAGACGTTAAGTTAGGATAGGGCTTAAAAATTGATTATTCTCATACGCATGTGTCATTCATGTTATTATGTTTCCAATTCTTTCCTTGTTTCTGTTTTTCATCACATCACTGAAATGTATTTTAAAAAGGTTAAGCTCAAAGGTTCATAGCCACAAGCTTATCTGCCAATGACCATTTGAATTATCATTGGTTCAGAATCCCATAAGGGTGAGAGAGGGACATTAATGTTATTATTAATATCACCTTCTACACCTGGGCAAGCGTCCCTGCTGCTGACAGTTGCATTAGGAGGCATTGGCTGGCACAATTGCTCCTGTTAACAAGGTGGAATAAGGAGTCTGGTATTTTTTGGGACAAGGGAGTTCAGTAAACAAAGGACACAAACCAACCAATTTTCAAGAGCCTTCTTTGACATTCAATACTAAGTAAATACAACTAAGGCAGCTCTCATTTCCCTAAATAAACAATAAAACAACAGATTCAACAGCGCCATTCACAATATCACATTTTATTGCTTAAAATATTAAAGTATCCATCCCCTATGCAGTCTCTCCCTTCACCATCACTGCTTCACGCAACACTCTCTCAGCATCATTTCATTTCAGATTTTATAAGCATACAGTAGCTGATTCAAATGACATCAAACTGCATTCATTGGTTAAAATGTCTTCTGACAAGCCTGACACTTCTGGTGAATCACTTGACCATGTAACAGCTTAAGGCACTGCTGTTGCCCAAGAGTAAGCATTGAAACATATTTCAACATTTGACCACGAGCAAAGCAACGTGTTTCTTCTTGTCTTTACACTGGTAAATGGTAGCTGAGACTTTGTAAAACTTGCCTTGACAGAAAATGAGAAATACTGTTCCTCATTATGGTTTCCTCTTATAATACTTCAGTATAGCATAAGACTCTGAAACCAGCACCAACATTAGAGTAACATAATGACCCCAAAGATACAGCGTGTTTTTTTGTGTGTGACGGATATCCCACTATAATTAAAGATAGGCGACAAGCAGATATACTTGTGTTATTGTACATATCCACATGCTTTATACAACTTCATTTTTTGATGGCCAATAAAACGTCTGGTGGTAAATCAGCCATCAGATCCTTTCACCAGCAGACAGGCCTGGAACATGTGATGTACAACCAACCTCTTTAGTAATCTGAACATGTCCCAGGAGACAAGTATTGATTGAAAAGCTGGGGCCCCCAGACTCCCTTTATACAGGCCTATTTAATATATCCAAAGTTGACTGCAGTGAGATTTTGCTCTCTAGGGTCCACCACTCACAGTTTAAATTGTGCATTGGTGGGAAATCTGCACGAAACACTTCAAGAGGAGGCGGTTGGGTTTCTCTCCAGTGAATAACTGTTATTGTCAAGCCGCTGCTAATGAATTGAAGTGTTTAAATGGGCTAATTACTTTATTACCAGAGTCCTGAAGTCAACAGGAAGGGCGCGTACCTCTATTTAAATTGCACTGTAATAGACAGATGAGATGTTATTATGTTGTAATATGCATGTTAATAAACTTCATTATGATGGGGACAGGGTAACATGCCTGTGTGATCCACAAAAAAAAAAAACCCAAAAAAACATACATTGATAGACTCAAACATTAGTATACAATCTAAGCTCAGATGTCCATCACCCACTGTTGTTTTAAATAATGGCGACATCCTGTTATTGACTACAGTCATCTGACTCCCTGGTTGTTATGACGACAAGTTGTCAATTCGTCTGGTTAAAAATGCTTCAGGAACATCCACATTTTCAGAGGCTTCAACACATAAACCTAATCCTAACACACAATGTTCTACTACTATTAGTACTACTACTATTAATAATAGTAACAATTATGATCAATTGTAGCAATGTGTCTCAAGGTGGTAATAATGACCATTTGGAAACATATTTTTTCAATGTTTCAATTTGCCTTCCGTCTAACTTTTTTTGTATTTATATACACGTCAATATTTTGAACAACCACTAGTTCTGACCAAACCCTTAGGCCTTGTTTCCTCCTAACTGTTTGGCAAATTCAGAGTATTTCTCCAGCCTCCAGTTAACTTCATTCATTTTTGGAAAGTGTTAATGTTACAAAACTAAGAAACTTGAGAGTGCTTAAGACACCAAGTATGTCAAACAATTGGTTTGATTTTATTCCAAAATAAAGGGACTTAAAGACTGGCGAAAACTAAAGTAAATTATTTGATCTCAGCCCTTATCTGCAATATGCACAATTCCAGCCTTCTGCAGAGAACATAATCAGTTTGGTAAATTTTAATATCTTAATCATGGATCAATGGTTCTTTATATTTCAATTTGAATTTGCTCATCCCATAGAAATAAACAAATAAGAAAATTTATGAACGAGAAGGAGCCATTTGGCCCATCTAAGCTGGTTCAGATCCAAGTAGTTGATTGATCTAAGCACTTTGTGAAGTTGAGTCTTAAAGGATCCCAGTGTTTCTGCCTCAACAACATGACAAGGTATCCCATTCCATACCTGCACCACGTTCTTAATTTCCATCTGCATCCTCTTGGTCTTGGGTTCTGCACTGTGCTTAAAGTATTGGCTAGGGCTAACTTTGTCAACTCCATTTCAAGATTTTAAAGACCGCTGTCAAGCCTCCCTTTATTGTTTGTTGTTCTACACTAAATAAAATCAATTCCCACATGTTATCTTAGTTCATTTTTTAAAAGCCCTGGGATTAGCCTAGTTACACTGGAAATTCTCCAGGGTCACAGTGTTATTGTAGTAATGTGGGGTCTTTGAATGCTGTGTTCCCTTTAAAGAGAGGTGTGTCTGTGTGGTCTGAGGAGTGCATTATGCAACTTCATCTCAACGTCCTTTGATTTATACTCTACAGTTCTGACTATACAACTAGACATTCTGTTAGCCTTTTTAACTGCTTCCCCACACTGTTTACGATGAACAGTCTGAAAAGTGATGACTCTCTGGGCAGCTCCGCAGAACAGATTTTATTCCTGAGGCGTATGCCATTGAAGAATGTACAGGTACTGTGTCGTTCCCTCTAGAATGATTTACACACCTTACAATCTTTAAAGTCTGCCTTATTAAGGCAGCTACTTTCTTTTAATCCAACCCAAATACATTTTTTTTTTTGTTAAAGAAAAGAGGTGTTTGGTTTGTTACATATGTGGAAACTTGCCTTATGTCAGTAATTTCAATTGTGTTTGTACCAAGAGCCCAGCTTAAGAAAGCACTATGGAATGTTACTATTATCAGAAAGGTGATATTTAAAGCTCAGATTCCAGTGCAGGCATCAACATGAGACACCTTCCTCCCACTTGGAATTCTCAGGTATTCAATTATCCAGGAAATCTTAGAGATTATATCTCAACCAGCATGCCTCACTGCAATCAGACATCAAGTGTGTATTGGGCTAAATCATGTACAACTCTTTCAAAATTTGGTTTGGGGCCCATTATTTTGTAACTTTGCCCATTAGTGGTCTATGAAAAATCTTTATAAGGCATAGCAGCCTTTTAAGTATGCTAACAAAATAATCCCAGTAGACTTTACCTGAGATATATTGTTATAATACAGTTGATATCGCATTTTTCTAAAAAAAAAAAAAAAAAAAAAAAAGCGTGGAGAATTATTTTTTTAAACACACGACAAGAGTCCCTACACTAAGAATTGTTTTTTCTACAAGGACTCAAGCTCTCAAAAACATGCATACAATGAATGCATGTGACATATTATTTCACATTTACTGGAATTATTTTGTCAGCTATATGTACATTAAGAGACAGCTTATCTCAGACCTTTACCCTACATATAACACACAGCACCTCTTTTTCTAAGCCACTATTTCAGTGTGACCGCTCCTGCTAGGGCAATAGCAGTTGGAACAGTTGGAATATCACCCCCACCAATGCAGACCAGAGAAATGGTGAAGATAAATAGATCCTCATAATAACACTCCACCTACAGTACATACTTCCTGTTGCATACCATCTGGAGTGTTTGCACTGTAAACAGTAGAGCTGTGTTGTGTAATAATGAAAGCGTAAGAAATATACTGCCAGACAAGTCTGTAAGCACTTAGTATGCTAGTACAACAGATGCAAACGTAAGGGAAGATTCATTGAAAAACAAAATGACATAATTATAATAATAGGGTAGGTTGTTTATTTACTTTGATGTATAAATGTTGCACTTCAAAGGATAAGTATTTTTTACCAAGTTTACCTATCCTGTATTCCTGTGCCTGTTAGTATAGATGGCAGTAAAAAGACTGGTCTGTGGTAGCATTGGATTGAATGGCATATCTGAAAGCCCTACAGAATTTGATAAGAGATCAGGAGGAGGGGACCCGTGCTATTTTAAACATAGTCAAACCTTATTGCTTGGGAGTGGAAAGCAATCTCACTAATGCACTAAATAATTCAACTTTAATTCACTCCCACAAAGAGCGAACTGACTGTCATTTAAAAGTCACTCTACAAAACACACTTCCCCTTGAATCTGATCTGGGCATTCTTAATTAACATTCTGTAACATACAGGTTACAAATTTCACGCACTCTAGTCCACTCTTGTTCTGATAACAGAAGGTTACACACTCGAGTTAGCTGTTTCCTGCAATATAGTGACGATATAACTTTTATGTGCATCGCTATATTAAACATGGGCAAAAACTAAATGGTATTCAATTTATGTAATTTAGTTTTGTTAAACAGTAAGTAGTGGGGTTCTGAAGAATATAGCATTATACGTCCCCACATGTTGATCCAACTGTTTAAATACAACAAAGCTTCGAGGACAGCCAGACGTTGCTACTTCTCAAATCTCATTGATGTTAATAAAAATAATCCCAGCGTATTCTTGTCAACAATTGACAGATTAGTAATTCCATCAGCAGCTTCACTTCCCTATACTGACGTTTCTCTTGCAAGGTGTGAGGAATTCCTTAAGTATTTGTAGAATAAAATTATTAATATTTCCCAAGATATTTAAATGTGCCCCTTAGACTGACTGGTTCTGTTTTGGAATCATTCTCTGTGATTACTCCGAATGATCTGAATACAGGACTCAACCTGTTCATTGAGTCCAATTCCTATTTGATTCCTTAAAGATGTATTTCGTTTTTTGTGTAATGATATTCTTATTATAATAAATCTGTCAACAGGAATAGTTCCTGCTGCCTTCAGAACTGCTTTTTAAGCCAAAAAAATCTAACTTAGATTCTACTGACTACTGACTAATCTGCCTTTCTTATCTAAAGTTCTTGAAAAAGTAGTCAAACAACTTAACATATATCTGGACAACAGCAATGTCCTTGAAAGATTTCAGTCAGGGTTTTGATCTGCTCATAGTACAGAGACTGCCCTTGTCAGAGTGGTAAATGACTTACTGATGAGTGCTGACTCTAACTCCATATCCATGCTAGTTCTTCTAGACCTCTGTGCTGTATTTGTTACTGTCGATCATGCTATTTTGACTGATTGCATGAAAAGCTGGGTTGACCTGACTGGAACTGTTCTAAACTGGTTTGAGTCATATCTGATTTTATTTCTTTAGGGGAGTCTGTATCCAATATCACTTGTGGTGTCCCCCAGGGCTCTATTCTTGGTCCAATATTATTTTCTTTGTATACGTTGCCACTGGGGGAAATCATTTGTAAATATAGTATAAACTTTCCCTGTTATACCGATGATACTTAACTTTATATTTCTGTAAAACCTTGTGACTCTGTTGCTATTTCAGTCTTAGTGCAGTGTCTTGCTGATATCAAAAGTTGGATGTCTCAAAACTTTTTTGCAATTAAACTCAGATAAGATGGAAGTCCTGCTGTTAGGTTCTCAGCAACAACTAGAGCTTGAACTCCCTGAACAATGATTTGAGCAACATGACCTCTAATATAAAATCTGAGGTAAGAAACTTGGGGGTTATATTTTCATCTGGTTTGAGTTTTGAGGCACATATTCAAAAAGTTATAAAAGTGTCTTTTTATCACCTATGTAACATTGCTGAAATTAGGTCTTTTCTTCCTTTGGTTGATGCTGAGAAACTAATTCACGCTTTCATTTCAGTAAGACTTGATTATTGCAATGCTTTATCTACTGGACTTCCACATCATGTCTCATCACTTTTACAGCTTATTCAAAAAGCAGCAGCAGGAGTTCTGACTAGAACCAAAAAACGGGCTTATATAACTCCTGTATTGGCCTCATTGCACTGGCTTCCTATACATTTTAGAATTGATTTTAAAATCTTATTACATAAACATATGAAGCACTAAATGGCTCAGCAGCAGAGTATCTAAGAGAGATTCTGCCCCCATATAAACCTCTGTGGACTTTCAGGTCAGCTAACGCTGGACTTTTGTCCAGAGACAGTGCATTTTGTTTTAATGTTCCCAAGCTGTGGAACTCTTTGCCTTCGTCTATTAGAGATGCTGCTTCGGTCAGGATTTTTAAATCAAGATTAAAGACTCTTTTTTTATAGATCAGCTTTTTATTTTTTTAACCTAATCTAGATATAAAGTTGCTGTTATCTATTTTTTATCTGCTAACTTTGTATTTTATTTGTTATTCTTATTTATTTTATTTTTTTTATCTTTTCTTATTTCCTGTGTTTTTTTATGTCTTATCTAGATATTTGCTATTTAGTTATTATTAATATAATTGTATTTTGTTAATTGTGTGATTATACTGTTCAGTCTTCTTTCTTAATCATGATACATACTGTCTGTAAAGCCCTTTGAGATATTATGGTATGAAAGGTGCTATATAAATAAAAAAAAATAATAATACCTGTTATTTTTGTTTTCATTGTTAACATCCCAACAACTTTTTACACTCTGAAACAGACTTTGAAGTGTAAAAAGTTACTCTTTAAAGTATATAATAAAACAAATCTCATTTAAAGTGACTTTGCTCACAACCCCCCTTACTGAAAATTTAATAAGATAGAACTACTGTAGGTAAATTACCATTTTCTTTTATATACATTAACATGAATAATACATGAAAGTGTTACAGTGTAGTATTCTTAATCTGTTTACTTCATATTAAAGACTTGCTGTATCTGTTATCACAAAGGAAAGTGGGTCTACTTGTGCTGTGGTCATCCCGCACCCCCCCCCCCGACCCCTAGTGTGAGAACCACATTTATAGTGAACTTCACTCGAAAATATCAGTCTACAAAAGCAGTGTAGGTATTCCAGAAAATCTCTATTGGTTATTAAATAGTGTACACTGCAACAAGGGCTGTTTATTTCCCGTTTGCAGTACCTTACACTTTTCTCTATTAAATGTTAGTTGCCATGTGTCTGCCCAGTTCTGAATGCTGTCTAGATCATTTTGAATGACCTTTGCTGCTGCAACAGTGTTTGCTACTCCTATTTTTCTAAAGATCATTTGTAAGTTATAGTGATCGCTTAGTTCTAAATGTAAGCTCTCATGAAAAAATAATTCCAAGTAAAGAGATTGATGTATACAAAGGAGCTTCATGTCTTTTTTTTATCACTGTCTTTGATAGCAGTCCTATTATTAGGTGGTAGGATACGATAATATTTATTTGATATCTGATGCTTTTCTAGTTGGACACAAACACATGAAGATCCATTCATGTTACCAATAACTAAATCACTCCTTTAAAGATCTATTTTCATTAAAAATGTATGACGAAGATAAATAAATAAATAAAGCCAATATCATTTTTGAAAAAAATGGAATTTTATTCTGAAATGGTTTATCCTTAATGGTGCTTGTCCTTACAATACATAACTATTTTATTTTATGTTCTAATTTGAAAAATAAACCCAGCCAAAGTTGCCTAGAAAACCAACAGTTTCACAAAACAATTTTCAATCTGGTCACTAAAAAAACACAGCAAATTGTGCCACTGGACTTTATTAACTGAGTTTAGAACCACCGTCTTACAACAACCTGTTCCCATGAGGTTAACACTGTATGCACCAGACATACACACACACACACACACACACACACACACATATATATATATATATATATATATATATATATATATATATATATATATATATATATATATATATATATATATATATATATATATACAGATATAGAAATGTAGTTAAAAGGCCATCTACATTAATTGTTTCAGCCTTTTCTGTATTATTCAAGTCAATTACTCCAACACTATGGTACTAAAATCAAATCTGTAGATAGTCAGCATGCTTAGTGCTTTATTTGAAGAAAAAATAAGAGGCCTTTAAAATTAAATCAGGTCTTTGTTAGAAACCTGTCACATTTTTGGAAAGCCTCAAATTTCATTTTGTAAGGCAGATTAAACATGAAGGGCACATTCAGCAACTGAGTGTGGGGCACAGGACCTCAACCAAATGCCTCAGAAGCAAGTGCAAAATAACTAAGGGGCAGCATGAACCCTTTTAATAAAGAGATTTCTGAGCATGCTGTGAAGAAGTTGTTGTACTCTTCTAGAATTACACTCTCCAACCTTCCTCTGGGGCTTTCCAAAGAAACCCATGAAAGCCTTGTGTGGCGATTACTGTTTATATATAATGACTACATTTGTACATGTGTTTTTGCTTCATACTCTTGTTTGTTTGTTCAGAAGATACAACACCAACATTTTAGACCCATTTGTTACACTGGTTAATATCATCTTGTGCTTTTAGGTTGGCTTATGGAAGCCACATCAATAGCACTGGACTCAGAGAGTATGGAGATCATGTCTAGAAGAGTAGCACAACTCAACAAAAAGAACCAAAATAAAAAATAAAAATCCCTTCCCCTCTTTTAGGTCTATAATGGTGGCACCCTCATTTGGAAGATTTCCAAGTGTTCCTCCGAGAAGTTAAACATTTAGAGTATGTGTGCGTAGGTACATGATTCTCTGATCATCAGCTGACAGAAGTACTGTAGTTGCAAGGTTCTTTACAGCCAGTGTATACTAACTGACTGGAGTCCAGCCACCCTTTCCAGTTCTCCGATTGAGCCCCTGCAAGTACACTAATACTGCGCACTACATTAGCTCACTAAGCCAAGTTACTGAATCAATTCCATTTTAAAAGGAATGCAAAATTTGTGTGGGAAACGAAAGAGGAGAAAAGACTTTCAGTAAGGAAGAAAAAAAAAAAAGCCTGCAGAAATCTGTAGGCCTTCGAGTACATAAGAAAGAATGGACCAGTAGCTAAACAACATCAGACAATCAGACAAGCAATGCTGATAAAGAGGCAATCTTTCTCAGCCTTTCAAAACTCCATTAATTACCAGAAACAGGACAAAACTGAGAGACCATTGGACAAAAGCATCTGACTGTGCCTGCAGAATCCTTGATTTCCTCTGGAACCCACCCTTAATTTGCTAGAGGGAGTGTTTGCTTTAAAGCAGAATGAGAGAGAATTTCTTGATTGTGATGACTGTTGTAGATGTTGCCAGAGTGAGTGGGAGAATGAGAAGGATCTGCCTTGAGAGGCTTCTCTTCTCCCTGGCTGGTTTACAAGCAGCAGCAGCAGCAGCAGCAGGCAGATGGTTTCTGGAGGGCTCCCTACTCTGCCTGTGCATCGTAATTGGCCCCTCCTGCCTTCTTCAGCTCATTCTTAATGTAATCCTCTTCCAATTCCCGGCGGTCACTGATGACAAACTCCTTGGCAAAGTTCTGCAAAACCAGCAAGGAAAAAGGGTAATTAGTGAAACATTTTATTGAGGCCTTTTAAAATATTTACCGCAGATTTTATTCAATCTGACCTTTAATTCAGCCTAATATCTTTTAAACTGATCTAAAAGAAACTGATCTAAAAAAATAACTAACAGTTATTTATAAAATTTCCTAAAAGCCAGTGACTAGTGTAGCCATTGAAATTGAAGAGAATGAAAGATAACGGGATACAATTTGAACTATAAAATACAGGAACATGAATAAAAGTAATCAATCAAAATGAATTAATGAATTAAAAGACATGATGCCTTTTGTTGAATAGTACTGCAATTTATGTTACCTTTATGCAAGTCCAGTATAGTAAAACTATCTTTCAAATTTAATTTGAGTAACCTGTAAAATGCTTTACTAGTGCACTTCTTTTTTAATTGTAAAGTCAAAATCTATCATTCTTGGCAGGTAAAGTATTTGAGTGGAAACTTGCAGCAGCCTGTCATTGCTAAGCCTAAACAAATATGTTAGCAACATCCCCTGCCTTGGCTGGAAATACAAAACATGTTTCATCAACATGTTCCCAGGAAAGTGTGAGAACGAAATGCAAGTTAAAGTAGCATCTGGGGGTAGTGATTAATGTCATTGCTTGCTCTTGTGTTGGAATAACGAAGGTGAAACAGAATCAGCAAGTCAATCAGGACATCAAGGTAAAAAGAAGCGACTTTGTTTAGTCATTAACAACTTTTTCCGAGTTAAATGAAGATATTGAATTGGCTCTAAACATGGTCACTTACACAAAAATAAACCTAAAACCTAAAGTCCTAGTTTCCGTTTAAAAATGCTGTATCTGCACTTTAGTACCAAATTTTTCATGTTTTTCTGGCACTTACTGTCTTTACAAGTTTAATAATTTTAATTCTGTCATCTAGGGAGGATCTTTTGTTTCTCACGTTTTCTGTCTTCCTTTACAAGAGAGCGTGGTTGTTTTATTGATTACAGATAAGACTGCTAAAATGGTGACCGTATTTCTTTGAATTTAGGACGTACCATTTAAAACCATATTTTTCTTATAACAATAGCTCTGTGTAAGGGTGCTTAATACAGGTTTGAGACCGTTGCTGGGGAAGAGACAGGAGGTCGCTTAATACAGTTCAATAAAAGCACAAATATCATTGGGAGAAATTTAAAGTGGTCACTTGAGCAGGTTTGACTGTATTTGATATCTTAGTGAGTCTGTTTGTTAAAAGTCTTGCAATTCTAAGCATTTCTAAAGGTTGATATACAGACGATTACAGCAAGGTCAGTATTCAAGTGAATTATGAATTATGTTTATTTTATATAGGCTGGATCACTCGCCTCCTTCATATTAAAAAAAAAAAAATCCTGAAAGGCAAGACGGTTGGCTTTCACCACATTTTGCACTCAAGTCAAATTTGGCTTGACTTAAAATAGAAACCAAAAGCTTTGAGATATTGGCTTCTATGCTTCTGAGTATACATTCTAAGTACTCAGGCTAGAAATATGAAAATTAGACACCCTGGAAAACCCAACCTTATTTCAATATTCTGATTTGTTTGCTCCTAGTTTTGTTACTCGTTTTTACCCCTCTCAGAAAAACAGATTCAAATGTTGCACTTGAGTAAAAGGTTAAAAATACTCATTATAATAAACTGAAAGGTTAAATGGTCACTTATCTACATTTCCACACCCTTCATCAATGCAGAGCACCTGCCTACAAACAAATTAGCTGGAAAGGACCGGACTGAGTTCCAAAAAACCACGTACAGTATACCTGGCCTATGCACCACCCCCCTAATTCTGAACCATAAATTCTCTTCAACCCATCTGATATATAAATGTAACTCCTGAAGCAGAAATAAATAACCAGCAGCAAGTCAACCCTAATTTACTTAATAAATCTGTGCATCTCTACAAATTCCAGTGTCACCCAAGCAAGGTACAACAGACCTGCTGGTGTAAACGTATATATGCTGTAATTCTACCAGTGTATATACAGTGTCGTCACAAGAGCATCAAATGAATTTGATTTTTCTGATCATGTAGGTGTGGTCCCCTGTGAATATTATTGGAGCCCTTCACGGACCATGTTGTCACAGCATGTAACCCGCTCGTCAAAAAAGTGCCAAACGTTGCTTTCTTTGTCTTTTTTTAAATGGCTGTTACTTTTATAAATATGTAATTTATCGATTTGTTATCGATTCATACGAACATTAATGATGTTTTCTTATTGATTTGGTCCAAATGACTTCTTGCAGCCGGGAGCTGATTCATCATTAGATGTGAAAGGAGAGAAATGTCCAACTTGCACAGAATGGAAACATCTAATGCTATACGTATTATAGCTGGAGAGGCTCTAGCAGACAGATAAAGGAAAATTAAATGACTTCTTTAAAATGCGGGGCCCATTTTTAAAAGAACTACAAAAATAGATATATGTTTTTATTACTGTCGGCTTACTTCCGTGACTTTTAGAAAATGTAACATTTCTTATTATACTACTTCTATTATGTACTAATTATTATCACTGAAGGTATGGGTTGTGGGCTTAGATTTATACAGTACATGTAATGCATGCATGTTATTTAACAATTTAATACAAATATTTGTTAAAATAAACAAGCTGATTCGCTGCCCCTCACTCAAACAGGCTTGTGAAACAGTGGAGCATCATAGGTTAAGTGATTTTAAATCTGCAGTAAAAATAACAAAAATGACAGATCCCATCTGTGGTCTGACGTTGGGTATGTGTTTGAACAAAGAACACACAGCAAGGAACAATAACCTCAGGGTAAGGATAGTTATTATAAGTTTTGCTCTAAACGAAATGAGCTCAGTGGAAATCCTGGAACATACTGAACTTTTTTGTTGATTTTCTTAGGCCATCTGAACAAAAGAATCAAGCTTTTTCGGGTTGTGTTTCTGAGCGGGCGCTCACAGAAAAAGCTTCTGCCAGACACTCGCTTGGCCGCAGGAAACAAAACCTTTTATAAAGCCTGGCATATTCAATTGGCTAGCTGGGAGAAGAACGACATGCTTATTTACTCAGCAGGTTGATTTATTTAAGTTCTCAGCAAATGATGTCTTAAGCACAGTAATACGTTCAACATATACAGAATCCCCCCCCAATTATATTTGAATGTCCCCATGTGCTGTATGTGTCTAACGTGCCTTCACTGCAGTACAGCCAGTGACTAAGGCTTCCACTTTAAAACAGATTGTAAATCTGAACATTGCTAAGGGAGCTAAAACCAATTCCAAAATGTTTTTCCAATATTACAACAGCAAGAGAACATTCAAAGAGGAGATTAAATGTTTAAGAGATACAAATGGCAAAATCGTAGAGGAAGAAAAAAAAATAGCAAATATGTTAAATGATTACTTTTCACAAGTTTTTACAAAGGAAGATACTGACAACATGCCCCACATGTCATACAGTTCCTATCCAGTTTTAAATAACTTTAGCATAACTGAGGCAGAAGTGTTAAAGGGACTAGGAGCTCTTAAAATAAACAAATCCCCTGGGCCGGATGAGATCCTCCAAATAGTACTCAAAGAAATGAAAGAAGTAATTTACAAACCGCTAACCAAGATCATGCAGCAGTCTCTTGACACAGGGGTGGTACCGACAGACTGGAAAATTGCAAACGTAATACCGATCCACAAAAAGGGAAACAAAACTGAACCAGGTAACTACAGACCAGTAAGCCTGACTTCTATTATATGCAAACTTATGGAAACTATAATAAGATCCAAAATGGAAAATTACCTATATGGTAACAGGGTACTGGGAGACAGTCAACATGGTTTTAGGAAAGGGAGATCGTGCCTAACTAACTTGCTTGATTTTTTTGAGGATGCAACATCGATAATGGATAATTGCAAAGCATATGACATGGTTTATTTAGATTTCCAGAAAGCTTTTGACAAAGTCCCGCACAAAAGATTAATTCTCAAACTGAACGCAGTTGGGATTCAAGGAAACACATGTACATGGATTAGGGAGTGGTTAACATGTAGAAAACAGAAAGTACTGATTAGAGGAAAAACCTCAGAATGGAGTGTGGTAACCAGCGGTGTACCACAGGGATCAGTATTAGGTCCTCTGCTATTCCTAATCTACATTAATGATTTAGATTCTGGTATAGTAAGCAAACTTGTTAAATTTGCAGACGACACAAAAGTAGGAGGAGTGGCAAACACTGTTGCAGCAGCAAAGGTCATTCAAAATGATCTAGACAAGATTCAGAACTGGGCAGACACATGGCAAATGACATTTAATAGAGAAAAGTGTAAGGTACTGCACGCAGGAAATAAAAATGTACATTATAAATATCATATGGGAGATATTGAAATTGGAGAAGGAATCTATGAAAAAGACCTAGGAGTTTTTGTTGACTCAGAAATGTCTTCATCTAGACAATGTGGGGAAGCTATAAAAAAGGCTAACAAGATGCTCGGATACATTGTGAAAAGTGTTGAATTTAAATCAAGGGAAGTAATGTTAAAACTGTACAATGCACTAGTAAGACCTCATCTTGAATATTGTGTTCAGTTCTGGTCACCTCGCTATAAAAAGATATTGCTGCTCTAGAAAGAGTGCAAAGAAGAGCGACCAGAATTATTCCGGGTTTAAAAGGCATGTCATATGCAGACAGGCTAAAAGAATTGAATCTGTTCAGTCTTGAACAAAGAAGACTACGTGGCGACCTAATTCAAGCATTCAAAATTCTAAAAGGTATTGACAGTGTCGACCCAAGGGACTTTTTCAGCCTGAAAAAAGAAACAAGGACCAGGGGTCACAAATGGAGTTTAGAAAAAGGGGCATTCAGAACAGAAAATAGGAGACACTTTTTTACACAGAGAATTGTGAGGGTCTGGAATCAACTCCCCAGTAATGTTGTTGAAGCTGACACCCTGGGATCCTTCAAGAAGCTGCTTGATGAGATTTTGGGATCAATAAGCTACTAACAACCAAACGAGCAAGATGGGCCGAATGGCCTCCTCTCGTTTGTAAACTTTCTTATGTTCTTATGTTCTTATGTTCTTAAATATATAAGTACCTGTGATGAGTCAAAGGGGTTTCGGTCTGCAATTCAGCCTCCCAACAGTAGAAGGCATCAAACCAACTCGGGATTTCCCTTACCAAGGTCTTGTGACCATGACAAAAGTCATCTTTTTAAGGGGCGGCACCTTGGTGAGGGGCGGAAGTACGAGTATGTAAATTCCA
Organism: Polyodon spathula; assembly: GCF_017654505.1. Classification (NCBI taxonomy): domain Eukaryota; kingdom Metazoa; phylum Chordata; class Actinopteri; order Acipenseriformes; family Polyodontidae; genus Polyodon; species Polyodon spathula. Next base: position 34,032,335 of record NC_054546.1, on the reverse strand, counting down.
GCCACTGGAGTCAAGTGAAATTAAGGATACCTGTCAGTTTGGGATTGGTGATCCACTGACTACCGGGGCGGGGTTTGCATACTAAAGGGAACGTGCTACTGTGTTCGGGGTTGGTCCTAAGGAATAGAGGCGGGGAGAAACAGGCTGGAGGAGGACTTGGTTGTTGTGGACTGTGTCACGAACGGGGGCTTTACTAACTGGTTCTTTTCTGTTTTTATTCCTTTTGTTTTATTTTTTGGATTAAAGCAGAACGCGACGAGGACTAAGAGGCTCCCGTTCCTTTGTTTTTGATTACTCCCGCACTCCCTCCCTCACATCCTTTTTTATTATTTTTTCTTTTTTTCTCGTGTAATATTAAATAAAATTTTAATTGTTACACGTAAATCACTGTCTGGAAAATCCATTTGTACTCACACGCCTCACAGTACCTCTTGTGAACAAAACCTTAAAACAGAGAGTAGTGTCTTCCTAAGCTAACAAACGTGAACATAAATAATAACCCAACAACTGTGCTTTTCTAGTGCTGTACAAAGCATTTAGAAAAGCATATTGCTAATTTGAAGACAAAGCGATGTTAAGTATACCAACTTGTATTTTTACTTTTATCAATTCGTCTACCCTGTACTGCAGAATGATGCTGATCATCTGACATTCTGGGAATGAAAACCAACATTAAAACAAAGACAGTCAAACACTATTTCAGCAAAAAAGCTGCTTAAATTGATGGTACTTGCACTGCAAGCATGTAAAGAACCTCAGCGTGTTTGCGTGAAACGAGGCAGGGCGGTTTAATAGCGAACCCGAATGTCATTGAGAGAATATGCGATGGCAATGCAATAAGAAAAACAAATCGGGCTAATCATGTAACTAGACATGGGTGTTCCTGTGAAAAAAAACTGTTTAATCAGGTCATAATCTTAGGGGAGCAGCACCACTGATAGAATGGTTTTCAATCATTAAGTAAAATGCATTAGTGGTTTATGTGACAATTAACAAGATTTGTTTCAATCTAGATCAATTTTTTTCTAAGTGGAATAAAAAGCTACATGTATCAATGTTTCCAAACTAAAAACTGCAGCTCATTAAATCTAGTTCTAAACCTCAACGCCTGTAGTCTCTATCATCGAGATGATATGCCTTACCTGTACTACGTCCTTTACCAGAGTCTTGTCCGTGCTGATCTTGGCTCTCTGTAAACCGCTGACATTCTCCCCAATCCAGGTGATCAGGGTGAATTTGGCTCGCTTGCTCATGGCATCTCCAGTCGTGATCCGTATGAACCCAAACAACCGAACATCATCTGCATGGAAAAGGAGGGTAAAAACACAATTACACAAAATGTTCGGCTCCTGATACCATCAGTGCAACTGATAAAAGCCACGCTTATGTAATGAGAGTGTTATTCTCATCCATGCACAGGACAAGCATCAGTGACATACATTTCCTGTCATAGCTATAAATACAAAATTAGTGCAGTCAGTAACTCACCAGGAGCGGTCACTTGAATTTGAAGTTTACTGCAGTTGGAAAGGCTTTTTGACAAGACGTACATGAAGTAAAGTGCATCATTCAGTGTTTTCAGGTCATGAGTTGTATTAACACAACTGAGAAGGCTGGCTGTCTACCCAGCAATTAGGGTATTCAGGTCAATGCTCTTGTTGAATGGAGCAAAATCTGTTGCCCACACTGGTTTGTGTAAAAACATGTGTTACACAGTCGAAAACTTCACACAAAACCCACTTGTTTGCATTAACATCTTACAGAAATACATTTTGGAAGAAAAGCCTTATCTAATACATATGATGGGTCCGATCTTCGACCTTCGCGCAATCCCCTCACTAAATTTGTGCCTCACAAAAAAATAGTGCTTTGGCACAAAATGAGAGGTATTCCAAAATGGCACAAAGCAGTTGCGAGACATTGGAATGTAGCAGTTTTTTGAGCAATTCGCAAATCTGTTTGTGCCTCACAAAACCGTCTGCGCATTCACTGCCAATATAGCAACTGCACACAACAACCAAGCGAGAATGCAGAATGATGGACAGTCACCATTAGTAATGCGACAAGCTGCTATCATTGGTGTTGCCACAGTATGTACCGATATGTTAGCAGACGAGACCACAAAATACATCGTGCACACATACATACAGGACCATTCAAATACACAACTGGCTCCATAGCTAGGCGCAGAGTTTTCAAATTAATGTACTGATAACGCCACTGTTTTATTGAATACAGACAGTATTGTATCACAAGGAAATACTATATAGGTTTCTTTAAAGGCCAGCTGATCCAACATAGATGTATGTTTTTGAAATACAATTTTTAAAAAAGGCTTTGGATACTGTCTTTTTTTTCTGAATGATTTTTATAAATATATATATATATATATATATATATATATATATATATATATATATATATATATATATATATATATAGCGGCACTGTTTCCTGGCCTGTTGAAACTGGACCAAGCCGTACATGACCTAGCGTTTATACCCTACGTGCAGTTAACTTGGACCACCGTTGCAGGCCGTCCACGCGTCTACTCAGTATGTTGACCTGTTATACGAATGTAACGACCAGCATATCTCTGAGTGCTGTGGGACTCGTAAGGTACCTGGACCCGTACGACCGCCCTCATATGTTCCTCAGCACGTCGCAGCAACGTGGTTAAGAACTGGTCGAGCTGGCGGGACATGGCTGACTGGATGATCCCCACTGTATCACCTGCTACCTTCTGGAAGGTCCCGGTAGCCAGGATACACATACAGACAGACACTACAAATTGCTCAGACAAGGCATGACTGCGCAGTTTTGTTCTAGCCAAGTCATCATGCAGCATGTGGCACAGATGAGTCGAGACGATACCTGGACACGATTTGCTCATTGCTGGGCTCCTCATATGTGTGCCGAAGCCGGTGCTCCCTTTCAGCTTATCTTCGCCTATGTCGGGGTTGCTGATGCTGAGTGTGCCTTGCATCATTCACATCCACATGTCGATGGACACACTGCATGCTGTCCACGTTTCCCATTGTTGCCTGTTTGTAGTCAGTGCGGAGTTAACACAATCCTTTTACAATCCTTATTCTGCGTGTCACAAACCTGATTTTGTGCTTGGCGCATACCTTCGAATAGACCAGGATCACGCATATTGTTGGCCCCTCCCCCCATATTGCGCGATGCATTCATTTTATTTCTGCACAGCGCAGAATGGATTGTGACGCGCAAAAGGACGTTTCGAATATGACAACTTGGCACAATTTCGGCACAACGGCCCTTTGCGATGCGCATACCCCTCTGCGCGGTGCGCAAACCTTTCGAATATCAGGCCCCATGTATCTAATTTTGCCGTGGTATTTTAAGTTAAAAAAAAATGTCACTAATAAGAATGCTGTTTCTTATTAATGTTTATATATTGCTTATTGTGATTGTTGTGTTAAAGAACTCTGGCTGTGTTTTGGATCTGAGGCCTTCTTCCAAGCAGGTCTGAGTGGTTAATATGGGCAATCAGATTGTCCTGGAATCTACTTCGGTTGGATCTTTCATTCCAGCCTCACCGTTAAAATGAGCCTGAGAACAAAAATCAATAATCTAGTTCAAAAGTTCCCAACAATGTATTCGAAATGTGCCACAACTATGGGATTATATTGTCAGGGTCTGAGTCTGGCTTGAAACACTGTTACACTATAGAATACATGTACTTGCTGTCTGACTTGAAGTGGGAGTAAATAAACATTTCCAAGCAAATTCTGTATCTGTAGTGATCTGTGTGCATTCAGTTTGTGTACAAGTTCCTTATATTTAGGGACAGTGATGCCCTGTTGGCTAAGTATTTAGAACCATGTTTTATTCTACATTATGTTGCTTATATAAGTGGGTGTTCATATATTCCAATCATTATCCAGCCTAAAATCTTTTTGAAATGGGGGAGAGGCTGTACACGAACCGACGATTTCTTTTAAACTGTTCATGTCCATTTTGATGCAGGGAAATGCTCTTTGTTCTGTGTCGATAACAGCATTACACATGAATCAGATTCTGTTCACGTAGGTCTATTCAAAACATTCCCATGAGATTCACAGACAAGATGCTAATTCCACAACTGAGGGGCGTCCTGAAAAAGACTGCTGACCCATCACCATTTCATCGGGATATCAAGGAGGTTAAAAACCAGGTGCTTTATATAAACTCTGGCTTCAGTTAAAAACGATCTACTCCTGGAAGGCAACAAAGACCTACTGATCTACAGAAAGGAATGGCAGGTGTGAGAGGTTTGGACATTTCCCATTGGGAAAACCAGAAATGTCATAGAAATTTGTTTTCAAGGCTTGTAAGTACACCTTGCTTTTAGGAAAAAATAGGTATTTGGCTGTTCACCTCAAAAATGCACGGAGTACAACTGGCAACGCACAAGAAAAGACAGACTGGGACTGCAACTGTTTAAAACGTGCTGTCAAAAGTTCATAAAAAATGGATGCAATTGTAAGTGTCGCAATTGTCTGCAGCTTTTGTGCATCTCATTATAATATTTGAGAAGTCTGATTTGCATTATCCCCACCCACTATTTACAAATTTATGCAGGACCACCCATAATTACACATTCATCTACGCTTGAACCGCAAACAGAAACTGCAGCCACAAAGCATTCCCTTGCAATTCACTGCTGCATTATGGGATTTAAAAGCCACTTGGATGCGCCTTTTCCTGACATTTTTAGTGCCATACCGTGTCCATAAATTGGCACAAAACGTGTTGCAAACCTGACACCAAATCAACTTCGAGTCATTTTTTGTCGAGTTTATTCAGAGATTAAATCTCATCCAGGATTACGATTCCACATTAATTTCAGACCTGACACATTTCTACAAAAACAAGCAAATCGATAAATCAAGAAGTGATATCAAAATGACTGTATAAGAAAGGGGATAAAAGAAAGGTAAGAAATAAATTGCAGCTAAAATATGAGCGGTTTTAGTTTGAGCCCAACAAGTTCTATAATATATCTTACTGCCAAATTGATAATGATTAGTACTTAATTGTGTAGACAATTGCAAATGAGGAATTTTACATTTTATTCCATTTAATAGACAGCTAACAACTTTCTCCCACAGCCCTAGTACAGATCCAATCAACAGCTAGAAGGGATAGAAATAAGACTCTCAATGCTTAGTGGTGTGATCCACTCCAAATTTTACTTTGAGACTAATTAGGCAGTGTTTAGGTTACAAGCTCCAGTTTGTATCCATAAGTAAAGCAAGGAATAGACTGAACTGCTATGTAATAAGTCTTATTTCCATCCCTAAGTAAGCCAACTGTCCTTCTTAATTCACAAGGAAAAAGCATTCAAATGAACAGGGAAGTCGGTTCCCAAGTGGAAAAACCTGGGGCTTATCAAACATGACATCATTTATGTTTGACCAGGTATACTTAACTAATCTTGCTTGTACCTTGCCATGTACTGTACAATGATTACATGCTAGCAGCAGATTGTGTTACACTGTGCCTCCCAAAGCCTTATTGCAATGACCTCTGGATGGGCCCTTATTAATACTCAAAAACACGTACAGACAGAAGAGTCCAGCAGTCGGGAGAATTACAGACTCAAACCAACCTTTTGGCATTTTATAGTACAATAGAGGAATGGCAGTCCCTTGAATGGCAGTACTAACGTAGTAATGGAATACATTTCCTCTTGGTAAAATAGGTTTCTGACCCCCACACCCACACAGCTTCACTGCTGCAGCTGACCTTGTTGAACACATTTTACATTTCCTGTTATTTAATACTGTTTGTAATCATTCTAAACGGTTCTTGGTTGTGTTGCTCCCAAATTGAGGGATTATCGGGGATTATCTACCCGTCCTTGAGCTTGCTTTCTTCAGCTTGTCTGGTGATCTTGGGAATCCTAATTGCCAGGACTGAACTGCCTTCCTCACTCCATATATAAAATATATATATATATATATATATATATATATATATATATATATATATATATATATATATATATATATATATATATATATATATATATATCCTAACGTTGGATGAAACAGAAACCAGAAACCACTCCGACTGACTGCAAAAACACGTGGCATATAGATTTGTCTTTGAAATGGATTCGGAAGCTCGAGACGTGCACTTGGAGTTTGGTGAGTGACGTTTCTGAATATGGGCCTTTAAAACATCAGCAATACAGAAGATGCCTAATGATGCCTTGTCTACCTATCAATCTGTGCCTCATTACAGATACTGTACAATGGGTTAAATATTGATTTATTATCACCATCATAGATAACCTCAATATAAATCTAATTAATCTATAGTAGTCTGGACACTAGTCAATAGAAACCTACACTAGAGACTAATCTCTGCTGCTAAAGTTCCTGTGAGGATGCCAGCTTCCTTCCCAGCAAGCGCTTGAATGTGGTTTGTTACTCAACCTGAGAGAATTAGCTTCCCCCTTCTGTTGTCTTTCACACCCTGAATTTCCTGTTTGGTATGAAAGGAAGTGGCTAAGCAGGCCCAAAGAAATGCAGCAAATCTCAACAGAACAACCAATGGTGAGCACAGTAAGAGAAAATTCAAATGACAAATGTTTCAACTAGAAGATATTCTGAACTGGTATTTTACTCATCAACCTGTAAAAAAAAACTCTTCAGTAGATCATTTTTTTTCAATTTACATGCATCTTTGTAGTCCAATTCACCTGCACTCTATATAATAATACCAAGTTTTTAGACGCTGAATTTCTATCACATTTTCTATAGTGGAATTTGTAACAGGGCAGAGGCTCGGCGCGAATTGGCACCTCGCACACCTCAAGAAAGCGCCGGGCTAGTCTGCATTTGTATTTACAGAGCTTTTAACCTCATCTCACCAACGAGATAGAATTCAAAACGGTAGTACATCAAACAACATTACCCGTTACATGGAGCTATGTGAAATCCATACTTCCTAGATTTCTGTTGTGGCTTTAACATGGCATACTTACACACACACACACACACAAACACACATACACACACATGCACACACAAACATACAGTACCTACGATCATAAGAACATCTGGAAACAAGAAGAGCCTTTTTGGCCGCAAGGCTCAGCCTTGTTAGCAGACCATTTGCCCCTACTTGGAAGACATTGTCTAGTCTTTTTTTTATGTCCCCTGTGTTTTTAGATCCTGCTACATTTCTAACTAAAACCAAGCCCCCTCTTTCTTTTTTGTAGGCTGTAGTAATTATTTTAACCTTTACTCACAGCTCATGGTCATTAAGTCCTGGGCTCAGCCTAGTCACTCACCTCTCCATCTCAAATGCAATAACACCTTTTTTGTTGGGAGGTGGCTGAAACTTGGCAGTATCCAGGGAGACAATATGTGTGTGTGTGTGTGTGTGTGCGCGCAGCATGTCTCCACTTTCACTGTTTTATGCACATTTCAGACAATGGATGCAAAAACACATTGGTATTCTTTTTCTAGAGTGGAATGTAGTCAGAACTTTAAAGATACTACATGCGTTAAGCAACTGAGCGTCTCAGAGCAGAAACATTTCCAGATCACCAATGAAATCTGCTGTGCAGCACTCTGAACTGCTCAAGGGGAGTGGAACGGAGCATGTCGTTAATGGGTTCTTTCACAAAGCTCTCAGTTATTTAGTGCACCCACTGTATTTGTTTAGCCTTATATCACTTACAGTGCAGTCCAAACAAGTCAGCCTATAAAACACACACCTATCTGCATATTTGAATCTCTTGAAAAGCTACCTGCATGCATCCCATATTTACTGGCCACGCCCCACAGTTTTTATATAAGATTTCTGGGCAAAATTTTGCCTGGATTTTTTTTTTATTTTGTTTTTTTTAGACATCACATGATTTTGAATTGTACAGGGCTGTCTTAAATATCCTTTAAAATTCTTATCTATTAATTGCAAGCATTAGAAGCCATTTCTGGTGACTTATTTTTCCCTTCATAATGCTCATTTTTTTAAATGTGTCTCAATTAATGGGATCAAAGTTCTCAGAAGTCTAACGGTACCCTCCCAAGTTTTTTTCTGTACTCCATTTTGAGTCTTTATAGGAAATAAACGCTTCCATGCACACTGAAACATGTTTAATTAACAAAATGAGAACATGTAAATTCCTAATCTGTCCAACGCATTCGCATGCCACATCCTCGTTCCCATGGCTACACAGTTGTACAACTCATACAAAACACAAAACACAATCTTCACAAAATGAAGAACGACTTAGAAACAGAATCTGTACTGAATAGTCATACCTGTACATTGGCTCATAAATTCTTCATAGTCTTTGCCCTGGCCCCCTGGTACTATCATTGAACCATCATATTTGAAGGAAGCCCTAATGGAAATAAAGAATAATAATAATAATAATAATAATAATAATAATAATAATAATATAATAATAATAATAATAATCATCTATGATTGTTGCTACCAAAGTGATCATTCAGCAAGGATCAATATTGGTGTATTGGTTGTAGAATCTTTCAGTTTTGATCAGTCAAAAACATAACTGATTTCCTAAGCAGGTGTTAAATCAAATTACGTTTTCCACTCAAACGTGTAATAACATACAATTTCATAATAATTAAATAAATAAAAAAAAACAATACAGCTGCGTCAATGTATTCGGGGGATGCGTGCAATTAACAAGTAAACGTTACAGTAAATCGAGTCTACACAATCCCGTTACGTTTGCAATATAAACTGATTAACTATTAGTTCAAACATTTAGAATAACTACAATAGAAAGCTCTGCGCAACTGGTTTTGAAAAACATGAATCAGAAAAAATAACGTTGCATAGAAATGCATTCTGCACGTATTCAGAAGCGTCTTATTTATACTAGCGATCCGCTAAAAAAAATAAAAAATAAATAAATGTAAAAAAGACTTACCAGCTTATTTCAGTGTTGTCGTCTCTCACAAGGTTGTATGCTTCCCTGCAAGCCTCTTTATCGATTTTTGTTGCCATTTTTTTAGATGTCGGGGAAAGTGAAAACCTCTAGGTTAACAAAGGAATTCAATAAACTGTGAAAATACACAAAAATCTTGAGTACAAAGATAGATTCAAGTATGCAAGAGCTACAGTCACAAGACAGAGAGAGCGATGTAGTAAATATGTATGTATATGTTTCTAAGCGCGATGAACAGGCTGTGCCACGGAGGATGTCTAATGAATGAACCGTAAATTTTAATAGCGGATCTTCGGAAGTCTGAGGAGGGGGTTTCGTTTTTTTTTTTTTTTTCTCAGTTTGGGCGTTGGTGACTTTCGACAATCAGGTTACACTGAAAATGGTCCCCAATTGCAGACTCAGACTCACCTCCTAATGGTCATGATGGGGATAAAGTAAAATTAAATCCACCCAATTTTTGTTGTACAAAGCTGTTGTATTTGTTGCCCCCTGCTGGAGAGACATACAATTAAGCGCTGCATTAGACTTTAATACTGTAGTTCATTATCATTACCCCCCCCCCAAAAAAAATAGGCATGTTGTGCTCAAAATTTGTTCACGGGCTGTTTTTAAGCACTTTTCTCTGTGATTCCTGTAATAACTGTTAATATCAATTTGGTCATGTTTGGGTTACAGCTAGGGATAAGTTAATATCAGCAATACAGGAAGTCTGTTTTCTCACAGAATAACACGTGTCATTAAAACGTATATCTAAACAAACATATCGCTTTTAATTTGACTAGTATTGTTTTAATATATCTGTGGAAACACATGCATCATGCATGAGGCGCTCATACGTGTGCTTTGACCACCTTGTGGCAGCACACAGAGCTGCAGGGTAGGATTCAAGCCCACCTTCATGAAAGAGCAAAACGTCTGATTGGTTTACTGTAAAGTCTGTCGTTTCTCTAAAACACTTCCTGGATGAGATTATGGCTGCAACAGCAAAGAGCCGGGCAAATACCTTAAAACTATTCTATGGAAACGGTCCAATATTACCACTGTCAATTAAACAATGAGCGAATAGAGACCAAGGCTGGATTGGTAATGATAACGTATTTTATTGTTAATCGAGTATAGGTTTTAAATGAAAAATAAGTCAGCAACTTAATTATAAACGTTCCCTATTACATTAAAAATGAAGCGAATCAGAGACCAAAATTGTGGACGCGTATTATAACGTATTTTATTGTTAATCGAGTATAGGTTTTATATATGGCATATAACAATTTTCTTGTATATATATATATATATATATATATATATATATATATATATATATATATATATATATATACATATATACATATACAGTACAATACAATTTTTAAGACGTTTATATCATGTTCTGTACTTTGTTTAAATGGGCTTTAACATGCGTTGTTCGTTTTTTCTCTGGAACAAAATGCTCCGAATTTAGAAAATACAGTAACTGGAACAGCAACTAGGGACGTTGTAAATTTGAGGGTGAACTTGAGCACCACAACCTGCATCTGTTTACAATGCATTGTTTATGTTCAACAAAGTGAATCCTGGGAGTTCTATCTGAGACCGATAATATAATCGATACAAAATAAATAAATAAAAAATCGCCCACTGTATCATGTTTTTTTTTTTCTGCGCACAACAAACTTGGTGTTAAGCAATTCGTTTGAATAAACAGCACCGCTCCTTTCTGCTGACATTGTCATTATCCTGTTCGGTGATGTACTGACTAATAATGCGGATAATCCAATTGTCTGCTGTTTGTACTTCGACAGTATAGCACTTTTAGTTTAAAATGCATGTGTAACTGTGAACATGATTTGCAAAGAGTGAAATAAATATAAACAAGCACACTTCATTCCTGCTGAATCCTGTGGGATATACTTTTGATCGTCGAGGAAGCCTCTGAATCTAACGAAACGTTTGTCTAGCATCTCCAGTCTGACTTTGGGGGAATTACTCCTTAGTTTTGCATAAGCTTGGCAATTTAGCGAAGTCTTTTTGCTGCCACATTTAATAGTGTTGTATGTGCAGATCTAGTATATGTTTATGACTAGCATCAATGTGCTAAAATTGTTTTAATAGAAGTGCTATTAGATATATATATATATATATATATATATATAGAGAGAGAGAGAGAGAGAGAGAGAGAGAGAGAGACATTTAAAAAATATGTTTTTACATACCGTACATATATTTTTTGATCAATATTTTGCAATTTGATGCCAGTATTATTTTCTGTATCTGCCAGGAGTCTTTTGGCTGATTGCAATGGAGGGGGCCAAACAAACCAGAGTTTCTCGTCCGCACAGAATCAGCGAGTCATCCAAGGTTGGTTTCATTTTTAAATACGGGGGCAAGAAAATATATCCACAGATATGAGTGAACCTCCTAAAGCCAGTAAGCAATGCACCCCAGGGCACGGTTTTAAAGTATTGCAGCGTGAAAGAATACAGGCAGGGCAGACAAACCTGCAACCAAAAACTCTGCAATTCAGCATCTTAACTGTAACAAGTGACAGGAACCTCGTCTCTGCTCCAGGGCTCAGAATCTCTTCGTTCACACAATGGTGCCAGTTACATACATGAGACATATGTGAGATTACAATTACAAAAATCATGAAACAGTTTTCAGAAAGAATATTGGAAAAGTGCCTTCACAAAAATGTAATATTTAAGCAGTAAGGCATTGCGAAGCGCCACTAGGCTTGTTGTTAGGCACAGTCACTTCCAACACACCCAGTGTCTTACTGCGATTAGAAAATGGCCTGTTCTAGAAGAAAGCTTAAGATTAGTGATTAAGCTGAAGAGATCCAACCTGTGTACACAATATCTGTACACAATATTTTCATGGTTTCACTGAAAAACAAAAGGTTTTGATTGCCAATTTACAGTTTTTGTAAGTTAAGGTATTTTTAATGCCCCTTGTTATACTGCCACTCTGACCATAGCGCCAATGTGGTACCTAACCCGTTGTTGGCAGGGTAACAAGGGAGTACTGTAGCTGATTCAGTTCAATGTTTCAGCACCAACAACATGGCTTGGAACCCATCTCATTCCCTCACCACTCTCTGTAAAAAATAATCCCAACCCTTTGTTTTACATCTGTCTCCACTCAATTTCCAACTGTGTTCTTTAGACCTGGTTTCAGTCAAAACATTGGTTTACTTTGTCAACGTCTTTTAGGGATTTTAAAAACTTCAGTCAAATTTGTTCTCAGTTAAATAGATGAATTCCCGTCAACCTATCTTGGCGTTCAAGTTCTTCTCAGCTGACTATGCAGGCTGAATATCCCTTTTGTTTTTAATCGGCATGTTACAGACATTTCATGCAGGGACCTGATGTAATATCATTTACAATTATGTTGCCTCAGTGACATCAGACTGTGGAGTCCCATTAACTGTCGGAGAGATTTTATGTAAATATTAAGCTAAATAAACATTGGTGCACTGTTAAAACTTCTCGCAGTAATAAAAGGGTTTCTGATAATTGACCTAATATTTGGAATTCTTTAATGCTACTTACATATGTCATCATTATTATCTAAATACATTGATAAATAAATGAGTCGTTCTATTGCAGGTGTACAGATTGCCCGAGCACCCAAGCACGGTGCTGCAAGGGCTGAACGAGCAGCGCCAGAAGGGGCTGTTCTGTGACATTGTCCTGGTGGCGGATGAGCAGCGTGTACCGGCCCACCGCAACCTTCTCGCTGTCTACAGCGACTACTTCAACTCCATGTTTACCATTGGCATGCGAGAGGCTCGCCAACTGGAGGTTGAGCTGGTGGGGGCCTCTTACATTGGCCTCAAAGCTGTCATTGACTTTCTGTACAGCAGCGAGCTCCCGCTGGACGGGGGCAACATTGACTATGTGCTGGAGACGGCCCATCTGTTGCAGGTGTGGCAGGTGGTGGACTTCTGCTGCGAGTACCTGGAGAACGAGGTGAGCGAAGAGAACTACCTGTACCTGCAGGAGCTGGCTTTCATCTACAGCCTGGACAGGCTCGACTCGTACATTGACAGCTTCATCCTCTCTAACTTCGGCACCCTGTCCTTCACCCCGGACTTCCTGCAAAATCTCAGGATGCAGAAACTCTGCTCTTACCTGGCCAGCAACCATGTGCAGCACGATTGTGAACACAACCTGCTGCAGGCCGCTCTGCAGTGGCTCACCCAAAACCCTGAGAGGGAATCGGACGCCCGCCTAGTCCTGGCCAATATCCACTTCCCACTCATCTCCATGAGTGACCTCCAACACAGGGTCAAGCCGACAGTGTGCTCCCTGCTCCCAAAGGAGGCCAACTGTGAGGCTCTGATTGAGGAGGCCCTGGGTTACCACAGCCAGCTCATGGCACAGCCAGTCCTGCAGAACAAACGCTCAACACTGCGTGCTGATGCCGATCAGCTCCTGTTCGTTGGCGGGGAAGTGTCAGAGCGCGGGGAGGAGCTGAGCGATGATGTTTGCTTCCTGGACCCTGCCGAAGGCCGCTGGGTGTCTGAGACTGAGATCCCTGCCCGCCGGAGTCACCACTGCGTCACTGTGATGGGAGGGTTCATCTTCGTGGCAGGGGGAAGCTCATCCCGGGACAATGGAGGGGATGCTGCCTCTAACGTACTCTACCGGTATGATCCCAGGTGCAACGAGTGGATAAAGGTAACTGTAGTTCTCTCTAGAAAAGCACAAACTCACCAGGTTTGGTGCAAGTAGTTTATTTTCCCCTGCAGGGGATGAAACCCTGGCGATGGAGATATATTAGAGACAGCTCTATGTATGTCACACTTTTTGTGCATATAGGGGGATGTCTATCTGTCGGTATGTCAGAGTCTGGTATCCGCCCATCGGTATTTTCAAATCTGGAGAGCTGCTTAATAAATTGCGATTACCATAAACATTTCATTTTAATTTTATGCTATTCTGTATATAATGTTATCAACTTTAACATCATACTGATTGGTCTAATTTTTAATTTACAGCCATAGACGGGATATATGTTACGTACAGTGCAATTCTTATATTTGACAAATAAAGCGTAGATGTGCAGATTTAACTCAAACTTCACAGGCTTCTTACCTGTCTCCAAAGCCGCAATGTCATTTTTGTAGTGAGGGGCCTAGAATTGATTGTAAGTGTGGTTTCATCAGTACATTATACAACCTCATCATAAAACCCTTGATTTATACGCTGCATTTTGTACTATAGAATCAAGAATTCTATTTGCCTTTTGAATTGCTTCCCCCTAAGGTCTTTCTCTTTTGTGGCAGGTCTAAATGCAGTCAGTCTGCATACTCCTGCAGGTTATGACACACTCAATAACTTGTTCTAAAGAAGGTCCTTAGCAATTGGGCAAGCGGTTTTATAGTTGAATGCAAAACTTGTAGGTATCCCAAGTGTGATGTGTACATGCAGACTTATGCACATACCTATGCCTGCCTCTGTTGTACAGTATGTGTCCCCAGCAGAGGATTAGGGAGAAGCCATTTACTGTAGGAGCTGTGGCCAAATGCATGCACGTGAACATACTTATTATTTATTCGATGTTCTACAACAGTGTGTCTATTTTTAACTCTGCTTTTGTGTGGTATTGGTTCTCAACTCTGTTGACGCAGTGCAACTACAACAGATGTTGTTTGCTGAAGTCCTGTGTGTTTTCCCAGGGCACTCCTATGAACCAGCGGCGCGTGGATTTCTACCTAGGCACTATTGCAGACCGGCTGATTGCTGTGGGTGGACGAAATGACAGTGGAGCGCTGTCCTCTGTGGAGGTCTACAGCCCGCAAACAGACACCTGGTCCTACGTGGCAGGACTTCCACGGTAGTGCTTAAATAACTCCATAAACCACCTGATAACTTACCACACTAAATTAATACAAATTAATTCCTGCTTGCTGTTAACATTTACAGTTGAAAAGCTCTTACACTAACGCTCTCTGTTTTTCCCCCGAATCACAGATTTACCTACGGTCATGCAGGCACGACCTCTAAAGAGTTTATCTACATCTCTGGGGGCCACGACTACCAGATTGGCCCTTACAGACGGAACATGCTTTGTTACAATTACCGCACAGATGTCTGGGAGGAGAAACACCCCATGATCAAGGGTCGGGGCTGGCACAGCATGTGCACCCTGCAAGAACACATCTACGCCATTGGAGGCAGTGATGACCATGTGGAGACCATGGAGCGCTTTGACATCTTGAGTGTGGAGCGCTTCAGCCCCCAGTTTAACCAGTGGACACGAGTGGCTCCCCTGTTCCAGGCCACCAGTGAGTCCGGGGTTGCTGTTTTGGGTGGTAAAATTTACATCCTCGGCGGCTACAGCTGGGAGAATACTGTTTTCTCCAAAATGGTGCAGGTCTACGATTTAGAGACGAAGAAATGGACAAAGGGAGTGGACCTGCCTAAATGCATTGCAGGGGTGTCTGCATGCATCTGCAAGGTCAAACCCAGGAGCCCGGAGAAGAAGATAAAGATGAAAGGGCATCAGGTCAATGGAAGAGGATCCATTCAGCTTGCAAAAGAGAGAAGACTTTAACAAAGAAAATGCTTTCTTAATATGTGAACAAAAAAAACGTATCTTAAGCGTCAGGCTTACTTTTCAAGCTGTTTCAACTCCAGGTAAACAGTATTATGAGTGTAGGTGCTTAATATTAAAGAGGTAAAATTGTAACAGGCACAATTTTTAGTTCCTTATAAACTGGACAGCATTGAATATACAGTATTGAAGCAGCCGTGTGCATTATGTAGTGCTTTCTAATACAAAAAAATAGACGATTGATCTGAAACTGTAAAATAGCGGACATAATTATCTGCACCTGCATTACAAAAAATAACACAAAAAAACTTTTTAAATGTAAAATATGTACAGAGTAAAATTGAAACAAATTGAGAAAATTCTTGGGAATAAAACTAGTAAAAACCTCAAGTTGCAATGTTTAAAAGCTGGAAATATTATAAATAAAGTACGAGAACTAGAAACCATATTAGCAGCTGAACTTGGCCACCCCTAACCACATAGAAAAATTCACAAATAGTGAGTTTAGGTTGTTAGGAGGGACTGACAGGATAGAAGAGGGTATGTAGGTACGTATGACAGAATTTATTTTGACTTTCAAAAGGCTTTTGACATGAAAGACTCGTAAAGCACAAATCGGTAGAAATCCAGGGCAGTACAAGCACATGTCTTCATACAAAGGAACCAGAGAGAATCTTGTTGGACCGTGTATTGTACCCCATGTGATTACATCATGCAAAAAATATAAAAATTAAAAAGCCTCATTATATAAATAATTGACATTCAGTTGAGGAATAGCAAATAACATCAGTAACGTTTCTTCAGTGTGTTTTTGATTTATTTATTTGTCAGAGGGATGTCACAGCTTTATACGGAAACAAACTGGTAACACTAAGGTTAATTTGAGCAGTTTATACTCTGCCTGGATTTTATGAGAGTATTTTACAGCACTGTCTTAGATTGCAATCCAGGCTGTTGCCAAGTGCTGTAAAATGATCAACTCCCAACGTGTCTTATCCCAGTGTGGTGTATGTTGGTCAGTGCTGTATTTTATGATTCCACTAAGCCCCTAAGCCAATAGAGATCTAGAATATCCAGATGTTTTACCCGATGAACAAAACTGACAAAGACTCAAAGACATTTCACTTTGGGAGGTGTTAGGATTTTGTGCAACAGGGCTGACGCAGGAAACATTTGTTTAGCAGTACAGTACTTCAATATTAGTAAATATTAAACGGTTGAGGTATTTAGCTATACCTGCAAAAAAAATGGCTACCTGATTAACACAAATTAGATTTTGTTTTTGTTGCTATAGTGTCAAACCAAGTTCTAAAAAGTAAGCATAAAAATGTCAAAGAATCAAACAAAACTAACTCCGCCCAAAAACATTCCATTTATGCAGATAGCACAATGCATTGTTAATGCTTGCAAATAACTATTTGTGTCTGTTGTCTGTGTGTGAGTTGTTGATAATTGCATCCAAGGGTTTTTATTTATTTATTTATTAAATAAAAACATAGTTGGAAAATCATTAATAGATGACGTGTCGTCGCCTTGCTTAAATTATGACTTTTTGACTTTCATATGGGCTAAGCTGCAGTTATAGTACTTATCTATATATTATAAAACTATAATTGCTGCCATGTATAAATTATATGTGTGACAGTGGTATAACATAAATGTGAAGTTGATACACCAATAAAAAGAATGTATGAACATTGTGTTATTATTGGCATGACGAATGCAACAATGTAAACAGTAGATAATATATTTCATTGTACACTATTACATAATATCCCCAATAAATACAATAATAAAAACATCAGGTACACATGCAGCATCATGTATCTTTTGCCAACAAGTGACAATATATCATGAAACATAATGTACTTTGCCTTATAATGCAGTATATATTGTTCTTTGTTAAAGGAAAACTTACACCAAGCAACTGAAGGGAGATTTAAAATTTGTAAAGTATGTTTGAGATGTTTGTTTCTTGTTTTGTGACACTAACAGTGTTTACTGATTTTGTTTTATTTTCTACTGATTTTAAAATTCAGAACTATTACCATGGAGACATAACCCCCAATGAATGGAAAATAGAATGTACAGACAGAAGGAACTTCAACAATAATTACATTTAGTTCATTGTGATGTTTTTCCAGTGCACCTTGGTGTATGGAAGCAATCTGTCTGTCTAACCGTCTGTCTGGATACACGATTCTCAAAATATATACTGTATCTAGAGAACCACATATCCAGTTATGAACAAAGAAGAGTTCGGGAAACTAACTGATGTTAAAATACCGAAAGGAGTCGACAGAGTAAACCTGTCACTGTTTTAGTTGGTTTATTCAATTAAAATGTCTTCTGAGTAAGAGCCAGTCTAATGCACAGAAATGTGTTCACAGAAAAATAAAATAAATGATTAGTAGATGAGGCTGGCTGTTAGATGTATAAAAATACACTTTAATTCATCTAGCGAACATTACAAATACCTATGGTAACCCATTAGAACTGAAAAGCACCATACCGCAATACATAAATAACAACATACAATAAAAATAAAAAAAAATAATGAAACACTGCTTGGATAATTGCAATGTGAACCACTCACAATGATTGCAAACATAATGAAATATAAGGAAATTTAAAAAACAATTCTAAAAAGTAAATGAAATTTGGAATGACATGCCTTTAAGAGGATCAGAATCTGGGGGATATCAAGGTGCCCAGCAGTCTATCCTTCCATATGAGTTATGATGCAGATCTTAAATATATCTACAGAAGTGTTTTCATTTGGTTTGTAAATATTGCAGCAAGAAAACGTGGTTTGTACAGTTTAGTTTTTAGAGTAATGTGCGTTTATATGGATCAGCACAGGTTTCTTACATTTTGTATGTTTTTTTTTATATATATGCTATTACGTGGCTAAATGTCACTGACATATTTGTTAAAACATCGAAAAATCTCTATTTTATTGATACAAGTATTTATATCATATAATATATATATATATATATATATATATATATATATATATATATATAATATTATTATTTGGAATTTGGGAGAAATGTTGTCAGTAGTTTATATAGAATAAAACAAAAATGTTCATTTTACCCAAACACATACCTATAAATAGTAAAACCAGAGAAACTGATAATTTTGCAGTGGTCTCTTAATTTTTTCCAGAGCTATATATATATATATATATATATATATATATATATATATATATATATATATATATATATATATATGTGTTATATATCTATGGGTAAAATGACTTGTTCAGTGGGGGGGGGGGGGTTGTACACTGTCCCATCGCCGTGTTATGACTGCAGTCCGGTCTATGCAGGAAGAAAAAACAAAGGGAAAATGCTGTGGTGCGAAAGGCGAGGTGTGCGGCGTTTTTATTTTTAAATACAAAAAATAAATAAAAGATTTTAACAAAAAACCCAGTGCTCACAGAACAAAATAAATATTAAACAAATACAAATCTCGAACAAAATACAGGTCAGGCTGGGCAGTCGCTTTCACTGACCCTGTACTTAGTTTGGATTTTAAATCGCTCGCTCTCCTTTGAACACTTACCCAGAGCAGCGAGAACTGCAGGGTTTTACATTAGTGACCGAAGTATTAACTATCAATTATCTAATAATCAATCGGTCACATTCTGCACGGGTTTGTAATATGGTGGGGCTTCCCATCCACGCTGCAAAACAATACAAGACATACCTTTCTTCGCCGTCACATTTAATAAAACAATAAAAACAACATGGCTACAATAAACACAAAATACTAATCTGCACTGGGAGGGAGGGGTATCCCGTTTTAAAATAAACAAATAAATGTACAGGGCTCCTCGCCCTGCTTACAGAACATCACTGTGTTTTAGCTGGACGTGGCTAGATTGAATCGACAGTACCAATCTGCATGACAGAAAGTGGATACACACCAGGGTTTATTTAATTATTATTATTATTATTTTTTATTTGTTTTCTGTAGACCTTACAGTTCTATAATTGAAATAATTGATATCATTGTGAGAAGCAAATACTAATTGATGCAGCTAGACAGTGAGAGAAAGTAGCATGTAAGGTTTGGATGACCACATTAGTTTTACTGTTAAGAAACAAGCCTGTGGTAATTTATTTATTTAGATAAGTGAGTGCAGTTTTGTATAAAATGAAACTTTGCGCCTTTTTTTTTTTCAAAATAACCTACTTTAGTAAGTTATATAATTTTTTTTTAAACGTTTATTTCTGTTCTCTACTTCATGTAAAGCTGTAATTAGCATTGTTAAACCATCTCTATTTCTTATTTACATCATGGATATCTTGCAAATGGGCTAAAACATTTTTCCTAGCTATACATTCGATATATATATATATATAATATATATATATATATATATATATATAATATATAATATATGTGTGTGTGTGTGTGTGTGTGTGTGTGTGTGTGTGTGTGTGTGTATATGGCTTATTGTGTTTGCAGAGTAATGATTGGAAATTAAATTGGCTATCAATAGATATAAAATAATCCTGTTTGTGTTTTTGTATTACTTGAAAAAGGAAAGTGAAAGTAAAATACACGCACACACTAGCGCTCATTAGAAGACGGAGGAACAAGAGTTCATTATTTACTTGTGTGTGTTTCTCCATGTTTTAATGTTAGAAATGTGACTCTTTCAACACAAACTTTGAGTTCAATACATTCGCTTTTTAGCTGGTCGTGTGCATACGCATTCTGGCAAACGGCATCACATATTCCCATCAGGCATTCTTTTAAAAAATGTCAATCTGTGAAGGAGCGTCCTGCTTTTGCAAGAGCTAGCAACTTTGAAACTTGCTATCATAGCAGATTCAGATTCCTTGTGTTTACTTAAAAAACTAAACAAAAAAACAAACACAAAAACACCTTGCTGGCCTAATAGCTGCATTCTGAGGTTTTCCTTTTTTTTTTTTTTTTTTTTTTTTTTTTTTTTAGCTCCAAGCAAGTCTTTGTATTTTGTATGTTTTACATTATTTTTATATTATGACTACCTTTCAGATTATATTGTATTCTGTACATTCTGGCGCTAAACAGGCTCCAGATGTTGAATACTAGTGTTATAGTTGTGGGAATTTGCAGATCACTTATTTCAATTTTAATGTATTTATTTTCCTTATCCAAGATTATATTAAATATGTTTGTGAAACAGCATAATCTACTGAACATCCTTAAATCTCTCAACATATTCTTCCCAGAGAACTACCCCCAGTATGCTCAACAGTGAATAAAAGCACCCTTATATTACATACAAAGTATATTACACGTTTTGTGCCGAAATACAGTATCTAGCGTTGAATAAAGTTTCACATTCATTACTACAGAGTACAATCCTTCCATTCATTCAAATCTAGCTACTGAATGAGTGCAGTGGCATGCTTCCAAAATGTGCTGTGTTGCTAAGCAGACGCAGAGCTTGATGTAAAAGGGAAACATTCCTGATTCAGCTGTTTTGATTTTGGCTTAAAACTTACTTTTTCCCCCCCAATGTGTTTTAGAACTAAATGCTTCATGAATGTAGATGTCGCCATTTTCTGAGACTGTTGGGAAATTTGTCCTTGCTCACCCGAACAAAACAGACGAGTTTTAAATAAATAAATAAGGAATTCATCATATGATGTCATATCTACAAGATGTCCTCTTCAGTTCACATCCTTTATTGTGGCTGGAGAACGCACAACGTTTCACAACTTTTGGTAACACGTTGACATCATATCTTTAAGAAATGCAAATTATTTAATTTGGTTCCTATCTTTTTTTGTTTTTCAGGCAAGAAGAGATACGAAAAAATGAAGACTTTGCTTTCAACAATTTCGTAAGCTGGTTCTGAGAATGATTCGGGATGAAAGTTTTTGCAAGCAGTACATTGAGGTAAGAGCAACTGCTCTGGAAATTACCAAGAACAGACCTCCTTTGAAGGCAGGCAGGTGGGTGTATGTACAATTATCTAAAGACCTTCCTTGGCACAAGTTATTGAATGTTATTATTATCGGGGTGTGTGGCCAATTTTTGTCTGTACTACTGTGTATGTCAAACATTTTACAACACAGAAAATATACCATTATAGTCAACACCCAGTGCTCAATCCATGTTACCGGGACTGCGAAAAAAACTACACTTTTTAATTTTTTTATTGCTTTCAAAAGAACAATATACTCTTATATAAATCACACCAGGTTTGCAATATCTTCTGAGTTGACTGAGAAACACTTAGTTTCAGACACATAGCATGTGTGTATTTGAAACAAATTTAAGTACTGTGTGACAGGGCCCTCCTCGTGTCACGCGTGTGGGTAGCCACTGTTCAAGCACACAGAGAGACAGACCTGGTGTTGATGTTGAAACGCCGGCACAGGTGTGCAGGTTTTATTAACACACAGAAAACGAAAGTAAAATAAAGGTGGTCATGTGACGTTACCAGCGATGGTAACGTACAGAGGACTAATACACCAAACTGTGCAAAATAGAACACAATACCCCAGACTAGAAGTCAAAGGTGCCGTGAAAAAGGCAGGCCTTGCAGCAGCCCCGATCACAGCGATCGCCATGCTTTTATACTGACGCTCCGTTGAGACACGCCCACCTGCCTGCTGGAACAGCTGATTGCTTTCAGCTGCTGCTCCACACAGACGGGTAATTGTACCCGGCGGAGCGCCACAGCAGCTAAACAATTAATTAAATCAACATGTTAACAATTAACCCAAAAACATTTCACCACGTGCAGGGCTTACGCCTTGCCACATACTGATAAAAACGAAATAATTCCAGTTACAAATTCACTCAAATGTTTGTGTATGTATATATATATATATATATATATATATATATATATATATATATATATATATATATATATATATATATATATATATATATTCTTCAGCCCAGTGTGCGCGTTAGATGTTCTCTTCTATTTAAGCCCGGGCAAATAATTAGATGTGCAGGAGGACAGCAAATATGTAACAATTAAATTTCAGTGTCTGCTCGATGAGACAATGCAAAAAATCTTTATGTGCAGTTTCTGCGGAACGTCAATTCACAAGCCATCTGCCCAGTAGCTCCATAGTGACTTTCCTCAACACTCATAGTTTGCACTCCTATTAATATTCCAAAATTGAAACAAACTTCTAGATCATCCAGATAAAATTTTCATCAACTATTTACTCGACGGACTAAAAAATTGGTTTTCAACCGGACTCAAATCCCTCCGTCCTCCATTCAAATCAAAAACCTCTATTCTGCTACTCAAGAGCACAAGACTCTACAATCTCTTATTCAAAATGAGATTTAAAAAGGATTTATGGTCGGTCCGTTTGCAGCTCCCCTGTTTCCAATATTCAGGATTAACCCCATTGGCATTGCCACTTGGAAAATGTCAGAAAAAGAAATGTCTTGTATGTATTGTAATGTTTTTGTAATGTTTTAAATAATTTGAATATTCCAATTTATAAAGAGTTTATGAGTTAGTTGTGATTAAAGTGTGTGTACTAAATTAAAACTAAGAACAAGGCATGGCCTAATATTTTCACTGGTCATTCTTTATTATGTATTTTAGTCTTTTTTTGTTGTATGTTTATTGTTACCAATCACTGTTTCATCATTTTAATGTATACTATACCTTCAAAAATTTGTGGAAATGTTTACGTGTTTATAATAGTGTTTATGAAAATAAATAATTCAAGCTTTATTCTCCCCTCCCCTGCGTTTTCGATGTAGTGAAATTTGCTGGTACCGTGCACTCCGTCTCTAAGAATCACATCCGTCATGGATGATTCTTAAAAGCAGACCGATATGATTACTGAGGTGCAGTGGTGCAGAATCAGCTTGTTAGCTGATAGCTTTGTGATGATGAGGGGTATAGAGGAGTAAGGTAGTGGAAGCGTGCGTGCATTGCGGGAGCAGAAGATAGGTAAAGAAACCAAAACCAAAGAGCTAGTAAGAGATCTGTTTGTTCCAGTACTATACGGTGCAAATAAGTAAAGTAGCGATGGTATATGTGAAGTTCTGGGGGGGGGAGAGGGGGAGGGGGGGATGAACCATTTTGATTGTATTTGTTTAGTTGGGTAAACAGTTTATTTGTCCTGACGTCAGACATTGACCACACAAAGTATTGTTTAGTTAGTGCTCCAACTGATAGCTAGTTTTATTTTGTTTATTTAGTTTTTTTAACGGTTGCTACCCCACCGCAGTGTAAAAAAAAATAACAACACCGTTTTAAAACCGGCAATTGCAACTCCAGCATGATCGTTTATGCTGCCCTCGGCCACTTTGTCACATTACAATTAGCAAAAGAGCCTCTGCGTATCACCAGTTTAAATACTGTATGCAAATGTCAATGATGCTCAATCACTGAGCAACTTGTTATATGATCACAATTATGTTTACTCAAGGCTGCAGAATCCTATTTCACTACAACATACTTGAGAAGCGATCGTCTCATGAAGGTACCTAGTTCTACTGCCAGGCGATGTTACGTGTAATGGCCTTTAAATTAATATGAAATTAAAGTACAGTATTTTACTGTCACGACTACCACTGCATTTATCATTTGTGGCTTACTTATTTTCAGTTGCGATGCAAATCTCAGTTTTTCACTAAGCGAAAAACCACGCCGTGCTCGCCTTCCCTCTACATGCATATCACACAATAACAGTGCTACACTCAGTATGTATTTAATGAATGTGTATTCACTTTATTGAAACAAATGTTCACTTAGAGAACACAAAAATACCAATGACCTCCTGTCATTTGTATAAACTCTATAGTACTATATATTATTTTATTGTTTTTATCCTGCTTTTACACTACCCGGTAACCAGGGGCACTCAAGAAGTGTCTCCATTTTGGCCTCCCTCTTTATATTTAAATTGTCAATCCAGTCACAGTGACAGCCTGGTATCTTCAGATAAACTCCACACGATATCTTGTGAGATTGTTTCACATTCCTCCTAGATTGTGGCCAGCTGAAGTAAGCAAAGGATTGTGACCATGAATGTAAGTTCATCCCACAAGTGCTCAATTAAATGACTGAAGCCTCTTGAACAACAGAGACTGTACCAGCACAGTGGGTGTTGTCAGTGTCTGTTGGAGTAGACATCAGGGATGGACTTGATCAGCAACAATATTCAGGTACACCCAGGATGTTAGTGTTCTCCACGGGGGTGAGGGGTCTTCACCCTGGGAATATATGATGCTACCTTCTGTATTTATGTCATTTCCATGTGTATTTAGTGTATCCTTGTCTCGCCATACTGATCATTACTAATTAAGCTTATGTTGTGTTTTTGTAAGATCTTCACTGCTGCTTCTTCAGCTACTCCTACAGTGTCTCATAAACCATTTCAGATTATGATTTCAGTTTAATGACAACTCCTTTGGCAAAATCTAAATGTACATGTATGATTCATGGGTGTATTTCCTTACGTTGTCCAGAAACCCTTTCACTGGCATGTTACTTTAACCGTTGGCCATCAATGGTACACACCACACGCTTTGACACAGTAGTTGTACTCTCCTCTGAATAAAGTTCCATTACAGGTGTAAACGCTCCTCAGTTTTAGTTTCCATTGAATTCAATGTGTTTGACAATATCTGTTCTTGAATACTGGTCTACTGAAAACATATTATCTGCACACCTTTGTGGTAAATACCAATGCTATCTGTTTAGCTTTTGTACACATTTGCAATTCAAGTGTAATCAAGGTAAATCATGTGTTGCATTGAAGCCTTCTGAATGGATGAGTGTTCATGGAATGATAAACAAATTACTCTCTTCAAGAGTTACAGCACATGGCCAGTAGATTCAGTAAGTGGGATTAAAAATGAGTTCAAGATTTACACGCAGCAAAGAAGAATTACCAAAAAGCTACTGTTCCTTTTTTTTTTCTTTAAAACTTCATAGTCGTATGGACTGAGCCCATTCCAAAGGCAGCTGCATGATTGTTATGGTCAATTAACAATTTCATTTCTCTTTTAATGTTCTTGTACAGCCATACCTTCTTTTGTAGTCCATAAATTGGACCTTCATAATACTCAGATAACACAATTACAAAGGGTTCCATCTTGCATGCTGTGTTCGAAGCAAGAAACTACAAACAATATGGTGACACTTAAAGTTTGTGCAGGTGAGAATCGGATTATAGAATAAATATGTTAATTACGTACAGTATAAACGCTGCAGTGTCACAGTTTATTAGTAGGTTGTCCCTTACTACGACGTTAGAGTTACAACGTGCTTCTCTAGTTCTAATGGACACCCTTTGGCAAGGCGCTTGTTTTACATTTCAAGTTCAGAACAGTTAATTCTCTCATTACACGTGGAAATAAAAAGACAAATTAGACGGGCGAGTAACAAACAGTACACTTGCAATGCAGCTAAATAGGACCTGTGCATTTCCATTTTGTAGATTTGTGTTTTCCTGTCATGTTATTTTCATTCTGTGTCTGTCAATATATTCACATTAATTTAATTCAACAATTCCCCACCCTGTTATTTGTATTTGTAATTTGTGTCAATATTTTTAAAGTGCACTTCCTGTACTGTTATACACTGTAGCTCAGCATCAAAGACAAATCCACTTTAAATTATTTGTACTATAGCATTATAAAAATGATCTCTAACTGCAGGAAAACCAGTTTAATATTACTTCAAATGGACTTTATTGGAGTTGACTTATTTCTATATATATTAGCCGTGAGAAGGCAGCAGCAGGGATGGTAGATGACGTAATCACACACAAAGACATAAACTCGATATACGCATCTTGCAAAGGCGCCGCCACTTTAGTACTGCGCTATCGGTGCTATGCTTTTCTGCGAGAGGTTCAAGGTTCGTGCCCGCTTTCCGGCTGTGTGTGGATTGCCTCGCTCTGTGTGATGCGCTGCCTGTGTTAACCGAGATCGATACACATACATATACCATACACACACACACTGTTAGTGTTCAGTGATTACTATACCATTACCTAAGTCAAGTCTGGCTAGGCTTGATCGCTGCTGTTCATTTATTTTAATTTTTTTTTTAATGATGTATGTAGGGGTGTGGGGCAGAGTCCTCAGATTCCACCAATGGATCGCAGAGGCAACTCCCATTTTGGGGACAACTTTAAAGCATCCTGGTAAAACAGTTTCCAGTCATTCAGTGTTATTATTTTTAAAAGCTGGTGCTGCTGAAGTCTGCATTTGTTTTTTGATACCAAAAGGTAATTTCATTCATGGCATATATATATATATATATATATATATATATATATATATATATATATATATATATATATATATATATATATAATTTCATTTTTAACAATATCTCACAAAAGAGTCAAGAAGTGTCTTGTTTCAAGAAATCATTAGTTAAAATAAACATTTAAACTTATGTTTATTTGTATCAGTTATTTTGTTTATTTATACATGGGGAAAATTAAATGTAAAAATAATTGATGTCTGTCGTAACAACATTTAACATGCACTGTTGTAAATTATTGGATCGTCCTTACAAATAAGTAATGTTAAAAAAAAAATAATAATCACAAATATGTCAAACGAATTTTTTAAAAAAAATTTTTTTTTTTTAAACAATTATTTAAAATAAACTAAAACAATTTACATATTTTATATATATATATATATATATATATATATATATATATATATATATATATATATATATATATATATATATATATATATATATATTACACATGTGAACACATGTAATTTTGACAAAACAGATTGCGAATTTTAATACTAATTGTATGTTGTCAAACATTCTTTATATATTTTTTAATCTCCATAAATACAAACATAATAAAGTTTGGTTCATTTAGTTTTTTCATTATGAATATGTAAACTTTTCATTTGCTTTCTAAAACTGTATGCAAATGTATTTGACTATAGTTCTTTGTTTCCTTATCTGGAGCCCCCTGGACGCGCTCCAGTGTAAATGAAATGTTCTGACGTCATCAATTTATTTCAATCACTGTTTCCAAGTCTGACGGTAAATAGTATAGGTGAACACCATCAGGCATTTCTAAATAGCTGTCTTTGGCAAACTGCAATTTAGAATCCTATTATGTATGTAACTTTACTTTTTTTTTTTTATAAGGCCGTATTATTAAGATGGAGCATGAATCATATGGGATCCAGGTAAATGGTAACAGTGTCCACCGTGATTACGGGAGCCTCTACCAGGCAAAAATGAAAAGCAAGAAGCCCAAATGGAATATCAAAGCCTCTGAGATGTCAAGAAAAACTTTTAACCCTATCACGGCTATCATGGACAGCATGAAGGTTGAACCGAACCCAAGCAAAAATATGATAGCGTTGTCTATAGGTAAGCAAAAATAGAACACCTTTATAGATTTTAGAATATTTCTGAAATGTTACAGTTTTGCCATCTCATAGTGAAATGTTTTGTAGCACTGGATGAAATTGCTATTGGAAAAAGAAGGCAGTCTTGACAACAGAGCATGGTTCAATAGCCGATTTACTCTTTATTTGTAGCAGCAGCTTCTCAGCAAGTAACACAGCTCACAGCACACTATTCTCCACTCTCTGGATCGACACACCCTCACACACCTGATGCACCTTCTTTTATCCCAGACACAGACACAGAAAACCCAAAGTTACAAGTATGTGAGGCTCAACAAGTCAGCACTGACCTTTAATTAACAGCAATGTAATACACGATGACGTTCCTCACCCAATCAGAGCCCTGTACAGCCACATGGGGTTCACGTGAACAGCACCTTGTGACCCCTGTGTAGACTGCCTGATCCCTCGGCAAGTCCCAGCACCCTGCTGTATTGTGCAAGCAATCAAGTCCTGCAAGTTAACAGTTGTGAAATGCAATACCGCCACAGACAAAGCCGGTCCGCCTGCACCTGCCACTACAGTATTAATTGCAGTGATCTACTTGTCGCCTAGCCTTATTTCTACCTATTGCTTATCTTTTTATTTTTTGTACAACAAAGAAAACAAAAAACTGAACAGAGACTTGTTCTGCACTTACGCAAAACAAAAAAAAAACCACGTAGATATTAAACTGAAATGTTAAACTGTAAGAAAGCGTGGTCTGTATCTAATAATTATAGTTTAATGCTTGATACCAAAGAAATTCAATTTAATATTATACACAGGTGCTACCGGCTTATACTGTACAATATTATTTAAAGCTCTTATCCTGATGCGATCCCTTACTTGTTTTTCAATTGTAAAATCATATTTTTTTTTGTAATATGATTTACTATTTTTAAATGAATGTATTGCACTTTAAATGTAAAATGTAAAGAGAGGGGAGCAGTCAGAGCGCTTAGGATAAGGTTTCTTGAGCTACAGCTCAAACTATTAAATGAAAGAAAAAATAGAATAACAAAGCACAGACCCTAAATGATGGCAATGCCCTTGTAAACTGTGACATTGAAAGCTGAATGTGCTGTAGATACTTTTATAATTGTTGTTTTTGATTTGTATACCCGATCTTCACATCACAGTGTTCTTTTTAACCAGGTGACCCAACAACTTTTGGAAATCTTCCTACTGATGACAATGTTCTACAAGCTATGAAGGAAGCTATTGATTCAAAGAGATTTAATGGCTATGCACCTGCGATAGGTATGTTATTGTGTTACTACAATAGATGCCTGATCAATTCAGAGAATATTCATCAACAGCACAGAATAATTGAATGGGTTTTCATAAAAGTGCCATGCCAACCCTAATGCATAACAGATTTACGGCAGAAATATTTGTAAAATAATTGTTTCCTGTGCAGGTTATCAGAAAAGTCGGGAGGCTGTTTCCAGTTCCTACAGTTGTCCAGAAGCCCCTCTGGGTGCGAAGGTACTTTTCCATTTCTCCCAGTTCATCAGATCAGAAAAGTGAATCACTGCAAATTAAAGTGGCAACAAATATGAACAGTATTTAGAATCAAACATTGATGCATATTTCCAAGCTAGTTGATATAGTGAGCAGTGCATTGTTTCCCATTAGGATGTTATCCTTACAAGCGGGTGCAGTCAGGCTATTGAGTTGGCGATTGGTGTGCTGTGCAACCCTGGTCAGAACATCTTGGTACCCCACCCAGGCTTCTCTCTGTATAAAACACTGGCAGTCTCCATGGGTATTGATGTCAGACTCTACAATTTACTGGTATGCAATATTTTTTTTATTAAAAAAATTACATGAAAAAAGTTTAGATCTGCCACTAAACCTTTTTTTTTTGGGGGGGGGTGACGGAGGGGGGGGGGGGGGGGGGGGGGGTGTGTGTTACTGATTAACTGTGTTTAACAAGTTCCAGTCTGATGTGCAGAATTTATTCCTCCTTTCCATCTCATGATCTTTAGATTACACCAGTTTATATCTTGAATATTTGCATTAATACATATAATGGTGGTATAGGTCCAACTATCCATATGCACGTACAGTATGTCACATTTATATTTAAGCATCCCTGTGAGGGGGAATTAAGATGCAATTAACAGTCCACCATGATGACTTTGACTGCTAATGGGCACTGTACATTATATATTGAGGAAATATTTTGTTTAGCAAACACCAATTTGGATTACTTCAGTCAAGTTTACAGTACATTTAACCATTTTAAATGTTAAGAAATGATATTTTTCTCATGTATTATTTAGGTCATTTTAGCAAAGTTCTTAAACAGTCATTTTTAAAAAGAGTTTTGTGAATAGGGCCCAGATGATCTCTTAGAAATATTCATAGGAAAACGTTACCACAGCTGTAAATTCTATATACTCTGGTTGATTTCAGATGATTTCATTTAAAATGTGTATCGATACAAATTGAAATTCAGTTTTTTTAAAAATGAGATCAAACAGCTGCTGCAGGGTGATCAGAGTTTTAGCAATGATTAACTGATGATTTACTGTTTTGTTTGGTTATTTGGAGATAAGAAAATTTGCAACCAATGTTCCTATCAGCAGAGTATACACACACACATACCAATACTAGCGGAAAGCAGAGACGTCTGTAATCACACATTCACCTCTTCAATCATATCAGCTCATGTGTAGCCTAATAAGTAAAAGAAGCCACTTCTAGATACTCTTTAACATCATGCTGTAGTTGATTTCAATTATAGATAACCTTTAGGGACCTTCACAGAAGAAAAACGCAGTATTTACAGTATTGAATGTAGTTCCAATATCCAAGTCAAAAAAGCTATAATACAAACCAGTCAGTAACATAAAAGGAGACCAATACGATATTCATTTTTTGACAGAAAACTCCAATCAAAGGGACATTTTCAATATATATATATATATATATATATATATATATATATATATATATATATATATATATATATATATATTATTATTATTTTTTTTTTTTTTTTTTCAGCCTGAGGAATCCTGGGAAATCGATCTCAAACACCTGGAATCATTAATTGATGATAAGACTGGCTGCATTATTGTCAACAATCCTTCTAACCCCTGTGGGTCGGTCTTCAGCAAATCACACCTTCAGAAGATCATCGGGGGTCAGTCTCAATACAGAAAGATTCACTGGTTTATTATCGTATTGTCTTATTGGCAATTGCTTTGTATAGTTTAACATCTGTGTTTGTCTCTGCAGCCTGTCATCTGAATCCCACCTTGCTATTCTGTATAAATTGTATTGTCCAACATATATTTGCTCACATTGTGTCATGTAGCAAAGCCTCCTGCCTTTTGTGTAGGTGAGCCACACTGAACCATATAACTACTTTCTAGAAATGCAAATAAGATGTGACTAGCCTGGTCTTGTGTAGAGTGCATTGTAAAGTGTACCAAAACTGTATGGCACTGGGAAACAATTAATTGCAGTTTTTATTTCAATCAATGTATAATATACCATTTACTGAAAAGCACCCCTCATTTTTTAGTTGCTTCCAGGCACTGTACCCCAATACTGGCTGATGAAATCTATGCTGAAATGGTAAGTGTAAATGTTTGCTATTTACACTTAATAAATAGTTGACATATGTGACTGAACGCACATAGAGCTAACCATAAAAATGATTTCAACACGTATGCAATTGGATTTCTGTCTACCGTTTACAGGACATTGCAAAAGTAAGCTTCCACTGTTTTAGATGATAAGCGTTTGATTTCTAAGACAGGAGGTTCTGCGATGCAGTGGAGCCCCTTCGCATTCTAGAGCCCCTTGGCTGGTACTATGGTCTTTTTGATAAGTAACATGTGCCAATGCAGCTTTTTCATTGTTTTGTTGTACCAGTGTACTTCTATACATGTTTTGACATTAGGGCCCCCTAGCATGTGCACAACTTTAGCAATGCAGCTAATTCACTAAGCAAGGTATTACAGCTCTAGATAGCGCACACTAATTCTTTTCAGGTGGTGGAAAGTTGTCTGTACTCCTGCGTCACTACAGCTACGCTACACTACTGCCCAGTCCATAATAATAATAATAATAAAAAAAGAACATATATTTGAAATAAATTCCTTTGCAAGTGTATGTCTTTTACTTGGCCCTATACAAATAATGCTTTTCAAGCTTTATGATGTGTAAATGTTCAAATTCTGTTTTTTGTTTTTGTTTAAATAGAAATTTGTTTCCGAATGCATTAAGATTTTGTTAGTTTGTATGTTGCTTTGTATTTCTGTCTTTTGTGAAACTGCTTTTTTCATTTTTGTGCTGATTTAAACTTCCTTTTTTGTAGCATTTTTGCTTGTTACCATTAAGCATCTGATGTACAGTATTAGATTTTTAGTTGATTACGTTTGACTAATATTGGACAACACCTATTAGTTTCCTCGTCACACGTTGATGGTGCTCTTAACTTACTAATGATTGCTACATACAGTAGTGTGCACATTTATTAGAACGCCTCAACATTTGTCATATATATCCTTTATAAACCTATCTGCATGAAAACCTCTGGGTGTGAGAATTTCAATTTTCAATCAGTAATCAGTGACTTAGAAGCAATCATGTGAAAATGTTAGACCACTTTGTGCTTTTAAAAAGTTTCAGGCATTTTGCCATTTGTGGCTATGTGTTCCTTTTCTCTATTTTAAATTAATTGCGATGTGTGGCCTGTTAAAGTCTAATTTGTATATTTTGACAAATTTTCAAGATTTTCAATTCCAGTGGTTTGAAATCAAAACAACAGAAGCAATGAGGTGTTCTAATAAAGGTGCACACTAGTGTATGTGTCTGTATATACTATGTGCTGGTGCACACCTTTGCTGTGCTCACAGGTCTTCTCTGGAAGCAAGTATACCTCTGTGGCTTCTCTGAGCGCGGCTGTCCCAATCCTGTCCTGTGGTGGTTTAGCAAAGCGGTGGCTTGTACCTGGATGGAAAATGGGGTGGATTCTGATTCACGACAGAAAAAATTTATTTGGCAATGAGGTAAAGATCAGCTTTTCACGGGATGTATTTTTGTTCTTGCTTTTTCAAGAACTCTGAGTGCTTTTTTTTTTTTTTTTACCTAGTTACACAAGGAAATTGAAGAATTAAAAAGTGTAATGAACAATAAAACATGTCTTAATGTTTTATTTCAGATAAGGGAAGGCTTAGTCAGGCTAAGCCAGAGAATTTTGGGGCCGTGCACAATTGTTCAGGGAGCACTGGAAGCCATCATTAATAAAACGCCTCAAGAATTTTATGATAACACCATCAGTTTTCTAAAGGTATGTGATCATTTTTTTTAACTGTTCCCTTTGGATTCACTTTAAATGCAGGAATATTAACCTTTCCTATACTTTGAAGTTTAAGGCCTTTATCTCCCTGAGGCCTAGAAGTGTGTTTAACATCAGGCAGCGCTATCATCTGCTATCTCTACTGTATGTCAAACTTACTAAAGATAAATTAGCCAGTAAGAACCAGGTGAGCATTGATGGGCTGAATGACCTCCTCTTGAATGATCCCAATGACTCAGCAGCAAAAACATGGATTGCCTTTCCATGCTCTTGACTTCTTTCTGTGTCTTCTAATTCAGTCTGTATTTACACCTGACCTGAGTCTAATATATATCCTGGGGTATTTTCTTCATACAAGTGGAACTACACACTTTAAAAGAATCAGAACTATCTACCTTGCCAACTTTTTGCAATGTCAGGACATCAGTCACTTAACATTACAGCTGTCAATATTCGTCTAAAATTGCATGGGTACAAATTAAAAGTTCCAGTCACGTCACTGTTTGATTTGTGATAACAAATGTTGTACTTTGTCATCTATCTTGCTGAAAAGTTGTATAACTGTGGGCAGACAGAAATGGTCATTTCTACAAATCTTTTATTCTTTTTTATTCTAGTCCAATTCAGACATCTGTTATAGTGCTCTGTCTACTGTTGCTGGCCTCAGACCAATCAAGCCGTCAGGTGCCATGTATCTGATGGTAAGTAAATTTCAGTCTGAAAACACACTGTTCATTTTGCTGTGTTTTGTTTTCTTCCTACAAATCCTTTGAATAAAACCAATGGAAACTAAAATAGCCTCATTCAGTAAGGCTGCCATGTGTACATGGGTCGGGACTTTGCAAACAAAATAGATGTTAAATTTAAACAAATAAACCATCTGGGGTTTTTTGTTACACACTTCTAGTAAACAAGGTCAAACACAAACTCTGCAAGCTGCAGGAAAAGGTAACTGCATATGTGCTTCTGTAGGAAACTGTAAAGTATTGTGAAAACACATGGCTAATTTGTATACAACGCAATGTTAAGTACAGACAAAGGTCAGATTTTTCTTTTGAATCATTCTTCTACACTGCAGAATATCTTGTAAATGTAATTTCCACATGCAAACTAATAATAAAATTAACACTTTTGACTGTTTTAGAGTTACAAAAAAAAAAGTTTTTTTATAGATTATAAAAATTATAAAATTATTATGTGATTCTATCATGGAGTGGTATATGGTCATTAAATTAAAGTGTCTTCTGTTCCAAGTCATTCTCCCAATTTTTTCAACTGTTTTCATGTTTATTGGTCAGATTAAGCATAGGCTTCATGTCAGCATTAATGTATAGACAGTTTAGCTGAAAACAGAGAATGGTACAGAAATATTTTGCAGCACTATCCAGCATTAGTTTTGGCACCAAGGAAACAATGCAAACTATCATGTCCCTTAATGCCTGAAACCTGAAAAAAAAAGAAATTAAGTAACTTTTTATAACCAAGCTTTTTCAGTTTTTTTTTAAGTGACATAAGGTAATATCAGGCTAATGGTAACATTTCCACAACTCACAGCGGCTTATACAGCAATAAACACAGTGCCAGTGAAAGCCACCTCAAGCTTTACATTGCAGACCATGCTTTTAACATTTTAAGTAATTGGTTGTTTTCACAATATACTGATAGTATTAAAAGTTAAAACATCTTCTTTGTCGGTTCATTTCAGGTTGGAATCAATATGGAGCACTTCCCAGAGTTTGAGAGTGACGTGGATTTCACAGAGAAGTTAATAGCAGAGCAGTCAGTCTTCTGCCTTCCTGCCACTGTAGGATTCCTATTTGACATTGCAATGATTCTGAACTGAAAGAACAATATAGTAAAGACTGGGGTGCAACCACAAGAGGGCAGAATAACTGCATCAAAAACTGACTGCCATGCTGCTTAGATCTCAAGTGTTCTGCCAGCTTGCATTGAAGAAGGCACTATCCAAAACTTTGCCTATACTTTTACCTTAGAGTTCTGATTGAACATTTTACATTGTGATTGTCAATACAGCCTTAATTTTGCCCACTGAATGTTTGTTAAATTTTAAAAAAGCATATAGTATTTCAGATACAGAGCTCCACCTTTTGGTACATAAATCTTCTTTTAAAATTATTGGAATGTGGGCAGTTTTGTTTCAGTTAAAGGTGTCGCTCCACCTTTTTATATGAAATGTTGTCACACAGATAGAACATATAATGGTAATGTACTTTTTGAATAATTATTCATCACTTCTAAATTGTAAGAAAATAGCCTACAATTCTCTCCCCCCAGTGCTTTGAGTACCCAAACTTCTTCAGGATAGTGGTGACGGTGCCTGAGGATATGATGTTGGAGGCATGTACCCGGATCAGGGAGTTCTGTGAACAGCATTACCATCTGTACCCAGACAGCATTATACAAGACACAGAGCGTGACAAGTGAAGAGTGCTTAGTGCTGCTGCTGGAAACATGGAACACTCGATTTCAGTCATATTCAACTCAGCTCCAGCTACAAGGACAGATAGGCATCTGCCCATCTAAATCTGTATATCAACACTTTAGTGAAACACTTACATCAAACGAGGACCGTGTGAATCTACTCTGACCTACCAAAAATATATTAAACACTTTATACTTTGTGCTGTCCCCATCTCCCTTGGCTTTTGTGATCAAACGTCCAGGGCATAGATTCATTGGCAAATCTGTTTTGGACAAGACTGAGGTGCTTAATTTACTCATAGCCAGGTTCAATTTGGTGTGGAGTTTCAAAATTTTTTGGTAAATAAGAATTAAGTAAGAACTACTTTTCATGATATCTCACCTGACTGGCTGAGCATTTGGAAGCTATAAATTAGGAATAGCTTGTTCAGTTTTCGTGAAACTATATGGGAATTAATTATGTTTTTTTTTTTTTCATAGTAATAGTGGTTGCTCTAATAATGTAGTTACTGCTAAAATTCAAAAGCTTTTGAAACACATTTTGGTCTTACTTTTGACTGTCACATTTAAACTCTTCCTTGACTATCCTTTGTAACCTACAAAATGCACCTATTTGTCTAGGTAATTTATACAGCAAAAATGGTACTTTATTTCAAGTGCAGTTAACACTTATTATCTTGTATTTTGTAAGTACGAACTTTATTGTTATTTAATCTTACTACGTTTAATATGATGGTGCCTTGCCTCATCGTGTTTTCTACCAAATGTATTTTAAAACATTTCTATATGTTAAGAAGCAATATAAATGTCAGAAAAATGCTCTCATAAAATAATACTACTAAATAATGTATTTCTGTTAGTCACCTGATTCAACTGCTTACTGCTATAGTTTATTCTCAGTAAATGTGTGAAATTGGTGAAAATAGCTTTAGTTGGCACATGTTGTATTTTATTATGTATTTACTGTGTGTATATATATATATATATATATATATATATATATATATATATATATATGTGTGTGTGTGTGTGTGTGTGTGTGTGTGTGTGTGTGTGTGTGTGTATATATATATATATATATATATATATATATATATATATATACACACTATTATTTATAATATATACACCAGATATAATTAATTTCCAGCTTTAATTTACTTTTTCAAAAACAGTTTTTTTTTTAAACCAGTGTTGCCTGTTGAAAATGTTAATCACTGTTTTTATACCTCAGTACATTGTATTTAGCTTGACCTCAGTTATATACATATACATCACTTTGATGTGTTTGTTTGCATTTGCCAGTTCCAAAATATTAATAATAAATATGTTACACTAAAATGGATTATTGGAGTTGGACACAGTTCATTTCTCAGCTCTGTTTTTCTGGAGGCTGTTTGCCTATCCGTTCAACCATCTTTCTGTACAGTATGTCATTTTAGATTACTGCCTTTCTATTTTACTTTCATTTGTATATGTGCATATAATTTATGTAATTCATAGTGATAGGCCTTAATGCACATAACCAGATTTACAAGCATGCTATTATATACAAATAACACATTCACACAATATTGGATTATTCTCAACAAACCCTCTGTCGGCTATAGTTATTTTCAGAAAAACAGAAGAGTGGAGGTTCCCAAAAAATAACACACAGGCACATAGTTGTAAATAAGGAATCAACAGAAGACATTTCAATGTACAGTATACATTTAATTACAGTAGGTACAAGGAGCTTTGATAAAACATTATGTAATAGTCCTTATAAAGGGTTATTATAGTGAAAGCATGGTAAAGCATAGATAAGCATTACAAAGCCCAGAGAGGTATGGTAAAGTGTGATTAACCATGGCAGAAGCCTTGGGAAACTTATTTTCCTTTGTGCACAATACTGTGGTAATCTTTTATAAGGGTCTGTCCTTACTGTGTAGTTCTTGTTTATGGCTACAAAACTGCTAAATCCTTTGAATTGGCATTTTTGGAGTTTTTCCTCATCCACAAAAGCAAAACTTTTTCTACATTGAAGTTGTTCCTATAATTCTTTTGAGAAATTTCAAGAAATTCTATATTTCCATTTGACTATAAAAGTATGAAGTTGTAGGAAATCAATATCGCTAGAACATCACAGGAAAAAAAAATCTGTTGTACACAAGTAAGTCCTCAATGTACTACTAATTTATAACCAAAGTCCAGGAATTCGCCTTTTAACTTCAATTTAAAACCTTATACCACCACGTTTAGAA
This sequence comes from Polyodon spathula, assembly GCF_017654505.1. Lineage (NCBI taxonomy): Eukaryota > Metazoa > Chordata > Actinopteri > Acipenseriformes > Polyodontidae > Polyodon > Polyodon spathula. The sequence continues at coordinate 33,994,432 of NC_054546.1, read as the reverse complement.
ATGTAATTCCTGGCACAGTATATTAGACTATTTGATAGTCATGAGGGTTAGTAAAAGATATGGTTCCACTGGAATACTCTGTGTGATGTTGAGCAGATCTGGGAGCCACAAAGTCTATGTGGTATGGTATCTTTACTTGGCTGCCTAACTATTGATATTTTGATAAATATATTTAACAATATACAGGGGTTGGACAAAAATAAGACACATAACTCAATCAATAGAGCCTGAACGTCATGGGCAGCCCAGGCTCTACTGATATAAGTGTGCACAATGTTTCAATTGGTCTGGGGGGACACCACAATTCCTCTATTATCAAAATGTATAATCAATTAGGGAGGTTAAAAGGGTAAATGATAACATTTATGAATATTGCATTTCTTATATGTCAGATATCTTACTATGTGCGTTCCTATCATTTTTATGATTGTGGTTTCTGCATATATGATTATTTACCAGAGACGCTGTTTCTGAGAGGACTGCTATGGGTCAAGTTTCAGGTTCTATTATTTTTGTGCTAAGATTTAAAGTACAATAATAATCTTTACATAGTGCCTTACCATCACAAAGCGCAGTACAAGATTCGAGACTAGGGTGTGTGAACTATGCAGCAGCTGCAGAGTCACTTACAACAATGTCTCACCCAAAAGACAGAGCATAAGGAGGTTAAGTGACTCATTCAGGGTCACACAGTGAGTCAGAGGCTGAGCGGGGATTTGAACCGGGTGCTTTCTGTTTACAAGCCTGTTTCTTTAACCACTGGACTACTCATAAGAACATAAGAACATAAGAAAGTTTACAAACGAGAGGAGGCCATTCGGCCCATCTTGCTCGTTTGGTTGTTAGTAGCTTATTGATCCCAAAATCTCATCAAGCAGCTTCTTGAAGGATCCCAGGGTGTCAGCCTCCTATGAGTGGAAACTTGTGTGTATCTTAACTTTTAAGACATAAGTTTTGCACATATGCATTCAATCTATTACAAAAAAAAGCCCCAACTAAGCTAATCAAGTGAGTCTGCGCATTAATTAACAGGTCTATAATCTGCATACCCAGGCGTGACAGCTTTAAGTATGTGGATGATACAACAGTGGACTTTTTTGGAGATCCTTTAATAGCACTGTCATGAGTGCCTTTTGCCCTTTAAAATCACAATTGGGTTGGCTATTGCTATCAATTGGGGTTTGTTTTAGGAATAAGAAGAATAAACTCTATAAGTGGTATGGCTTGGAAGAATGTTAGGGCTCCTATATGCATTTTCACCACAACATAATACTTAAATGAAACCTTACAGTAAAAAGTCAATTGACGACATGTGACTGCAACAAATAACTTTATTGTAGAAATAACACATTTCAAAAGCAGTAGACAACATTTATTTCTTGAAATGAAATGTGTTTAAATGCTTGTAAAATTCATAAAGCGCACTAGACATCCAACATTTAGCTTTGTCTTTTTTTCACTTTCATTCAGGTTCACGAGATAATAAATGATCAATTATATTATTTAAAAAAAACAAACAAAAAAAAGCATTAAGTTGAAGTTCTCTAACGTATGGATGGACTTCACAGTAACTCTTAAAGTACATTTTGAAGTATAAAGTGTTCTTTTTGCATGGTGCCTTTATTCAAGAACAACACACTGGTTAAATAAGTTGGTGTTAACATCTTAAACAAAACATTCAAATATAAAAACGTAATTCTTATCCTACAGTTGTAGAAAACATATTCTCTCATAATAGACCTCATTGGGTTTGGAAAGATAATGTATTAAAGTTAAATAATTCAAAATTGATATATTTCTGCTATATGATCAAATCGCTGCCCAAGGAAAATATCTGACCTACACATATGCACAGAGGTCAATATTAACCCATTAAGGGCCATTGTCTTCATTTGTTGACAGGCTACTTTGTACTTTTGGGAACATATCTGCCTGTTATTTAAATTTTCTCTTTAACTATAGTGTTATGATAACTCACTTTGTTAAGTGCAAGTCTAAATGTAACTGTCCATTCTGCAAATATAGCCCTTCACAGGCTTTTATGAGGCATCATTATAAAATAAGAAACAGAAGCCTAAAAATGATAAATTGGTGTTTTCCTACCCACAGTGATGATAAAGCTCCATTTTCTATGAACTTAATTTCACTGCTCTGATTACGAACACGTCTAACGTGACTGTCTTGAGCCTAAACGTAATATATATATATAGTGAAGAATTATTGATTTGGAATGTATCAAATTACATAAATACAGCTGGTGTTATGATTTTTTCAAAGAAATTTGAAATTGGTACTTAAAGGTTAATACGAGTATGTCTGTTGTCAGTTTGTTCTTTGAAAGCAAAGACACTTTAGAGCAAATGGCATTCAATTGCACTGTGGTGTATGCAGTTTAAGGGAGGTGGGCATTCCATTTTTTCATAGGTTTTGTTTCTTCATATTTTTCTGTCGAAATACTTCATGTAGTTCTGCACCCAGCTGTCAGAAGGGTTGGCACAAACCTGCCGTCCTGCATGGGTTCTGAACCTGAAGTGAGCAAATAAAGAGTTGCATTGAGACAGGTGTCATTTTGATCGAACCATCTCTTCTACTGTTCTCACTTGTATCTGTAAGATATTAACTGTGATTGTGATGCTGAAGCTTGGTCTTCAGTGGTTGAAAGGGGTGTGCACAAAAAGAACAGTAATGTAAAAATACTTCCCCAAAAATACCCTTTCACTTTTGAGGGTAAATGAAATGAAATGTCCTGAACACCCAAAATCATTATTTTGTAATGACAGGAGTTTACATTAAAAAGACAAACGCTGATACAGGGGTGTACACACAAATTGAGCAAGTAGAAAATAAATAAATGTGTAGATTACATACAACTATTTCCAAAAGATTTGCATCACCTCAGAATTAACAAATTTTGCTTCTTAAAGTTGAATGAAACCTACTGAATAATGTTACTTTAATGTTGAATTGCATACCGGTTTGTAGTTTTCCATATACTTAATGGAAAACTGTAACAAATTGAAAAATGTGATATTTTGAAATCTAACATGAAATACTGTACTTTTATTATGGCTTTCGATAGACTTTTGCGATATCATTTTGTAGTTTCTTTGATTATACAATGTCTCAGTCCTAAAATTCTAGGAGATGCAAAGCCTTTGGCCATAGCTGTACTGTTAAAACCCTTATTTTGAAAAGTACATTCATGACAAGAACTTTTGATATTAGCACTCTTGTTGACACTAAAAATGTTCACAATAAGACACCAGACACTGTGACAACAGCAAAAAGAAAAACATACATCTCAGACTGACAGCTCTCATTTAGAGGAACAGTCTGAACATACAAAAGGGAAGCTACTGTAATATTTCTTCTTCTATTTTATTGCTTATGACACATTGCTTTCTACCATGCCGTGTGGTTTATTTCTAGCTAAAGACACAAGTACAAAGAACATAAGAAAAGTTATGAATGAGAAGAGGCTAAATACTTAATAAATACTTACAGAACTCCTTGGTTTGAGCATCTAGGGCTAGTTTTAGTGTACTCCACAATGCGTCCTATTGGCAGTTGTTGAACAGAAAATTCAAAACAGCACTTTTTAGGCCCACTGGACATCCGAAAACCTTTAAAAAAAATAATAATTAACTGTATACTTGATCTTTACATCTGGCGAGAGTTCAATTATATTCCTAAAGCAAATGTATTTGCTTACTAAAGCATAACAGATACAACTTCAGAGAGAGAACAATAAGCAATAGGCAATACCACCTGTCAGTCCCAGTCTTCAACTCAGACTTCCAGTGCCTCTGCTCTGGGCACCAGGTTATACTGCCTCCCAGTCCTCGGCTTTATTCACATAATACACTAAAGCACGCTCTGTTATGCACTCCTTACCATCGCCAAGGGATATGGCACAAAGGAGAACAAGGACCACCACTGCCAGGCGAAGAGAGGTCATTTTTGTGTCTCTGTTAAGATATCACACAAAATCAAACCTTCAGGTTGTCCTTTATAGTCCCGAAATACTGGAAGTCCCTGTGGGTAGAGTGAAAGTACTGTGGGGATTTATTTGGATCATTCCAACACTGAGGATTACTCACCAATTACATTCATACAATTACTGCTTCACACAATACATAAAAAAGTTTTTATTATTTGATCAAATTTGTATATCTGACCAATAAAGCACACACGGTATTTTTTTCGAAAGAATGATCTTTATGTCTGTATCTAGTGATCCAGATTACTGACTCCTCATTATTACTAAGCTGTCACTAGTTTCACACACCCAGCAGCAGCAGCATGACTAATTCAGCAGTAAAGTGTTAACATGTGGTGAAGCTAGAGTTAACAAATGTGTATCAGCAAGGTTCTCAGCAGCCTACTGCACTTCAAAAATATAAAATGTATTCAACATATAGTTTTTTGTCCTGTCCAAGCGGTGTGGTGGCTGTTACAGATCCAGCAGCTCTCTTGCTAGGGCTGGTTACCCACGTTCAGACTGGGAGACAGTGGTGCATTAGCACACAGATTAACCTTTATTGCTTTTAAGCCATGGAATAGTCAGATTCAAGATAACACTTTAAAGCAGATACATGTCTTGTACATTTGAGTAACCCTGCTCACTGCCGTTATGCATGCGATTCATCCAGTTTATATCAACATCCTGTCCAATCAGGAACAAGGTGGTTTAATTATTAAGCAATAGAACATATCTGTTTATAAAACTGATAACAACGGATGCTGGTGGCTAAAACAATTGGGGAGGCAGAAAAAAGGCAGAGGTACCTTTAATCCCCCTGCAGCAGTACATTTATTTATTTATTTATTTATTTATTTGTTTGTTTATTTGGCAGGCGTATTTATCCAAGGTGACTTACAGGTATTGCAGGTCAGTACTGTAGAGGGTTACAATGGAAGATTAATATTTAAATAGAGTATAGTTTACAGTAAGTGTAAATAATACTACTAAAATACAAAATGAACAAGGGTGTAACAAGTTAGGATTTCAACAAGTTATATCTGCAATGACATATACTGAAAGTGGTGCAACAGTTCAAGGATAGTGCAATTTATAGAGAGAGAGAGAGAGAGAGGTGTCGTGGCGCAAACAGTGACAGTAGAACCATTCTTAAAAACCATACACCCTAGCCTGGGCTTGCTCTGCTGTCTTTGCCTGTGCCAAGATGCATCGCCTCTGTTATTTCAGAACACCACACAAGCAGCCACAGAGCAACACTCCGCCTCCACACCCATGTCAAACCGCTACCAAAAACTAAAGGGAACGTCCCTGACTGCGGACTGTCTCTCTTTGCGCAGAATTTTAGTACATTTTGAGAAAGCCCTTTCTCCCTTGCCTTCTCTAAGGAGCCTCCACTGGTTGACATATTTAAGAAGGCACGCAATTATGTTTTTAACGTTACCATATTCTACACTGCTCAAAAGTTTAGGAGGTCAGCCCTCTGTGATCTTGAACTGATTTACATCAGAGCCAATAATAGACAAGTTTAACAAATTCCTAAGTAAATCCCTTATCCACCGTGGGAATTTTTTGTAACTTTCTGGAATTAAGTTTTATAAATCTTGTTACAAGCTGATGCCCCACATATATCTCTTTGAAGAAATTCAAAGAACCAACAGTTTTTTTTTTTTCTGTTGTTATTGCTTTTCAAAATATCTAGCTTGTCTTGTTGAATATGAATTAAGTTGAAGAAATTTCACTTTAACTTTACATAGCTGCTTATTTAGCCTGGTGCTAAGGTTGGTTGCCCACAGCAATAGACCACTGGCATGAATTCCCTGCTAAGATATACAGTAATGCATTTATGTTGGGGTTAAAACTTAATTTTTATTTTGGTACCCAACAGGCACTGGTGAGATTATAGATGCTGCCTAAGACTAGTCTAACATGATTGAAGCTTAAAACCTTTAGCTATCTGATCACCAAACCTGAAAATTACAAAACTGTACAGGATAAAAACATAAAGAATTGTAGTTGTATAGTGCTCCCCCTTTATAAGGCGGCCCTTTATACTCCAGAACAGGTTATAAGTCATGGCTCCCATTTGTCCCATTACACTGACACTTGTATTCTCGTTAAAAGACAGAACACAAACAGCACTGTCTTTTGACTACAACTATGGCTCCCAACTACAGCATTATAAAAGGTGAACACTGTACTATGATTAGGTCATGCGTGTCGGTGCTACGTCATGTTTTCGTGACAAGGGGTGAACATTTTTAGTTTATAAACTGCATTAAACCAATGGTGAAAGTCTGTTTCAGTTAAAATGACCAAAAAATATTTAAATAAAATAAAACTAAACTAAACTAAAACCTGGTAGGCTAAACAGAGCTAGGACCTTGTGAAAGTTGTTATTATTATTATTATTATTATTATTATTATTATTATTATTATTATTATTATTATTATTAGTTAGTAGTAGTAGTAGTAGTAGTAATATTATTGTTATTATTATTATAAACAACATGGGGGCCTACATGTTTGAATTAAATTTATTAACATTACTTATTAACATTACTTCTCTACAAAGCTTAACCACATGGTTTAGGTTTATGTTTGTGGGTTAATGGATCTATTAATAAAAATAAAAGAGGAAGTGTGATTCATTTTGAAAAATTACAGAAGGGGTATTTTGAGAAAACAGAAATACAAAACATGAAGGTTTTCTTTAGCAAGTTTCTGCGAAAACAAGGGTGAATACCAAGAGTTAAAGATTTGGGTATTTCTCATATAAATACAAGATAAAAGCTACACACTTTAACAATTATTGAGAAGGCTTTAAAAACAACAACATGGGTTTCTTGAACTTTCCTCTGTGTAGGTACTTTTTTTGTTCAGTCATCAGACTGTGTTTTGATTATTACCAGGATTATGGAACACTAACATATGAAAAAAAGACAACATGCACATTTTAAATGAATAAAGAAACAAAAAAGCATGAGTCAGTGAGGAGGTGAGAAGGGCAGAATATTCCAATCCGAGTCTTTTCAGAGACACGGAAAAGGGATTATCTTTTCAAGAGTTTATCATCCAAGTAAGCCCTTAAAAACAAACTCTAACAGATCTTATCAACAGCTATTCAGTATTTCCAGACAGTTGATGAATGGAAGAATCTGCACACTGAAAACCATGAAGTGGCAACAGGGATCACTACAATGCCAAATTCAATTCATGCCAATAGAACCAATGCACTTTATTAAAGTAAGTACAGGCAAAAAAACAAACGTTCGATCAAATTGTGACCATCCTCGGTGCTGGTAACTCCAGAACACCTGTGTATTTAAGGTTTGCATTTAATTGACAGGTTGTTCAAACCCTATATAAATGTCAGTATTTGATTGAGTTAAGCCATCACTTTACAAGGACCAATAACAACATACTTGTATACATACGTTTACAAAATTGTAGAAAAGGCAATCACAGAAAGTGAAGACATATTCAAAGTAAGGACAGCATTATAGAAAATGACATTTCAGGCATGATTTTCAAAAGGGGCAAAATAAGAACTAGGTCGCAATTGATTTTTAATACCCAATTTATGTAACTGTATCTAAATAAAGTCACTTATATTTTTAAGTAGCTGAAGTAGTTTCTGGTCAAGGTTGGCACCTCTTCTAGCTTGAGATAATTTTTGTATACCACAGAACTTAAAATAATATAATTTATTAAAATATACTTGAAATTGGGTAAGGCTAGTCCTTCAGTTTGTGTTTGTGTGTGTGTGTGTGTGTGTGTGTGTGTGTGTGCTTGACTGTACAACTAATTGTATTTTGAATTTTCAAAGAAAAATAAACTAGTGTACAATTTATTTACAGGGGTTTTTGTGTTGGATTTCAGACCTTTTTTTGTGTTTTTTAGTATCTTTATCTTGCCTTTCTTTGTCTCACTTGAGCAGCCATTTTGTGTGTCTAAGTAAAAGCTTTAGCCTGCTATATTTTACACACAAAGAAAGTTATTTTTTCTATCCTATCTGTTCTACTATAGATCTTAATAAAATCAAATAATTCTTATATAATCTTGTAAGAATAAAGGGATATTCTTTGTCTTTACAAATTAAGATTTCTTCTGCTCTTTCTTTTTTAAAAATGTAGTCGTCGCCAATTTTTTACCCTGGTTTTCTCCCCAACTTAGCGTGCCCAGTTATTATCTGTGTGCTCAGCTCAATGCTCGCAACCCCACTGACTCAGGAAACGGCGGCTGGAGCACTCGTCCTCCGAAACGTGCTCCTACCAATCCGTCATTTTTCGCACTGCGGATCCACAGCGAGGCCACCAGACCTATAGTGCTGGAATACAACACAGATCTGGTGGCTCCACTGCAAAACCACAGGTGCCCTATCGGCCACAGGGGTTGCTGATGCGTGGTGAGCCATTGGATTCCCCTGCCGACCTAAGCCCTCCCTACCCGGGCAGCGCTCTGCCAATTGTGTGCCACCCCCTAGGAACTCCCGGTCACGGTCGGCTGTTACATTGATTTGAACTTGGATCTCCAGGATATAGGACACATTCTGCACTCCACGCGAAGCACCTTTGCTGCAAGCCTCTTGTCCTCTTTCTTACAAAATCTTTCAATTAAACCAATAACTCTTTTCTTTGTTTTAGTTAAATAATATAGCTGAATAGCTCAGGTAAGAATGTCTACAGTATTAGGCAAGCTAGTTAAGTGATGTGTAAACTTAGTAAAGCTGAAATCCTTGAGAAGAGAAATCTGGGTGTGTTGGATGACCTGTAGAACAATTTGTGGATGAACTGAATGACGGATATGACCACCTTTATGGAAAAAGAACATATGTGAAAGATGAGGCGCTCCAGAGCAGGAGTGGTTTGGACCAGTGATGAGGTAGCCACTGAGGATGATGAAGGTAGTGCTGAGGCTGCAGGAGATGAAGAGGAAGACTTTCAGAGCATGACAGAGTGGAGTAAGAGGAGATTGCACAGACTGAACATCTCGAAAGCCCAGTCTCATGGAATAAGTGGTGCCAGTTTGATTTATAAATGATTGAAGGTTGAAATACCTGAACTGGTGTTAGTTTAATAAGAAACAGGTACCTGTGTCTGCATCAATTCCTCTAAGCATGGATGTAAATAAGTGCAGATATTTGTGCAATGTGGGTTTGTGTGTGTGAGGGAGAACCAGATTGGTAATATAGCAGTGGGTTTTTTGGGGTTTTTTTTTTTTAGTTTTAGACATGCATGGGAATGTCCTGTTCATAAGAACTAAAGTTAGTTAACAGACCTGATTGATATCAACACCTGAGAGTATATTTTGACGGAGAGTGTGACAGGGGGCCCGTCCCTTTATTAATACATATATTATTTTGATATTATTGTTATGATTTATTTCTGTTTTTATATTAATTGGGCTCCAGCCACATGCTATAAAAGCCAGCAGAAATCCTTTGTCTGGGTGGTGGAGCGGTGAGGAGGAGGAGGAGGAGGAGGAGGAAGAAGAAGAAGAAGAAGAAGAAGAAGAAGAAGAAGAAGAAGAAGAAGAAGAAGAAGAGACTGTTTGGAGAAGACAAACGAATGCTACTGGTGTATTTTTTTAAAGGTATTTGTTTTGTTATGCCCTTCATCACACGGGTCCCAAGTACTTCCTCAACCTGCTGACCCGCTATGTCCCTGCCCACAAACAGAGGTCCTCCGACTCTGGCCTGCTTGTTATCCCCAAGCAAAAGTGCACCACACTTGGAGAACGCTTGTTTAGTTTCATGGCTCACATTTAAGAGTGAATTCGACTAAGAGCAGACTAAGAGTAAGTATGATAAATGCAGTTTTCAAATAAGAAAAACAAAAAATGTTAATACGGATACCTTTAAGAGAAAAATCAAGCACAAGATACAGAAAATAGTTATATTTATCCACCACTAGCCTTATGAATAAGTTATAATTTATATCTTACCTACAGTAGTGCCAAATAGCAAAACAAAGAAGAGCTGTGAGAAAGGTCAATGATGGTATTGGCGGTTATTGGTGGCTTCATGGCTCTGACTATTTGAAACTCTCTCCCATCGCTCACTTTAAACCAAATCTCAAGACGCACCTGTTCTCTCTTGCTTTCCATGCTGTTTAAGCCTGATATCTGCTATTAGCTGCTGCGTTGCTGCTACTATTTCACATATTATGTTATTATCATCTGTTATGCACTTTCCACTGTATTTAATGTATTTTTTTCTTTTTTTTTTTACTGTGTATCATGTGTTATGCATTTCTCTGTATTTAAAGTATTGTGGATTTTCTTGTTGTTACTCTATCTTGTAAAGAGCTTTGTGATGGTGGTCCACTGTGAAAAGCGTTATATAAAATAAAGACTGATTGATTAAACATTTAAGTAATGTTAGTCAGTGGAGAAATCTGGTGTGATCCTAGTTTTGGAAAGTACCAAGACTTGATATTTGCGAAGAATGGCTTTCACCCTTCCTTCCTTTTTCAATGTAGCCATGAAAGTTCATATTTTATTTACAAGAAAAAAAAGTTCTAGGTAGGCAGAGGGTACACTTGGTTTTCTTAAAAAAGAGCTACAGTTTTTTTGTGACCAGTAAGCACATTTTACCAGATAAAACCTTTTAAATTAAATATACCTTCAATATTTAAATAAATTGATGGCACATGGATGTCTGAAACCAGCTGTAAATCCATTTTCCTTTGTAGCTATTCTCTTGAGGAGAAATTATTTAAAACAAATGCATCCTAGTTTGTTAACTGCATTCATTTTGTAGAATAAAATAAATGTTTATTTAGTAAATTAAAATCAACATCTTAATTTTGTGAAACATTTTTTTTTTTTTGTGCAAAATCTTGAAGGTCCATATTCCCATCGTAACAGAGGCCTCTATCCCCTGAATAAACTACAGACCAGATCTCACAAGCAGCCATTGCTCCAGCTTGGTGAAAACTTCATAATTATTTGCAACAAACTTAAGAAATATGACTATGAATGCAATACTGAAATGTAATAAAGAAGAATTTTAATTTCTTATGCAGAAGGTTTATCAAAATCTAATGCTCTTCCGTCTCTAATTATTATTCTAAAACAATGGACACCACTGTCTTAAACTGTATTTGGAAAGGTAGAATAAGTTATTTGTAACCATGGCGCTGTAAGTGGGTTAGTTCCTGAGTTTTAGGTTCTCAGCGTAAACAATACGCTAATTTAGAAATTGCATTAGGAATCCAGAGTACATGAAATTAGTTTCCTTTTTGTAAATTTAAAAGTAAAAACAAAAATTTGAAACTTGCTAAACTTCATAAAAGTTGGCGTTAACTTGTTTACATATTTTAAATTAAAATCATTATTCACAAATTGATTAAATCTGGGATTATCCACACTAAATCATTATTTTGGAGATTTGGAACAATATATTTGCAAATCTTGATTGGAGAATTGTATTTAATTATTACCAATTATTATATAACCAATAGTAAAAGTGAAATAGTTGCAACATAAAATGATTCAAACTACTTCCCAACCCAGAATTACCAGCGGGACACCTTTTGTAATGATTTGGAAGAATACACTTACATTTTCTCCTGTATTTTATAATTTCTGCCATTCTTTATTGCAAAATAAAAGTTCCAAGGCATTAAAAAAAAGGATTTCAATAGTCTGGTCCTGTATATTTGGGACACAATAGCTTGTCCAACTATTCTAACTAGGCTGGCGATATTTAATCTTGAGAGGCAGCTTCACAGGGTTACATTCTCTCTAATGTATGACATGAGTATCACAGAGTTACTTCTTCTACTACTTCTTACTACTTCCTCTTAAATTCTCAGAGCTGAGAAATTTACAGTTCTTAGAATGTACTATATCTTTCTGCAAAAGACTATTCCAATGCATTTTGACAGAGGGTCTCCTATAAATTGTGAATGTTGGCTCTAATTCTTCACTCTGCAAAAGAAATCAAGACTCTTCAGACAAGATGATCTCCTACAAGACTCTACTACTGTCTACCCTTTTGTTGGCTCTCTGTCTCCAAGCAGCCCAGTCACAACGTGAGGATTATTTTTATTGGTTATCTTTGTTATTAGATCTGTCTTCTGGGGTAACATTTCTGGGGTGTGTTTTTAGTTGGAACAGATAGGTGAGAATGGGATTTCTGTGGGTTGTGAAATTGTAAGGTGTTATTGGAAGTGTGTGAGGTAAATGCACTCTGGGAGTTATTGAATGGGATGCTATTGTATCGGGCAAGATATTTAATTGTTTTGGGGGTCATTTTATAGCACCTTCATTGTATCTTTTTTTTTTTTTTTTTTTTTTTTTTTTTTTTAATAGAAATTAAACTACTAAAAAATAGCTTAAACATACAAAAAGTAACACAGCTTACTAGAATTCTATACAAAGTAAAAGCATGTTTAAATTTATTGTTTTAAGACAAGATTTAAAAGGCAAAACAGATTCAGCTTCTCTAACAACCTGGGGGGGGGGGCATTAGGTTTAGGGAATAATAACTAAAGGCCATTTTGCTGGAACATACAGAGACTTGGCTTAGACAATGGCTTAGACAAATTTGAAGGTGGATTGGACCAAGATTAAAAATAAACTGTGTTAATGAAAAAATGATGGATTAAATCCTTTTTAATTAGCCCAGTCATGTTGATGCTCAATCCTGGGTGTTATGTCAACTGAAATTCTTCATGTTGTGTTTTAGTATAGTAGTACCGCCACCATTACTGAAGCCAGATGCACAGTACTTTCTTGCTCTATGAGTGAAACTTTTGTTTCTCTTTTTTTTTTTTAGCTCTTTCTTTGACTCTTTCAAATTGCTGCAACAACTTGATGAAAGAGAGGCCGATAAAGGCTAAAATACAAAAGTTTTATCGTCCAAGTGGCTGTGACAGAAAAGATGTTGTGTAAGTACCTCCCCCCCACACCCACACACACACACCCTTTCCTTTTAATGAAACTTGTCTGGCTGACAAGAGGAATTAATAAGGAGAAAGCTGATGATAAAGCATACACCAAATTGACACCAAATCTTCTGTGCATCAGTCTTGTTCATTATATTAAACTTATTAGAATAATATAAACTGTTACAAGGATGAGCTGCTTAAGATAGATCATCTGAAATGTGACATGTTATTGTTAAGGACTTCCTGAAACCTTGGTTTAGATTTAACTGGGTTGAGCAAAATGCTCAATAAGATGTTAAATACATACATTTAAACAGAGCCTGAAAATCTACCTTAAACCACTTGTGAGTCTTGGGGTTTCCCACTCAGGGACAGACCTGCATAGCTGCATAGTTCTAACACAACTGGAATCCTTCTGTTGAATTGTTTAATGTCTCTACAGGTTTGTGACCAAACGTGGTTTGCAGTTCTGTGCTGATCCCAAAGAAGACTGGGTGAAAAATGAGATTAAAAAGCTGTCAAAGTAAAATCCAGGAGGCCGGTTCACCCTCGAGAAACAAAAGCATTAATCCTCTGTGCAGATCCGTTTCATTTTTAACAATGATATTCAGTGTACTATTCAGGATCACTTTCACAGAGTATTTATTGCAGTGCTATAGTTTGTAAGAGAAACAATTAAAAACCTTTATTGGTTTGTGTTTTACCCTATTCAGGAAGCTCCAATGTATCAGTGTTTTATGAATGATAACAGCATTCAGTTCTGTAGCGCACAAAATGATGTGTAAAGTGGAATATAGTTATAATTCACTGTACGTGTAATAAGAAATTGTTATGCCATTTTTTTAAATTGCCTAGCACCTAAAGTGTATACTGCTGTAAATATTGAACAATAATTTTATATTGTGTATTCTACAAGGCTTTCAGTATTAATCCTAACATGACTGTAGTTATGAGATAATACATGTAGAGTGTTAAAGTGATTTCTTTAACAAAAAGAGCTGTTTGATCAAACTATTAAATGTGTCCAGAATACTGTAAATTTTACTTGATAAAACTTGATAAATATTATAAAAATGTGATCTGTGTCTTTTTTCAAAAAGCCACCAGCGGCAAACACCAGTGTTATTTTATACTTGGCCTTCAACTACAGTATCTTGTATATCCTGACATCCTTATTAAAGAGGGCTTGGTATTGAAGTTCCTAAGCACCAGAATTGTAACCCTAGGTGAAGGTGACCTTTCTTAAGCATGAGTTCTGAATGGGTAGGCTATATTTTCAGAACTGCTGAAAAAACTTTCCATGAGCATTTGGTAATAGAGGTTAATCATTACTTTGTTTGAACTATTATATAGTTCAATGTGAGGCTTTATGTTTTTAAACATAGCTTTTACCACAAGTTTTCCCTGAACTCTTTAATGAATTCCTTCAGTCTCCAGATTTAGTTTTGTACATGATCATGCTTCAGGATCAAAACTGGACTTCTGCTTAATGTGAGTAACTTTACTGTACAGTAGCGCTGTTTTACCACAAAGGGGTATGCAATGTCTCTGCTTGCTAACCACACACTGTCCAACAAAAATCCAGTTTACCCCATTGCTTGGTGTTTTGATGGAAAACAGAATGAAATAAACACACAGACAGACGATGAAATAGTTTTAAAAAGCAGAAGAAATATACTTTGTATAACGATAGGCTATAAAACATCACTCTACCATTCATAACAAAGTTGTTCCTGACTACTCAAGATCATAAAAAAAAAAGAATGCTCTATAGTATCTTAGGAAAGATTAAAAGCCTTTTAGTGTATCGTAGAAAGAGCATGCAGGCCACAGATGGGACATTTCACTGATTGGTTTCCTTCTGCGTGGGTCTTATTCCTGCCCACAGGAATCAGTGGTGAACACATAATACAATCCATCCTCCAGTGTATCATTTTCATAACCATGCTTCTTGCTGATGTGATGTATCAGTTTCCATAATTATAAAATATGTTTATTCTGCAACATTTTTGAGTATATGATAGCCCTGTAAGTAAGTAATCTGTTCATCTTGGCAGTCTTGTTTTGTTGGTCAAGGCATGTAAAGCTCCAAATTGCATCAGGTTGCCTAGGCAATGCGACGCAGCATGCACCTCACTTCCTGGTGGCCGTGCGCTGGAAAACACAGACAAGGCATGCAACTGTAGAACTGAATCCTCCTTGACTGAACACTGAGTGGCGGACGAACTTGTCAAACTCAAAATGAAAAACTTAGTGAAAAGTTTGTTGACTAATCTGTTTAGTGCCAGAGACTTTGCAACAAAAACATAAATTATATATTTTTAAAAAACGGACCGCCAAAGCCAAAATTGCAAGTAGTAAGTACTTACAGAAAAGCAGGAAAGTAATTGAAACGATATTTCAGCAAGCAGTGTACAACTGTGAATGGTATTTGTTTTATTGAATTGCTATTAGTAGCCTACATTATAAGAAAATGTTTTTATCTATCAATTAAAAGTTGTTGCATGCCTTGATAAAAAAGTCACTGCACGCCACTGAATACAAACTGGTATCAAATATTAAGACACTATATCAAAGTATGCTGACACTGTGAGGTTGAAACCAAAAAAGTCAGCTGACCTCAATGAGGCAGCAAAAAATAACTGGTCAGAAGACAAGGTCAAGTCACTGACACATTTACCTTGAAACTATGGTATTTATAAAGATATGAGACAGCTGCTGCATCTTCAAAATGGACATACTTTCTACAGGACGATACCCATGATCAAACCTGACCTTGAGAATCATGTAATACAGGTGTTTACTGAACAAGCAGATATCACAAAACACTTGGTTATTGACATCTGGAAACCAAAACATCACACAATCGAATTCTGGCAGCTATATCAAGTCACAGGTAAAACGGTATCTTACATTTTGCCTGAGGAGTTTCCAAAACACTGAAAATACAAAGCCATACCTTAACAGTTTATGAGATATGGGCCCTATTCAAAACTTTGAGGGTGGTCTCTTGGGTTAAAAGTGCTTTGAAAATACAAGTGAGAATAAACTCTCTCTAAAACTGTTGAAAATGATTTTCTGAACCACAAACTTGTTTTAATTAATCAAAATTGGCTTGAGAAAAACAAAGCAGTCTTAACAGTTTTGTGAACAGGGCCCATGAGCTGTGATAGAAGTGGCATCTTAGTAGATTTATAAAAAAAACATGCCAGTTCCCTTATGGGGATGCCTAAAAACATAGAATATTCAATAAAATATCAAGAAAAAAAAAAACATTGACTCTCCCCCTACAAAGATATTGTTAGATTTTTTGGCAATTCTATAGTGTTTGTTCACCTGGGAATTTGCATAGTATAACAAACAATGCAATGTGCAATCACAGAATACTTTTTTCTCTGCTCTTCCTAATTGAATCCCTTGGGTTTACTTTCTTTGCACTATACGGTCATCATTTTATTTCTGGAAATGTGCTACAACTCGTACAGTAGCACCATGACAGCACATCACACCACTGCACTGGTCTTACCAGCACCTTGGACAAGGCTATGGAAATGAAGCAATAAGACAGGGACACACAGACTACACATCTCATCCCTTAGTCACGAGGGACACATGCCAAAGATCGTGCCATTAGGATAGAGCTTACAAAATAACATAAAGCCCACAATGAAATTTGAGATGTTTTTGGACTCAGAATTAGGCAAAGCTATGTAAATTCAAAAAATTTGGCAAAGAAGTTCCCCTGAAGATTGTGGGAGGGAACAGATGCTCCCCAGCTGTTACAAAACAATGGCTTTCCAATCAGAAAGGAGGATTTTGCTGAACCAATGAAAACATTTCTGTTGCTAGGAAGTACTACCTACATTTGTGTTGCATGCAACTTCATATCATTCCAACAGCATGCTAACATTAACATTAAAGATTTTTGTTTTAAAAAAAAAAAAAAAAAAGAAAACATTTTTGACACTTCAAAATAATGTATGAAAAAGAAATCAGAAAACATTTAGCCGCAGATGTGTTGCAAACTAAATGGTGCTATCTACTGGTAGAAAAAACTTTCTGTGTTAATAATAATTAGAATAATGGAACTAGTCCAACAGAATGGATAAGGTGTTTTCCTTCTCTTGTCTTCACAGTCTCAAAGAGTCCTCCTTGAGTATGCCCAGAAAAGAAGCCAGGGCCTGGCAATAAGAAACAGTCTGGATAGCCTCTTCCGTCCATGTAACATCACAATAGGTTAGCCAAACAAAACGTGGCTTTAAAGAGGTGTAAGGTTGGGCTGAGCTTGCCTTCCAAGCACCGTAAGAAAGTTCTACCTTCCTCTCTTGTCTCTAGTCTCCTGCTGAGCAGTGCTCTCTTGAACAGTCTGCCCCTCTCCTATTTTTTCAGTCTGTCTGTGTTTCTAGGGTTCTTCGTCTCCAGTTGAGACTGTCAGGCGCATTGATACAGGCAGGTGATCGGTCAGCCCTGCCAATTGGGTGATGAAGCTAAACTCTTCAACATCCTGAAGGGACAGAACACAAGAAATAAATCCCAATTAATCAGTACAGTACTTTAAGTTTTGTACTACTTGGGGGACATTAACATACAAAAAACAGAAATCTATCCTTTAAAAAAACACTATCCAACATACCCTCCTGTAACCTATAATACACCTTGTACTGTAGTATTCTACTGTCTGTTTTTTTTGTTTGTTTTTTTTTTCTGTGCAGTACCATAATATTTTTTATACGGATTATTACACAGTCAATTAAAATACTAAAATATCTTACTATTATTTAAAAGAGTAAAAATCTAAAACATAAAACAATAGGGTTAATGCTTTGTGACTACAGCCCTGTATTGTAAAGGTAGTAAAGGGAAATTGCTTTCTTCTCTTGGTAGATGACGGCACGTACAGTAAGAAACACTCTGAAAACCTCAATTAAGTAAGAACAACAAAAATGCTGTTGAAAAACGATATAGGTGAAATGGAATTCCATATTTTCTTCACTGGTTACAATGAACAGAAGACATCACAGTAGAGAGAATCATTTTTTCACACTATAAGGCCTGTCAATATCTGAATGTTTCCCCATTGATAACGGATTGACACTTTTTCAATATGTAACAAAAGCTTTGGTTTAGTGTAGACATACGTTCAAGTTACGTATGTGTGTTTTTTCACCTGTAGTCTGTGTGTAGGTTTTGGGTAACTTGTGAAAGGAATGTGCTGTGTGTTTTGGAACAGATGAGTAACATTGTGCTGAGTGAATTATTTTTCGGCCTGTGCAGTTTCCTGGAGCCTGTACTGCAGCAATTCTGCTGGAGTGACTCACAGTGAAGCGTTCCTTTAATACGGTTATTACATTTACATCAGTATTATTATATCAGTAAAACACTGATACTAGTAAGATTATAACCCGAATCTGTACGCCTCCTGTTCGTGTCACAGTAAACCTAACTGCCACCTTTCCAAACAACATGAACGCTTGTTTCTTAAAAATAGAGGGCGCCGTGCTTTGAATAAAATCTTCTCCTGTTGCAGACCTCTTTGTAATCCAACACCCTTGCACAAGTTTAAAAAAGAATGCATTTAGGATACAGATGTGGTGGACTAATGCATTATAATTGTAAAAAATAAATGACATGCTATATCAAGATTGCTGAGATTAATGCCTAATGCTGTATTAGGTTTATCATTACATTTACATTTCGTAGCCTGTAAAAATCGAAATGACTGGCTGCAGTGAAATATATACAATGGTTTTATTAGCTACATTAAAAAAACAAACTGCATAACAAACACCACTTAAACCAGAGGATAAATCATGACTCAAAGAAAAGTTTACACTATAGTAGCTCGTCATTCTAGGAAATGTACCCTTACCCTGCCTGCATGTCACTTTCGTATGTACTTTTAATCTACAAAATGAAGACTGCCCAATGAACATACCACTTTCCATTCAGGCTGAAGTCCTTCCTCAGCATACAGTATGTAGTCAATTCTCCTCCCACTGCCCTTGAGTGGTATCTTCCGACCCTTTTGACTGGAGCCGTGCTTCTTGCTGGTAGGATATACCAGATATTCCTTTCTCCCCTCTTCATTCTCCATGACTCTGGAAATAAGAAAATAAGTGGGTGGAAAACTTAACAAGGGTCAAAACAAAATGAAGTAGAGATACACTTAGGATGGAGGACAGGGACACTTATTCAAACAGATAGTTGGGAGGGTATGGACCGGTTACATCCCCATGTTGCTGATGCTAAATAATTGGGATACTTTAAGCTTCACAAAGTTTTGAGATCAATCAGATTCTAGAATCAGGACAAGCACTGATGGTCCGAAAGACCTCCTCTTGTTCAAAAATATTCTTAACATTTCTGCATTTGAAATGTTTATTTATTGACGAGTTTAGTGTGTGTAGAAATAGCTCTGCTTTGAGAATGCCCTGAACTGAGAGGGTATAAAACACCTGAGATTTGACAATACATGGGTAAACAGAAACCTCTGCTAGGAACTTACTTTTGTAGATTCTCTGGAGAACTGACTTCTTCGTTATAGAGCCCAGATGGGTCCAGGAGCGTTCCTGCAAAGATCCACAGACTTAAAGAAGTACCATGTATAACAATGACAATTATAATACTAATGAACTACTACTACTACTACTAATAATAATAATAATAATAATAATAATAATAATAATAGGTTTTAAATGTGTTAATAATCCACATGTTATTATTTTGAAAAAATTGAATTAACTAAAGGCTTCTTTCAGCCCAAACAGATGTAGTCTAGCAGGTTTTTTTTTTTTCATTTCATTTCAAACCTCACTGAAAATAAAACTTTTATGTCTGAGTGTTTAACATGTGTAAAACTTGTGAATTCATTTGTGAAATAATTGCCAAGCTGGCTGGGAGAGGGTGGAAATAAACAAAATGGCAAGGGGCTGTGTGAGACAGACACTTAAACCTGGACTTACCCACCACCCACGGTTTGTCCTCCCCAGGTCCCAGTCGGCAGGGGTCCTTGTAGAGGGTGAAAAGGGAGTGCTGCTGCTCCAGCTTGTCCTCTGTGGGGAAATACCAAGAAGTAGGGAAGATGTAAGATGTGTGTGGGAGGAGGGCTATTGTTCAGAATGTGTTGAATATGGAAAAGTCATTCAATGCAAGCTCTTTATTCTGCACTTGTACACATATTGATACTAGCCTTTTTCTTATACAACTGAGCTATCTTGCAGCCATTCACACACGACAGAAAGACTATGCATTTCACACTATTCCACATTCTGCTGCGTTACTAAGTAGATGAGTAGATTGAAATATGTAGTTCCCTGAATTCAGCTGTTTAAGTACACACAACTAGTAAAATACTGTATTTCCATGTGGAATTCACCTGATGAGCAGTTGTCGAAATTCAGGTCCCCACAAATCACGTTGAATGCCACCATATCCTCAGGACTGTCTGCCCCAGCAGGACGGGAGGTAGATTTTCTGAACTCGGACTGCCAGTTGACAAGTAGATCAAGCTGCTCACACCGAACTGCACAATCCGCTGTGAATACAGAAGGTGGAAAACCTTTAAATATATATGTTTTTATTACTAGGAGGAGCACCTTAGGAACAGCCACATAAAAAAAGGGCATTTGATTCTTATCTAATGAGCAGCAAATATCTTAGACGCTGTATTTAATAGAACTAAATAAACATTTAATAGAACTATGTTGAAATGTCAAAGCATCTATGGTTTTACTTGTTAGATGAAATATGATAAAAATGTTACCCAGTTCTGTCTACAGAATCCACATAAATAGTTTATGGATTATTAATACAGTAGGCAAAACGGGGCAACTAAACAGCTCTAGATAGTTATTTAAAGATTCCTAATTAAAAAATAAAGATCAGTAGAAAAAAAAAATACTGTATTAAGTACTGCAAACTCTTTTTTGTGAATGCACAAAATAATATAGTCCAGTATTAATTCTCTAAAAGCTCTCTGGCGCACCCTGCTGGAAAATGAAAGTAGTCAGTTTACACTTAAAACAAGTTACCACATGTTTTGATCCAGTACTACAGGCACCCCTGTAAGTCATTGTTTTTCAATTGTACCATTATAGTTAAAGCTAAAAGAAACCAGTGTTGGGTTAACAAAAATAAATAAAACATAAATACTTAAACCCTTTAACCATTTGGTTTTGAACCCAGGTCTCTATGGGCATCAGGCATAAACTGCTAAGCCATCATGATTGAAATCCAGGTCCCAGAGGGATTCATGCGTCAGTTCAGCCAGCATTTTAACATGCAAACTATGCAGGTCCTGCAGAAGTGAAGCACTGCTTTTCTTTAATGGACTCCGAGTCATATGTACTAATGATCAACCTCAAGCCTGTTGCACCATTAGCATCGGAAACGCCACAGTGCATGGAAATGACACGGCAACTCAGTCTGGAACAGTTGTGTCTTATTCCACCCTCTTTACTCATGAAAGCCCACCCCTGGACAGTAAAATGGAGGACTGGATTAGAACTGCCTGCTCCAGGAGTTAGCAAGGCAAATGGAGTTTATAATGTCGGTAGTTTAAATGATGAATCTTGCTGAACACATTGGTTAGCAGAGGTCAGAGTACCCGATTGTAGAGCTATAGGGAGTTAAAGTAGATAACAATTGGACAAGCGGTTCCCAAGATACATGTTTACTTGTTAAATACAGCCATAAAGTTGAAAGGATAGATAGACAGGCTCCATATACCCCATGACTATGATGCACTCAATCATTTGTGCAAAAGAGTATACTCATAATTGAATAAGCTTTTCAAGATATAAAGTACTGTATGGAAAACTCTAAATACATGAAAACAGTTGGGCGAACAGACAACCGGCCTCCATATACTCAAGATTATTCATTTAACTTTCATATGAGAGTCTAATGAGCAATGAATCATACAAGATTAAGCCAATATTTTATTTTTATTGTATTTGTCAGACTAAATATAGAAATAAAAGACATGAAAATGTGGGGGAAGTTCCTAAAATAGAAAAAATATCAGTCATCATATGAGAGAAAGTCAGAGATGACAGGTTTAAAAATAGCAAGTACTCAGGCATAACATAGCAGGGGTCAAAAGGTTGCTATGGCAACTGGAGCACATATTTGCCAATAGCGCAAGAGTGGATTTGTTTGATATGCTGTTCCCGCACAGTAGACTTCACTGACCTGGAAGGGGAAAGTGATAAATGAACCTGATTAGTGTCTGGTTTCATAGATTTCCAGGGACTTAAAATAGGATTCAGTGTGGCGCAATAAAAAAACATAGCCCTTATGGTTCAGTGCATAGTTGCTAACTCACATAGTTAAACCAAGAAACCCTGGCCTCATCCTATTATTCATATAGAAAATACTGTTGTGGGTACTAAATTTTTCAAACAAGGCAAGATTAAAGACACGGTGGGTAAATTATATAATATGTATTATATTGAATTATTTAAACAGTATTATATATGTTAATGATTAACTAAAGATAGATTAACAAAAATGAAATATTCATCTATTAACTTAAAATTGTGTTTGAGGATCAGCAAGTTCATAAGATGTAAGTTAAAACACAGTTTGTGGAGCTATTAGGAAAAAAACCTAAATGATAAAGGGAAGACCGGATTGTATATTGACTGTTTAGTATGGAAGTGTCACAAGGCTGGCTGAGTGGTGACGTCAGGCCCAGAACATTAACACACAGGACAGAGAGAGAGGCAGAGTTTGGAGAAACTGAGCGCTTGGTTGCACTCAGCATTTAATAAACCAAATAAAAGATTTAAACCAAAACAGGACACAGCACTTGCTGCCAATATAAATAGGCAAACAAAAAAACATATTAACAGACAAACAAGTGGATGAACGTTAAACAAATAAATACCATGCTGGCCCTCCAGCACGACTTAGCAATTGCTATTTCTTTATTTTATTTTAACTCTCCTCTCTACACCCGTTCTCCACTCACCAAACACACAACCCCGAGTAAGTGAAAACATGCTGCTTTTATGCAGCTGTACCGAGACTCGACTGCTAATCAATCATTCAATTGGAGTCTCGGTACAACTGCACATGAATTAATCTAGTGCAATTTCTCGTGCTCATATATTATTATGTTTTACCTGCACGTGAAGTGCTATACAATCCTCATGCCTAAATACAACATACATTAAATCACTTGTGTTCTTAGCCCATATTATATCCCATGTAACAACTCTAATACACCAACATTAACACACTACACGCAACATACAACACAAATAAATAGCTCAGGGGCAATGCACTTTGCCACAGGAAGACATTATTTTATTAGTTATTGTTATTTAGTGCTTGAGTGTGTGCTCCAACCCATAAGAAACATATTGACTTTTTATGTTGTTTGATTTTGTAATCATACATTATGGCTGACATTGTTGCAGGAGGGAGCATGAACTCTGTACACTGGGATTTTTGGAAGAAAAATCTCTTTCTCCTGGCAAATGTTCCCGAGTAAAAGCTAAACAAAAGCAATTCCCTTGTTTATTTACTTATGATGTGTCAATAAAAAAATATCAAAACTATCAGGAATATGATGGAAAAAAGAAATTGCTGCGATATGGACAACAGCAAAAGGAAAGCAACGTATTTCAAGGAGAAGCCGTCTTTTTCAAGGCAAAGTGCTATGATAGGGCACAGTCTGAAGATTCTGTTTTTACATTTTAAGGACCACTTGGTTACTATATTCAGGTGGTACTTAAAACACTATATTTGAATTTTATCTTGGACCATCACACATGTAACAACAAACACTATCAAACTGGATCTAACCCTAAAAAACATAACTGGGCTCACAACACAACACTATTCCAGGAGCAGCAAATCATTTTCAAAGTATGAAGTGCAGGCAGGGGGAATGGTAACTTTCTGTTGACCTCAATTTACTAGCTGCATCCTGATAAAGCTACACCAATATTTTCATAGCACAAACATTTCTAAAATGAAATCCAAACAACATAGAATGTTTCAGGCTAAAGGCTGGTTTCACAGACTAGCAGATTATTGGACAACCCAATAGGGGTGTGCTGATTCATCGACACGATATTTAGCAACACGATACTTTTCTTGATGATACGATTATTGATAGCGTGACCTCTGACACAGTGACAAAGTGACACTGAATTTACCCTATCGTGATACATAGCGTAGCAGGACCCTTGTATCGTGTAGACACTGCTGATGCACAACCCTATTACCCATTGTTACTGTAGGTGCTTGACTGGTGCTAATCAGGTTTGTGAAACCAGCTGGAAAAATCCAAGGGGCTTACCTTCCGAAGCATGCAGATGAGTACCAGAAATATATCCCACAATTCTTTGATCCTGAGGTGTAGATCCCACATGCACCTAAAGGGAGACAGACACAGACATGTTTTAAGATATCAGCAGGCTCCTTCAGTTTTTTTTAGAGGTGATCTCCAGTTGCACTTGGTCCCATCCAATTTAGGCAACTGTTCACAGCCCCATATAAGCTACCATACTGAAAAACAAATATGATAATTGAACGAGCTTCCTGTTGGATTGGTTAGGTTACATTTTCCTCGACAGTTGAGACTTTTGCTGCAGCTATTTTTAAGTTATTTGTATTCAAGTAAACCCATCTCTCAAGTTTGCCTTTGAAAATCTTAAATTAAGATAAAGCTTTTGAATAAATTTGTCCCAGCAGTAGTGTTTGATGCGTCATTGGACAGTAATACAGAACAGTGAACCATTAGTCATAAATACTTCACCATACTGGTACTGCATCCAATAAAGCATTTAAATTATATTAAATGTCTATAACGGATTGTACATATATCACTGGAACTGCGTAGCCATCTAAATTGGCTTTTAGCATCAGGAAAAGAGAGAGTATTTATTACTTGTTGAGATTCCCAAATCGATTCCCGGCGCAGTCACTACAATCTGATTACTAATGAAAGTATCTGGAACTCTTGGCACAGCAAGATTGAATCATTTCAATTTCTGCCAGCTATTGCCAACTTCATCTTATGATGACAACAGACTATGAATCAAGCTATGTTTATGTTTTCCAACTGCCCTTAAAAACACCCCACAAAGACGACCAGTACAGTTAAACAAAAGTGAGAGAGCTTAAAGTTTACATGCATTATGCTAGGGTCTTCAGAAATGTACGGCAAATTGGACTGTGACATGCTCATCTGTCAGATGACTGTTTAGATGCAAGATAGGCTAATTAGGAATAATTAACAAACCCAGATTATTACATGGGTCACACTGAACATCTATTGCTTTGAACTGACGTCCCTGTGACAAGGTATAGATCGATTTCATTAAGCCTTCTTAATCGTTAACAATTTAATCAGAATTACATGAGGCATCTCCTGAAGATACAAGGTCTGGAAAATGTAATTAAATTTACCAAAAGAAGGAAACAGTAAGCATTTTGTTTCCATCAAAAGAAATTCCATTGCAGTTTCCAGATTAACTGGGTCTGTGGTACCAGTCTTTTTTTCAATTTCAATTTTTTGGTCAGAATTGTCTCTAGTTCTTCTAAAAAGTATTATAGTCAATAGTTAATGTGTTAATTTAATTGTTCTTTAGATCAAGTCTTTGGTTATACAGAGGTGGTTGTACAGGATGTCCAGCATAACTAGATGCTGCTGTGCTTTGTATAAAATAACAGAAGTGTCACTTTAGTTTTTAGTTTCTACTAGGGTGTCTACACCTGGACAACAGACACATTTTGCTACTGTACTTTACAAGTGCATCTTGCTTCTGAGGGGGTTAGGGGCTAGAATATTTCGATGTAACGACTAGTTTCATTAAAAAATGAAATGAAAAGATCCTTCCAGCATTTTCATGAGAACAGTTCTTTCATGCAGCAGCTTTGGAAATTATTCTTTGTTGCAGCTGTCATAATAAATATGTTTTTAATTGTTCTCAAACAGGCAGAGTCAAAAAATTATTTATTTAGTGTAATGTTTTTTGTTTTTTTTTCTGGTTGAGTTCAAGTCAGTTCAGATTTCAGATTTTTTTGTTGTGAATTTCACAAATTCTGGTCTGATCTCTTAAATTAAATAGTTGATTTTTTTTGTTTTATACACCACCCATTCAAAAAAGTAATATGATGTATTCCATGAAATAACAACCACTCCCTTTTACGTCAAAATTCTTCCACAGCACTTTATGCATGCTTGGTTAAACACTATGGAGATCAGCAAACAGGGTTGTGAAAGCATGCTTAGAATTCTGCAATCAGGCAATAGGAACAGCCTTCAAGTTTGTCCACAGTCACTGTAGGGTGAGATACAGCTGGTATTAACTGCTGGTCAAGGCTGTGAAGGCAGAGGAGTTTGAGGGAGCAGTAAATAAATGATAATGGAAAAACAAGAACATCACTTATCTGCTGTGATTCTAGGGCATTAAAATGTGCGTGTGTAGGAATTGTAGGATGCACCACTGTTTTCAATCTCTTTTGGTTTTCCGGTCTGCTTCAGATTACATTTTATCAAGTGATTCTCAATTAGGGGTAATGCATGATGCTCACCTATTCCTGTAATTCAGGAATTCCCAATTCACAGCAAAATCTGACAAAAAAAATCTTGGGAAAAGTGCAAAATGCAAATGTAACTAGGTGAACCTTTATAAGGGTGGGAGCATGGCAGGAAAGGGAGGATACCTTCCTTCTACTGAATCCAATATTCATTTGGGTTAAGTTCATGCCATTCATTCATAATTAGTTTTTTATAGCTAGATCCAGTGACTAAAAGAATGTGGCAGAGAAATGGTTTATTTTTTACCTGGAAAACACAAATAATGGAATTTGACTATGAGACTCAGAGAATACAACCATGCATCAAATATGATGACAATGAGCTCCATTTAATAGTTTGAACAAATATGGCATTACGAAGATAAGACCATAATGGTTGTGCTCTAACACCATCCTCTTCACGTCTTATTTTGTAAACTACAGTACTTTCAAAATCTATATTTGACAAATTGTTTTATTGAATATTGCCAAATTAACATGATTAAGAATGCAGGTCGCATAACGCTAAAAATATTAAATAAGGTACCCTATAGTACAGTAGCTCATGTTATTGAAATGTGTATTAATATCATTTAAATATGAAATGTCATGAAATTGTAAGTTAATGTGTAACGTGAGTCACTTTCCCCAGAACCTAAAAGTTGTGAAATATGTAAATCATATATCTAAACTAGGAATGTTTCAAAGATGAAGGAAAACCAGGACTCAAGAGAAGCATATAATCATCTTTTAGAGTTTGTGTTGCCTTCCCCAACTACTTTAATCCTACTTTCTTATCGATCTATCTGTGGTACAGTCCATCAGCCATATCTAACTGTCCTCTAAAATTGAATTCCTGTGTGTCTGTATTCTTGCTCATCGTCCATCATTTTGTCCAAAACAACATCACTTTCAGAGCCAAATGCTGTAAGATTAAATTAATAATAATATTAAGATTTGGAAACAGTAAGAGTTTTAAGTATTCAAACCCCTTTCTGTGCTTAGCAGGCTCCACTCTGCCAGGACTGCACTAGTCTTGCAGAGCCTGATCGATACAGGAGGTTCAAGAGTGATGCTGGATGCTGTAAATGATGTGTGTGTGCCCAATGATCAATAACAATCTGTGCTCACACTGTCAGTACAACCGGCCACTCTCAAACACAATTCAGTGGCTTGTCATGCAGTTTTAGGAACTCATTCTCCTCCTCTTTATCACATTGTCAATCCATCTGCCTGTCTTTCTGTTTTTAAACCTGCATGTTTATAAGCACATTTGCACTCACATAAATATTCTGTTTTGAGTATAAACCTCCTGAAACTTTGTTCATGTCAAATACGTATCTCCAAACTAAACAGTCCATCAGATGCAAAACATGTTTCACACAACTGTTTTTAGCAATGTTTTGTCCAGTGTGCAGACCTGTACTGAACTTCCTAACAATCATTTGTTTGGTTTTGTGTTAATGGTGCAGCAACTATAATTAGCTAGTTAGGGTGTGCATTACTGTAAGAGGTTCTAAGATACAAGCACAAATGCTTATTTGGTTTCCAGCTTTGTTACAGGAAATCTAATTAAATCTAATAGATTATAGACTATATATATACTGTACTATCTTATCAAATTATAACACCGATGTCTGGGTCTCATAGCATCTATCAAACTTGAAAAACCCTTTAAAAAAATCAGGATTTTGCCTTTGGTATTTGGCAGCGGTTCCATAACAACTCATCCATCTGATAAACTTTCATGGCTTGACATGGCTTGTTTTTTTTAAGCATGTATCTATGAAACCCAGGCCTCCATCCCCACCCCCCCATCTTTATATCCAGCCTGCTTGTGTTGTCATAGTAACATTAGCAATGGTATTAGTTCAAAGGACTGACCAAAACACTCAAATTAAACGATTTAAAATAACATTTATATTAATATATATTGTCATTTTATAAACAGTACATATTCTGTGTTCACAGTTGTCAAATTATTTCTAACAGCCAAATATTAAGAAATATATGTGAACTGATGTCAAATAATATTAAATACATTTAGAATTCAAGCTATTTATATTATTATAATGAATATATGTATAATTGTGTTTTGTAAAAAAAAAAAAAAACATGTAGTTAGAGACAAAGCTCTACAGAAATATAATATTCACACTGCTTACTCTTGAATCAGTGTAATATATTTACAAGATTCTGAATATTGAAACATTTTGACAATTAAATAGAATGCTGCAAAGAACTGAATTACCCCTGCCCCACAAGACAGGAGACCCCCAAGAAACTGGAGGCTTTGTATTCATGATTAAGTTGGCCCATAAAATGCTATTTAATAAAGCATCTCACCCCTTTATTCTACTTACCTTGACGAAAAGAGCCCCCTTGGCTGCCAGTGCATCCTCTCCCCGCCCGTTGGGGAAGCAGCGGTATGAAGCATCCAGGATAGGGTAGCGGCTTGCCAGAAGGAGTCCGCTGTTGAGGAATTTGAAAGGGCCACAATCCTTCCAGGCGTAGCAGCCCACATCGTAGATCACGTGCTGGAAGTAGTGGTGCAGCTGGTTCTTTAGCTTCTCAGCCGCACGCTTGTCAAAGACTTCCTGCAGGCACAGGAAATCCAGGTTGGCAGGAAAAAAGGCAGATATCTCATGATCAAAAGAGTCGTCTGCATGTCGTCTCTTCCTGGACGAAGCCTTTTTAATCATGGAGGCCCTGTACACCAACTTGTTGTTGACTGCATTGCTGTCGCTAATGTGAAACTTTACCAGGGAATCTCTGGAGGCAGTCCTGCTATCAAGGCTGCTTGAATCCCCTTCCTTCAGCTTGTCATTGGGCATCTGGCCATCCTCTGCTTCCTGAACACTCGAGGGTTCCGGAGCGCTGATGCTAATCTGAACCCCTGAAGCTGAGTCAGTCTCATTTAAAGGGGTGTTTTCTTGCTCCTGTCCCTGCAATTTACTGCTGCTGCTCTCTTCTGGCTCCTTTTCTGCCTCCCCATTGCTCTCATGTTTGTACTCCGTTAAAGACATGATGCCACCTCCAACCGAAGCCACCTTACTGGGTACCTCCCCACCTCCCTGGGGTGAGACCAAGCTAGTAAAGCTGACAGCGCTGATGGAGGTGTTGGTGGGTGAGTCGATGTAGATTTTAATCTGTGGACGACTAGCTCCATTGCTGATCCTCTTTCCCACCTCCTTGGCCCGGCCTTGTGTGTCTGAGAGGTTATTGAAGCGGGCTAGGGAGTCTGGTAGCAGGCACACATTGGCTGAGCAGAAGCAAAAGCTCTTTCCTGAAGCCCTCCAGTCATTGACGGGTGTCCCGGCGTTGCCTTGCTCTGCATGGTTTTTGTCTACCCGGCCCCGCTGGGAGTAGATGTAAGGCCTCCTGACCGCCTGAAGGGGAGCCCAGAGTAGGAATCCCAGGAATGCAAACGGAAGTGTTGCTACCACCAACGCCAAGTACAGCGGCGTAGAGATGAGAATGCAGAGTGCGCGGAAGTAACAGGGGTCCTCCGAGTGCTGACGCTTTTCATATGTTGTGGCCAGAAAAGATGCCAGCAATCGGTCAAACAACCAGAAGCATGGGAAAATTAGACCCCAGGACAGAGAGTGCAGGAACCTGAGGAAGGCACTGGAAAAGGGTGACGTGTGTAGCACCATCGTGACCCAAAGAAACTGTCCACGCCCCCCACAGAGGGTCCACTACATGATTCCTCCAGCTGTCAACCAATAGCTGATCAGTCCACACAATGCTCACACAAAAAAATGAAATAAATAGACAGCCCCTCTCCCAGTTCTGCAGATAGGATCTATAATCTTGGCGATGTTATCACTGTGGCAAATACCAACACACAGCTTTGGGATCAGGATAAGGAGCACTTTGCATTGACGTGGTATGTACAGTGTAGTGAGGAACCTAAAGAGTGCTGTGGACTGACATCTATGACCCTGATGATCTGCCTCTGTGAAGAAAAAAAAGACAAAACATTTTGTTAACTAAATTATCTTTATAAACAGAGGTTCTTATGATGTTCTACATTAGCTATTCATGTTCATGGGGTCCAACATTTAGAATTTCGTTTGTTGATGATTAGGTTCACGTTTGGTTAGAGTTCACGTTTCATTTTACTATTCCACATTGCTGTATAGCTACATTAATGACACATGGACTGCTTACTCCTTTGGGGAATACAAATAAAGTAGCTACACCTCCAGGACCCCAAGTCTTGTGAAACAGTGTGTCATCTTTTCATACAGCGGCTCATTTTAATTGGCACTTAAACATGCCTGACTGTTTGTCCTACTTTCCTTGCTGCATCAATTCTGTTTCCTGTTGTAAGAATAACAAAACTAAAAAAGCAACATCATCACTAAGTCCTTGTTTGACATTGATTAAGATTTCTTGGTTCTTGGTTTCTTTATTTCTATCCAGACATAATTAAATCATTTACATCACCTAAACAGACTGTATAAACTGTGCAGCATAAAGGCGTTAAAAATGCGGGATATATTATACTACCTTTTTTTGCATTACTTTTGAAGTGCATTTTAAGAACAACTTGCTAAACATGCATACTTTATTTCCACCTGATATTATGATATTAAGATATTGTACTTTTCTTTAAGCATGTTTCCACCAGGAAGGAAACTCAGAGACAAGAAAGCTGCAGGTTTGAACTCACTTTAATTATAAATAATAAAACAAACAAACAAAAGACAGGAACAAAATAAATGGCACAATGGCCAAAACAAAAGGGTATATAAATAGGGTGGCCATCTGGCTCCAGATTTACTTTGAGACAGAACGGGATTTCAAACTTGTCCCTAAACTGAAAGCAATTAATGTGTAAATTAACCATTACAGCTTTGCTAAAATGAATAGTGATGCTTAATTACCATGTGCATCAAACAATTGTATAATTATAATAAGAATGAATACAATTCTTATGTATTTGTATCATTATGTATTTCTTTTTTGCAGCCTCTTATCGCTATTTATTTTCTATTCGTCGATATTCAATCGCCAATAATATGCAAATATTCTCCCAAGCAAAGCATCATCCCGGTTCTCATCTATTCATCCATAGCTAATCATTATAGATCTGATGGAAAGCAGCTGATCAGTGTGACTTCTTTGCTACACACAGCAATTCTGCCACAGGATTGATCTTAGCAAAGGTGTAGCTAATTTACCCATCAATTATTTTCAGTTTAAGGGGAATTTTCAAAATCCATTCTGTCTCGAAGCATCCGGTAAATCTGGAGATAGATGGCAACCCTATATACAAAACACTCACGAACGTAAACAAACATGGACAGGGATGTAAATACAGCAAATCACAGAACACAGACCTTAACCATTCTATCTAACTAACACCTGTGATCACCCTATTTCTACAGCCCTATTTATCCTTTAATTATTTATCACTTGCCAACTCCAACCACATTACCACATGTTTTGACAGGGAGCAATCTAACCCCCTCCCTGCCAACTCATTATTCCCCACACTAACATATACACACATGCCTCGTGCCACACTGCCGCAAGTCCACATGAAAATTTTATTCAAATGCAGTATTTTATTCATGTTACCAGATTTTAAGATTATTTTGTTACTTGACAAGAGCACACAGTTTGAAACTGTATCAATCAGCTACTATGAACCAGACAAGCATTGAAAGGTGTCCTCTTATGCTCTTAAATGTCATTCTCTTTTAGAGAATTTATTTGGACAACATCCCTTTTTCTGAAACTTACCTGAGTCACAGCTGCTAAGCAGTTTGCCTCACTAATGCACCATTGCAAAATGCTTCATGCATCATTGAACCAAGTGCAGGAAACAATGACTTGACACCACTCCTATTTCTTTCTCTCTTTACCACTCTTCTGCTGAGCAACAGGTCTGGCACAGCCTGGTTGGTTCATCACTGGTGACGTCTCTAACTCGGTGGCGAGTACTGTTTGACCCTGCGGTCTCTACTAAAAAGGAGTGGGCTGTCAAAGACAGCAACACACCACAGTCTGCTAAGAAAGGTGTATATGTAAAAGGATTCCCAGAAAAAGGGGATTCCTTAGTGTAGAGCACATAACGGGGTTTGTATTTAGAATAGCGAGGTCACTGCAAGCACAGACATTCTACTGTTGATTATCAGTAGAAGAAAACAGTGGGACCAAGTCTTTAGAGTTTAATCCAAAATGGTAGATCTGAGGGAATAGGAGGTTAGAGTTTAGGGAGAGAGGCAGTGTGGTATACTGGTTAGAGCTGAAGGACTGGGAGACAGTGTTGTTACTTAAACTGGTTACAGCTTAGGAACTAGGAGGCAATGTGGACTGCATCCAAAAACCCCAAAGGACTTTTACTGTGAGGATCTCTATTGAACATAGTATTGTATGTCCAGTCTCACCAGTGCAAATGTTCAATGATGTTCTTTTAGTAATGCAGTGACTAGAATTGAACGCAGTAGTAGATCATATTAACAAACTCAAATTAGAAAAAAATTCTATTCATTAAAATAATAATGCATCAAAAGAATATGCCATACATATATCTGAAAACCCTTTTTATGAAAATAAAATACAGTAAAATATAAAAATACAGTAAAAAAAAACTAAACAGGTTCAATATCTTTATTATTTATTTATTTATTTATTTCTTAGATGTCACCCTTATCCAGGGTGACTTACAATTATTACAAAGTATCGCATTAAAAATATCACATTACAGGTTATCACATTATAAAATATCACATTACAGAATACCATACAGATAAGAGCAGATATGAAAGCACAATAAAATCAATTCAAGTAAGAGCAAAATAAGGCATACAGTAAATTATGAGTAACAGCGAATTCAACTAAGTGCAGTTAAACAATATAATAACTATTAGCTTATATGAGTAAAGTCCAGCAAGAACATGCAAAAAGTACAATAAATGGATGAGAATGATTTCAAATAAGAGCAATTACAGAAAATGTGAGCACAGACACCTATAAGAGTAAAATCAAATAGTAGTTGTTGTAAGTAGTAAGGAGCAGTAGTTGAATGCAGCAAGGGATGGAGCAGTTCAGTGCACATCCAAGCTGATGCAAGTACTGGTAAATAAACCTAATGCACACTCCTTCAAATATGTCTTTACTACCAACATGTAAGATTTATTACTGCTAAAAAAACAACTGTACCAATTTATAGCAAATATAAGAGTGGTAAAATATAGTTGTGCAAATTAAATTGCCTCAAGCTAGAAAAGTTTCCACCTCAAAAAAGCAAACAGCTATAACTCTAAATATCTTCTCAAAGCACTTTACAGCATTATAACCCACTCCAGACCAAATAACTATCACTCCAGTAAAAGTGGACCTGGAAAGATGAATTCTAATTAAAAAGTAATGCTACTCTCTGGTGGGTGGATTCAGAGGCGGAAGTTTCTTACAATCATTCTCAGGGGAACAGGCGCTTTCAATCACGGCCTGATGACATTTTTCGAACCCCAGTTGTAAAGGCTCCAGAGAAGGCCTGGTTCCTGTCGGTTTTTCTCTAACCACATGTGGAAGGGTGGTGGGTAATTCACTGACAAAACGAGACAGAACAGTTGTACTTGGAACACCGCTCAGGTGCCCAGTTTTATTCTCAGCAATTTCACTGTTTTACCAGCAGAGGGCACTGTTGTCCGTGGGCTGCCTATCAACAATGATAAACAGCACCACGGAAATAGCAAAGCTGGTAAGTCGAATGAACCGCGGGCGCACTCGCAGGTGCTCAAAATAATATAGAGAACAGAAAGCGAAAAGAAGAAGGGAAAATAAAACAATAATAAAACTACAAATAAATGGTGCTGCACTCGGCAGCGTTACCCCAGTCGCCGCTACCCGCACAACCCGGATCACCGTCCTACTCTGGCGGCTCCCTGCCTACTCTAAACAATAGTTCGGGGGTCTGCCCAAGGGTTCCCCGCTGTCACTCTCTGGCTTGTTCGCTGTTCCCAGCTGGTCTCTCCGTCCTTGACCAGCGCTTCTGCACACACAGCGTGTCTACAAAGGCAGACCTGAGGAAACAGCAGAGCGTTATTTTATAGGACCAACAATCTCCCAAGACGCGCCTCTCAGCCATTCAGAGAGGGGGAAAGTCCACATACCCACTTTCCCACCTCCCCTTGTCACTGCCATGACTCACAGGCGGTTGTTGGACGACTGCTGCCCTCTTCCTGCAGCCCGTGAACACGCCAGCAGAGCCAGCACAGATCTCTCCCTGTTACATCTCCTTCCCCTCAGAATGACACCACCGGTTCATTCGAAAATCTAACACCCCCATGCCTTCCCGAGAGAAAAAGTCTGCGTTTTGATGCAACTTTCCTGCTCGGTGGACTACCCTGAAAGCATAGGGCTGCAAGGCCAAGTACTACCGTGTGATTCTGGCGTTACTATCTTTCATCTGGTGAAGCCATGCTAAAGGGGCATGATCTGTAACCAGGGTGAAGTGTCGCCCCAGGAGGTAGTACCGGAGTGCCTCGACTGCCCATTTTACTGCGAGACACTCCTTCTCGATGGTGCTATAATTTTTCTCGCGGGGAAGGAGCTTCCTGCTGATGTACAGGACTGGGTGCTCGCTTCCCCAAACCTCCTGCGACAACACTGCCCCGAGACCTGTCTCTGACGCATCCGTCTGCAGGGTGAACCTCTTACCAAAATCCGGGCTGCATAGCACTGGCTTACTACACAGCCTCTGCTTCAAGGTGAGAAAGGCCCACTGGCACGACTCCGTCCACTGAACCGTATTTGGGGCAGCCTTCCGGGTGAGGTCTGTCAAGGGAGCAGCGAGCGTAGCGAAGCTTGGGATGAACTTTCTATAATAGCCCGCTAGTCCCAAGAAAGAGCGCACCTGGGTTTTGGTTGTAGGAACCGGCCAGTCAGCCAAGGCTTTCACCTTAGCAACTAGCGGTCTGATCTGGCCGCCCCCTACTCGATACCCCAAATACTCAGGCTCACTCTTCCCAATGGCACACTTCTTTGGGTTAGCAGTGAGCCCCGCCTCCCGCAAGGATTGAAGCACCACTACCACCACACACAGATGACTCGGCCAGTCCTCACTGTGGATAACCACATCATCTATGTAAGCAGCGGCGTACTGCTGATGGGGCCGCAAGATGAGATCCATCATCCGCTGGAAAGTGGCGGGTGCTCCGTGCAGCCCAAAGGGCATGGTCCTAAATTGGTACAACCCGAAGGGAGTCGAAAACGCCGTCATCTCTCTAGATTCCGGAGTCAGGGGTATCTGCCAGTACCCCTTCGTTAAATCCAGTGTCGTCATAAAATGAGCTGTGCCTAGACGCTCCAGCAACTCATTTACCCGGGGCATCGGATAAGCATCAAATTTCAATTTCTCATTGATTCATCTGAAATTAATGCAAAATCGAGTTGACCCGTCTGGCTTATCAACTAAAATAATTGGACTGTTCCAGTCACTTTGGGACTCTTCTTTTACCCCCAGTCTCAGCATTTCGTCAATTTCCACTTTTATTACCTGTCTTTTACGCTCAGGTATACAGTACGGCCTCTGGCGAACTAGCGCCGCCTGCTCAATATCAATGTGATGATGGGCTACTCGAGTCTGCCCCGGGACGGAAGAGAACACGTCAGGAAACTCTGCCACCAGACCGTGAGCCTGACATTTCTGCGTTGGTGTCAGATTCTCAGCAATCTGTACTGATCCTTTTCTTGCCAACACAGAAAGATCCTGCCACGCTCCTCTCTAATGGCCCAACTATGTCCATCCCAATACACTCAAACGGAGCTTCCACTAGGGGCAAAGGCACCAGTGGGGCTTGTGGAACGGCTCTAGGGCTGGCCTTTTGACATTTCCCTCAACACTCAGAAAACTGCTTGACATCGCCATCCAGCCCCAGCCAGAAGAACCGTGACACAAGCCTTGCTTTAGTTTTATCCCTTCCCAAATAACCAGACAGGGGAATAGCGTGAGCCAGCTGCAACAAATCCTCCTTAAAGGGCTGAGGAATGAGCAACTGATGACGCACTTCACCGGTCTGGGGTAATTTCTCAACACGGTACAGCAGGTCTCGATTAATTTCGAAGTGGGGGTACGACCCCCACCCTACCATTAACCACCACTCCTTGGTCAAAGAGCCTGCCCAGTACGTCGTCACGCCCTTGCTTGAGTCAGAAGTCATGGGAGCGAGCTAAGAAATCAGCTCCCATGGCTTCCAACTCGGGGTCAGGTCGATCCCGAGCAGAGGCAGCCGAGCCAGACCCCTGCGCTGGCTCCGCGACCTCCCCCCCCGGACCCTTCACCAACCGCCCTCACCTGAAACTTCTAAGACTCTCTCCATTGCCAGCCCTCATTCTTAGCGATCCGGTGCTCTCTTTAGTTTTACGGGGTTTAAATTTATGGCAAAACCATTCTGCACAGAATGTACACCTCTTCCTGCAGCCCGTGAACACGCCAGAAGTCAGCACAGATCTCTCCCTGTTACCCCACATTACACAGACTTGCTGACAGAGATGGTGTATCCTGATGGTGCACAGTGCTGGGGGCAAAATCATATACAAAGGTTCCTGTCTAATGTGTCTATCACGTTATCTGTGTGCTCATCAAGCTGTAGCTGATACTCTGTTGTGGTGTCAGATGAGATACATGTTGTTGACATGGCTGTCTTCACTGGGACAGGGAAATTCCATAGCTATTAACAAGCAGTCACTACAGTTTCAAAGGTCGATCAAACAAAGCATTAGGAGAATTAGATAGCTTAACTGGCATATAAACATAACAAAACAAAAACAGTGTAGGGAGAGGCTAATCCCATTTAATATGCAGATGGGTGTGTCTCAGGCACATGTGTACGTATTCCTCCACTTTATGCCTGTCACAGGGAAATGCATAATTAGCTCATTAGACACCCCTGTTTGTTTGTTGAATGTTTGTTGGAACTCATGTGTGACTAATTAAGCCCACAGTAAGACCTGGAATCTGGGATATGCACAATTGGAATGGTTTAATAACTCAGATTCACATATTGTTTACATATAGTCTTTCTTTTAGGATTAAATGACTCTGAAGATTAAATAATGTACCTCCAGTGCTAACCATTTCATGTATATATTAACCTCCTGTATCTAATTATCTACTGCAGGTGGATGTTTCTGCTGCCACATAGTCGTAATGCAGCAGTGCCATGCAAAGAAAGGGGCAACTACCCTTAGGTATAGCCCACAAAAATAGTCCCACAGCAAGCACTTAAGAGGGTCAGGTCCCTTGGTGAACCTCCAACAGCAATCCACAGACCTTCTCCCACCACTGCTGTAGCCTAACACAAGACCAAGCAATTTGTATAAAGAATCCCACCACTGTCTCACACAGTGGGCATAGTGTAGAACAGCTTGAGTTGAATCTACTTAAGGGAGAGGGATATAATAGAATCATTGGGAAAACGTAACTTATGTGTGCCTAAAATTGTAGCTCTTATCAGACCTATGAGCAGAGTTACAAATTGCATTCCAAGAGTTTTGTAAGTATAGGAAATCCCAAATACATTTCCCAGCAGGTGAGTAATGTTTTGAAAAAAGGAGGTTGGCTAATTTCCCTGATTCCCCAGGTAGACCTATAATTCTCAAATTTAACCACCTGCTTCTGTTTTACAAATCTTCACTCCTCTCCCTTAGAAAACAAATCTCCTTTGCCATAGACTTCCAATTGGAAGTCAATCCCATTCGCCTGATCTTCCCTGGCACTGATTTAGGGTTCTGCTTCTTCAGCTCGGTTTGATAAAGATATAACTTCACCATGTAAAGCTCGGAATGCTGTATGCAAATCAGAGATTTGTTTGGAAAGTCCTTCTGTGCCAGGAGTAATGGCTGTCATTAGATCTGCCTAGGTACAATCGTCAGCTCCATCGCCGGCATCAGCTTTCTCAGGCCATAATGGCTGTAGATTCCTGTTCAGAGCTTAAGACATATTTTGTGGTTTGGCTTATCTTTGTGCACCTTAGCTCATAATAAATTACTATACCTTAACCTGAAACTTTGGTGCTTTGACCTCAATTCAATTGTAGTTTTCAGCCATAGACTGATGTTAAACCCAGTTATCTATATGTAAATACCAACGAGTGAACAGGTACGAGGGATCAATTTTTCTGTGTCTGTCTGGCAAGACACAGCTGCATACTGTGTCATGTAGTATTTTACTTCTACATTGAAATGTGTCTGAAGTTTGGGTAACTTAGCTGCTGCCAAACTCAGGACAAACATCTTTAACACCACGTTTATGATCAAATAGTGTACTGTTCATGTTTTGAGGGTTAATGAATTATTTTAACTTCTTCTTTAAGCTCTGGGACCAAAAATTTGAAATGACTCATACTAACTGATACAAATTTTATCGTGAACTTTAACACACCAGTTTATAATTAAACAAATGTTATTTTTGCAAAAATTGGGTCTATTGCAAAAGTTTGAATCCACCAAACAGTCATTTGAAAACACAGGCAGTGCCTACACAGTGACAGTGATATAATCAAAACCGACAATCTTAACCACGATGCTGCAGCAGCAATGCAAAGCAAATGCAAATGATTCGTATCACAGAGAGGCACAGTCTGAGGTGAATCTGTAAAGGTCTGATGACTCTTTAAAAGATTTATCAAAATGAGCAAAACTGTAACCAATCTCATTTTAGCTGATGGCCTTCTATAGTATTTTCCACTTTAAAGGTGCAGAAGGTTTTATAAAAGTTTACCACGGTATTTTTGCATGGTAGTTTTGCAGTTTTTCCATGCTTTTCCCATAGTTATACTATGCATTTACCATAGTTTACCGTGGTTTGTCATATTTATTATTATGCTTTAGCATACCTTACTATTTTTTTTTACAATGCTTTCCTACGCATTACCATGTTTTCAGTAGGCTTTATTACACTTTTCTATGCTTTTACTATGGTAAACTTTTTATAAGTGATGGCATCTCTACTGTGACCTTTGTCAAACACATTAACGTGAGTTCACTTCACTGCATCAAGTTATACAACAGCTTCTCAACAGCTTTATTCATCAGTCTTTTAAATACTGCATTGTATACCTAATGATAAAGACATGGTTCTTTCTCCATGTTGAGGATTGTCTGGAAAGGTTACAAGGTTTTCAACAACCTAATCTGATACTCTTTTTTTTACTGCATTGTTCATTTCCTGATTTGACTGTATTGTAACTCCACCCTCATAGCTCTACTCTGAGCTGAAAAAAAAAACAAGCCTACACATTTCAGATCACAGATAGATGGAAACACAAATGATGTATCTTTACAGTCACACTATCACTGAAGCAAATTGTTATTACATTTTTACAAGCTATTGTTTGTGGGTACACTGATACTCTAGACCTACACTCGCGTGTAATGTAGCTGACCTTTTGGTCACTTTGTTTGCCTTTCAGCCCTGCCTGTGAGCTTGTCCTAGCTCACGCCAAGGATCTCTATTGCTATGGTTACCACAGTTCCCAGCTCTTAGTTACTGTCTCTTTGATGATAAGGATTTAGATCAATGGTATGGCCTTAAATAATACTATATAAATAGTACCAGTCAAATGTTTGAGTACACTTGCTGGAAACTATGTTTTCCTCATAATTGACAATGTTTTATGACGTATACGTTTCTGTAAATACTTGAGCCACCCTTTGCCTTAATAACAGCCTCACAAACACGAGGCATTCGGTTAACAAGTTTCAGCAGGAAATCACCCGACATGTCTTCCCAGCTCTTCTGCAGCAATTCCCAGAGATGTAGGGCACTTGTGGGTAGCTTTGCTTTGACTCTTCTGTCCAGTTCGTCCCATACAAGTTCTGTGAGATTGAGGTCTGGAGATTGGGCAGGCCAGGTCATTAGATTGAGTTGTCCTTCGCTGGATAGTTCTTGCACAACTTTGAGGTGTGTTTCGGGTCATTATCTTGCTGAAGAATGAAGGACTGCCCAACTAGCCGTAATCCTGATGGAATGGCATGCCTCTGAAGTATGCTATGATAGCCATGCTGGTTGAGCTTGCCATGGACTTGGTAAAGATCACCAACTCTGTCACCAGCAAAGCAACCCCAGACC
This sequence comes from Polyodon spathula, assembly GCF_017654505.1. NCBI lineage: Eukaryota > Metazoa > Chordata > Actinopteri > Acipenseriformes > Polyodontidae > Polyodon > Polyodon spathula. The sequence goes on along the minus strand of NC_054546.1, from coordinate 33,953,931 downwards.
ATGACACTGCCTCCTCCATTCTTGACAGTGGGAACCACACATGCAGAACTCATGCACTCACCCTCTCTGCGTCTTACAAATACTCGGCAGTTGGACCCAAATATT